>NC_138094.1:35437108-35829489 GCF_964212035.1 Myotis nattereri | reverse complement strand
TCTTGTCTGATCGCAAATGCTAGTACTTCCATTACTATGTTGAACAGAAGTGGTGAGAGGGGCATCCCTGTCTCGTTCCTGTTCTTAGGTGGAATGGTTTTAGTTTTTGTCCATTGATTATGATGTTGGCTTTCGGTTTGTCGTATATGGCTTTTATTATGTTGGGGTGTGATTTTTCTATTCTTACCTTGCTGAGAGTTTTTATCAAGAAAGGGTGTTGAATTTTGTCAAATGCTTTTTCTGCATCAATTGATATGACTGTGGTTTTTTTCTCTCAATTTGTTTATGTGATGTATTACGTTTATTGATTTGCGGAGATTATACCTTCCTTGCATCCCTGGGATAAAACCTACTTGGTCATGGTGTATAATCTTTCTTATGTATTGCTGGACACGATTTGCTAAGATTTTTGTTGAGGATTTTGGCATCTATGTTCATGAGGGATATTGGCCTGCAATTCTCTTTCATTGTGTTGTCTTTATCTGGTTTTGGTATTAGGGTGATGCTGGCTTCATAGAACGAGCATGGAAGTGTTTCTTCCTCTTGAATTTTTTTGAATAGTGTGAGGAGGATAACTTTTATTTCTTTCTTGAATATTTGGTAAAACTCCTCTGTGAAGCCGTCTGGCCCTGGGCTTTTGCTTGCTGGGAGCTTTTTGATGACTGCTTCAATTTCTTCCATAGTAATTGGCCTGTTGAGATTTTTAGATTCTTCCTGATTGAGTTTTGGAATGTTGTATTTTTCTAGGAATATGTCCATTTTCTCCAGGTTGTCTAGTTTGTTGGAGTAGAGTTGTTCATAGTATTTTCTAACAATCCTTTGTATTTCTGTGAGGTCTGTAGTTATTTCTCCTCTTTCAGTTATGATTTTGTTTATTTGGGTTCTCTCTCTTTGTTTCTTGGTAGCCTGGATAGAAGTGTATCAATCTTGTTTATTCTTTCAAAGAACCAGCTCTTGGTTTTGTTGATCTTTTGTATTGTTTTTTTTTTTTTGTCTTTTATCTCCGCTCTGATCTTTATTATTTTCTTCCTTCTGCTTACACTGGGATATTCTTCTTGCTCTCTTTCTAAATCTTTTAGTTGTGGGGTTAAGTAATTTATTCTCATTGTTTCTTGTTTCTTGCAGTAGGCTTGTAGAGCTACGAACTTCCCTCTGAAGACTGCTTTCGCTGTGTCCCATACATTTTGGATTGTTGTGTTTTCATTGTCATTTGTTGCCATGATGTTTTCTATTTCTTCTTTGATCTCTCAGGTAACCCAGTCCTTGTTTAATAGCGTGCTATTTATTCTCCATGTGTTGATTTTTTTTGGATTGTTTTTGTTGTAGTTGATTTCTAGTTTTATGCCAGTGTGGTCTGAGAAGATGCTTGATATTATTTCAATCTTCTTGAATTTGAGGAGACTTTGCCTGTTACCCAATATATGGTCTATCTTTGCAAATGACTAATGAGCACTTGAGAAGAATGTATATTCTGTGGCTTTGGGTGAAATGTTTTGAAGATGTCAATTAATTCCATCTGATCTAGTGAGTCATTTAGGATTGATATTTCTTTGCTGATTTTTTGTTTAGAGGATTTGTCCAATGGTGATAGTGGGGTGTTAAAGTCCCCTACTATGATCAATCTCTCCCTTGATCTCCTCCAGAAGTTTTCTTACATTTTTGGGTGCTCCTATATTGGGTGCGTATGTGTTTACCAGAGCTATTTCTTCTTGTTGGATTGCTCCCTTTAGTATTATGAAGTGGCCTTCCTTATCTCTTTTTATGTCCTTCACTTTGAGATCTAATTTGTCAGATATACGTATTGCTACCCCAGCTTTTGGTTTTATTTTCATTTCCATTCACCTGAGAAACCTTTTCCATCCCTTTACCCTCAGTCTGTGTTCATCTTTTTTTTCTGAGGTGGGTTTCCTGTAGACAGCAGATATATGGGTCATGTTTTCTTATCCACTCAGTTACCCTATGTCTTTTGATCGGGGCATTTAATCCATTTACATTTAAAGTTATTATTGATAGACACTTGTTTGTCACCTTTTTGTTCTTTACCCCTGTGTTCCTTCTTTGTTTCCTATTTTTTCTTTTTACAGCAGACCCTTTAGCATTTCTTGCATTGCTGGTTTGGTGGTGATAAGCTCCCGTAGACCTTTTATGTCTGTGAAGCTCCTGATTTGACTCTCAATTTTTATTGATAGCCTTGCTGGGTACAGTATTCTTGGATTCAGACCCTTCCTTTGCATGACTTTGTATATTTCATTCCATTCCCTTCTTGCCTGATGTGTTTCTGGTGAGAAATCAGTCACTAGTCTGATGGAGGGTCCTTTGTAGTTAACTTTCTGTCTCTGGCTGCTTTTAAGATTCTTGCTTTGTCATTGGTGTTTGCCAATTTAATTATAATGTGCCTAGGAGTCGGTCTTTTGGGGTTCATTTTGTTTCAGACTCTGTGAGCTTCATGGATTTGTGAGTTTTTTCTTCCCTATGTCAGGGAAGTTTTCTGTCATTATTTTTTCAAACAGGTTTTCTACTCCTTGCTCAGTTTCCCCTCCCTCTGGCACCCTTATTATTCGGATGTTCTTTCGTTTTGTGTTGTCCCAGGGTTCTCTTAGGCTCTCTTCCTTTTTTTTATTTTTTTTTCTAGAAGCTACTCTGCTTGGGTATTTTTTTCTACCTTGTCTTCTAGCTCACTAATGCGGTACTCTGCTTCTTCTAGTCTACTTTTGATGCTTTCTATTGAGTTCCTTATAGCAGTGATGTCATTTTTCAATTCTTCTTGGTTTTCATTCATTTCCTCTTGATTATTACACATATTGTTGAATTTGTCTTCCATTCTTTCATCCACCGTATGGCCATTTCTCTGAATTCTTTCTCTGGCAGGTTGCTTGCCTCCATTGCCTCCATTTCGTTTACTTCCTTTTCTGGTGATGCCTGTTTTTCTTTCACATGTGGGCTGCTTCTTTGTTTCACCATGATCCCTCTTCTCCAGATGTTTGGTTATGTAGTTCTCTCTCTGTTGTGTTGAATTAAAGACACAAAATACAACACAACAAGGCACAACATACAAGGAACTGAACACAAATGTATTTACAATATTAATAACCCCTAATAAAGGTGGTCACTGAGCAAAGAGAATTAAGGGATAAGGAAGAAAGAAGAGGAAAAGATAAAAGAGAAAAGGGAAAAAAAGGAGTGCAAAAATGGAATTGGGAAACGGGAGAAAAAAAAGTAAGAGAGAAAAGACAGAGAATGAAATAGAAGAGGGGAAGAGAGTATTTATATAGAGATAAAACTCCAATAGAACCACCACTCATCCCAACCAATTCCAGCAACAGATCCCTGGAGATGAATGCAAACTAAAAACAACCACTAATATCAAGGGAGGCAAGGAAAAACATAAGCAAAAAAATAACCGGAGAAAAAAATACCAACAGGAAAAGAAAAAGCAAAAGCAAAACAATCTCACAAACAAGCATAAAAAAAACCCAATATACTCAACAATCAAGCAAACAAAACTAAACAACAGAGAGAAGAAAAAAATTTGGATAGTGAAGAAAGATAAGAGAGAGGTATATATGGATTTAGAGCAGGGGATTGGAAATTAGATATATAAGTAGGGTGAAATTTAGACAGGGGGTGAAAAAGGAATAGGGAAAATCTAAATCAGGAATAGGGTAAGAGTAACAGGACAACAAAGGGGAAAAGTGAGGAAAAGAGTTTTGGCATAACAGTAAAGTTGAGGTAGAGAAAAATGATGCTAAAAGAACGATGAAAATAAAATAAAGAGAAAATAAAATGACACTTTAAAAAATGGTAAAGTGGTAGTAGTAATAATACTGGTTTAAAATAAAAATGTAGTAATTAAAGAGGTAAAATCAGGTGATGAAAAAAGAAAAAAAATAGTTTCTTAATTAAAAGGTGAAAAAAGAACTAAAAATAAAAATGTACAGTAGTGAAGGTGCTTCAGGTCCTCTACTCTTCTTTCTGGCATGCTTTAGTCCTGCCAGGTTTTCAGGAGGGTGCTGAATTTCCCTGCGATACACTGTTCCTCTGTGTTGTAAACCACAGTCCTGATTTTAAGGCAGGCTGTATTTGTTTCCCAGATTGCCTTTATTTGTATTTACAGAAGAGTCAGTTCTGGATCAGCACCTGGGTGGCAGTGTTTCTGGATAGACCTCCGAGGCTATAAGTCCTCTCTGTCCAGCAGTTAGGGTTTATTTTCCCGATCACACTTAAAACTGGTTTGGGAGCCTCGACTGTCCTAGATCCTGTTCTTTAATTGTTACTCCCACTCTGTTTCCCAGGTTCCACAAAAACAACTTTCCCCTGCAGTCTGTGTGAGTGACCCTGACTGGGCAATCCCATGTACTGGGTTTAATAATCAAACGCAAAGATTTAAGGGGAAGAGAGAGAACAAGAGCCTGAGAAGTTGCGCGAATTCACAACCCCCCACCTTTCAGCTCTGTGCGCAGTCCCTTCCGTGCACCCTCTCTTCCCCAGTGCAAAGTAGCCGGCACACTGGCAAAATCCAAGGCTGCTTTTTTGCATCCAGTCCAGCTATGGACTTATTTTTAGCTTTCCCTTCTGCCAGCAGCCCTGCGGGAGCCCTCCCACACTCACAGATCACGCTAGCCCCAACGGCCGTGGACTTTGTGGGGCTCAGATTTCCCCTGCGCGTATGCATGTTCCTCTCTCCAACCTGAATTGCAAACCACACCTTTAGGGGAAATTTGACCTTTCCATAGAGAGAAGCAGGGATCCTCTAAGTTCATGTAGTCTCGATGCTTGGGATCCGTTGTTTCTGGGTTAGTAGCCGATATCTGGATGCTGTGGATGCCTGGTCTTTTGATGGATATGCTTCCAATAACAGCCACTCAAGATGGCATGGTCTCCAGCAGCTGAGCCAGTGCTCCGGGAGAGATTTCAGCCGCAGTCTCCAACTTTCCCCTTTCTCCGGGAGTCCTCCGCCTTTCCCAGCCGCAAACTGTCTCTCAGCTGAATATCTTCTGCTTATTAGGGCTGTATGTTACCCGTTTCAGCGGCTCACCCTTATCTGCTCCGGGACAAGGCACAGGACATGTCCATCTATACCTCTGCCATTTTCTTCTCCCCATAAAATTATTTTCTTTGCTACTTCATAACTGTAATTTTGCTACTGTTATGAATCTTAATGTAAATATCTGATATGCAGGATGTATTTTCATTGTTACAAATTGAACATAATTAAAGCATAGTGATTAATCACAAAAACAATATGTAATTATGTTATGTGTTTTCTGATGGTCTTAGGCGACCCCTGTAAAAGGGTCATTTGACCCCCAAAGTGGTCGTGACCCAAAGGTTGAGAACCACTGGTCTAGAAGATCTATCTAGTGTTGTCAGTGGAGAATTAAAGTCCCCTACTATGATTGTATTGCTGTTGACACTCTCCTTTTAAATCCTTCACAAGTTTTCTTTTCTTTTTTTTTTTTCATAAATTGGCTGCTACTATAATGGGTGCTTATATGTTTTCCAGGGTTATATCCTCTTGTTGAATCATTCCTTTTAGTATTAGGAAGTGGCCTTCATTGTCTCTTTTTATGGCCTTTATTTTGAAGTCTATTTTGTCAGATATGGATATTGCTCCCCATCTTTTTTTCCCCCAATTTGATTTGTTTGGAAAATATTTTTTCTATCTCTTCACTTTCATCCTGTGTGAGTCCTTGTTCTGAGGTGGGTCCTTATAGAGAGCATATATATGGGTCATATTTTCTTATCCATTAATCTACCCTATGTCTTTTGGTTGGAGCACTTACATTTAAGGTTATTATTGATAGGTACTTTTTTGTTGTCATTTATATTTTTACTAGAGGCCTGGTGCATGAAATCCATGCCTAACTGGTGATCAGGCCTATCAATGGAGCGACCAGCAGGGCAATCGGGGGTCGCGGGGCCTGATGGCACCCACCTTGGCTGGCCTGAGGCCTATGGGCTGGTGTCAGCTCCTGTATTGAGTATCTGCACCCTGGTGGTCAATACATGTCATAGCAACCAGTCATTCTGCCAGTCCTTCGCCATTTGGTCTATTTGCATAATATATGAAGAGAGATTACTTTCCTTCATACTTTCCAATTTGGATGCCTTTTATTTCCCCTTATTGCCTAATTGCTCAAATACTATGTTGAATATAAGTGGTGAGAGAGGGAATCCTTGTCTTACACTTCAACTTTCACCATGGAGTATGATATTACATAAAGGTTTGTCATACGTAGCCTTTATGATGTTGAAATAGTTCTCTTCTATTCCTACTTTTATAATTCTTATGTCATCAGTGTTGACTTTTTAAAAATCCTTTCCTTGTATCATGTCCTTTTAATGATTATATTTATTTCCTCTTTATTATGTCAATGTGGTAGACTACATTGGTAGATTTTCTTACATTGAACCTTATTTTTATTCAAGGAATCAATCCCACTTGATCATGGTGAAAAACATTAAAATATGTTGCTGAATTCAGTTTGCTAGAATTTTGTTAAGAATTTTGTATCATTGTAAATATTGGCTATTGGTCTGTGATTTTACTTGTTGTGGTTTTGTCTGCCTTTGGTGTCAGGGTGATGTAAGATTCATAGAATGAATTAGGAAGTGTTAGGAAGTGATTTTCCTAATCAAGTTTTAAAAACATTTAAGAAGGACTGGTGTTAGTTTTTGAAATTGGTGTTAGACTTTGTAGAATTCTCTGGTGAAGCCATCAGATTCAGAGCTTTGATTTATTGGGAGATATATTCTTATTACTGATTGAAAAGTCTTACTATTTATAGGTCTATTCAGATCTTCTATTTCTTTGTGGTATAGTCTTGGTAATTTTTCTGATTATAGGAATTTGTCCATTTTACCTAAGTTACCCAGTTTGTCAGCGCATATTTGCTCATACAGAGGCAGGAAAATCCCCAGGCAGGTGGAATAGAAAAACTGAGATAAGAAGATTAAATGGGCCAAACACTTTGAACAACTTAAAGCCAGCTAGTAAATCCTAAGACCATATTTTCCCCAACCAAGGACACTTGAGAACCAATGGTTTATACCTCTCCTCCACAAATAGGTAATACATAGCTTAAATCACTCTGGTCAGGAAAATAGAGAATAGAAAGTCAATTAATGACTTTGTTCTATCTAAACTTAAGGACAAATAAAGTCATGGGGACAATAACAAAATCCCAATTAGATCCAGGTAGACCCAAGATAAAAGTAAAATAGTAAAGCAGACGAAAGAATAATCCATATAGGGTCATTTTAATGCACTAGCATATTTGTAAAGCACCTGAAAAGCTAATGAATATTTTGATGAAATCCCCCCTAAGATTCTCACCCCCAAAGGAAAATTAAACAATCAATCCAATGATATGTGTGGGTTCGCTCTAGACTAGAGAAAGCCCATGCTGTTGTCTGCCAAAAACTTTTTCCTTCCTCCTAAACTCTAAGTGTCCTCATGAGACCTGCAATGGAGAGATCAGTGGGCAGTGGCAGCTCATCCTTGGCTTACCCACTGATCGTGTCTCCAAGGCCCCTTCTTTTCTGACTTCTCAGTGGGATAAAAGCAGCCCCGCCTTGGCTCACTTCTTTCCTATAACATTTCTAGAGAGCTAAGAAAAGAATTGCCTGGGCTCTCTCCTGTTGCTTCTTTTACCCAGAGTCCTTCCTTCATTTCAATATTTACAGCTTTAATAAATGTAATCTCAAAATCACCTGAACTTATTTTGTGAAATCTTTCCTGCATGGCTGGTATGATGCAAACCTGCTCTGGGCCAGTCCATGTCCAGCAATAACTCTTCTTTTTTTCATTTAAATTCTTTATTGTTTAAACTATTACATAAGTCTCCCTTTTCCCCCATTGACCTCTCCTTAGCTGCCCTCAACGCCACCCCATCTGTGTCCATTGGTTATGTTCATATACATGTATACAAGTTCTTTGGTTGATCTCTTACCTCCTCACCTTCTGCATTCCCTTATAGGTTGGACAGTCTGTTCGATGCTTCTATGACTCTGGCTCTATTTTTGTTCATTAGTATATGTTGTTCATTATATTCCACAAATGAGTGAGGTCATGTGATATTTATCTTTCTCTGACTGGCTTATTTCATTTAGCATAATGCTCTCTAGTTCCATTCATGCTGCTGCAAATGGTAAGAATTCCTTCTTTTTTTTTTTTTTTTTTTTTTTTTTTTTTTTTTACAGCAGTGTAGTATTCCATTGTGTAGATGTACTACAGTTTTCTAATACACTCATCTGGGCACTTAGTCTGTTTCCAAAACTTAGCTATTGTAAATTGTGTGGCTATGAACACAGGGGTGTATATATCCTTTCTAATTGGTGTTTCAGATTTATTGGGATATGTTCCTAGAAGTGGGATTACTGGGTCAAATGGGAGTTCCATTTTTAATTTTTTGAGAAAATGCCATACTGGTTTCGACTGGTTGCATCAATCTGCATTCCCAGCAGCAGTGCAAGTGGGTTCCTTTTTCTCCGTATCCTCTCCAGCACTTGTCACTTATTGATTTGTTGATGATAGCCATTCTGACTTGTGTGAGGTTGTACCTCATTATTGTTTTGATTTGTATCTCTCAGATGATTAGTAACTTTGAGCATGTTTTCATATGTCTCTTGGCCTTCTGTACGTCTTCTTTTGAAAAGTGTCTATTTTGGTCCTTTGCCCATTTTTTTTTTAATATATTTTATTGATTTTCCACAGAGAGGAAGGGAGAGAGATAGTTAGAAATATCGATGAGAGAGAAACATCGACCAGCTGCCTCCTGCACATCCCCCACTGGGGACGTGCCCGCAACCCAGGTACATGCCCTTGACCGGAATCGA
The DNA here is from genome assembly GCF_964212035.1 of Myotis nattereri. NCBI lineage: Eukaryota > Metazoa > Chordata > Mammalia > Chiroptera > Vespertilionidae > Myotis > Myotis nattereri. The sequence continues at coordinate 35,820,651 of NC_138094.1, read as the reverse complement.
ACCTGGGACCTTTCAGTCCGCAGGCCGACGCTCCATCCACTGAGCCAAACCGGTTTCGGCTCTTTGCCCATTTTTTAAATTGGATTATTTATCTTTCCTTTGATAAATTGTATAAATTCCCTGTAAATGTTGGAGATTAAACCCTTATCAGAGGTAACATTGGCAAATACGTAGGTTCTCCCATGCAGTGGTCTTTCTCGTTGTTTTGTTGATGGTTTCTTTTGCTCTGCAGAAACTTTTCATTTTGATGTAGTCTCATTTGTTTATTTTCTCCTTAGTTTTCCTTGTCCTAGGAGTTTTATCAGTAAACATATTGCTATGAGTTATGTCTGAGATTTTGTTGCCTTTAGAGTCCTCCAGTATTTTTATGGTTTCTGGTTGTACTTTTAAGTCCTTTACCCATTTTGAGTTTATTTTTGTGTATAGTCTAAGTTAGTGGTCTAGTTTCATTTTTTTGCTTCTAATCTGTATAATTTTCTCAACACCATTTATTGAAGAGACGTTTTTCACTCCATTGTATGCTCTTGCCTCCTTTGTCAAATATTAATTGAGCATAATGTCTTGGATCAATCTCTGAGTTCTCTGTTATGTTCATTGGTCTATATGTCTGTTCTCGTGCTTTGTAGTATTTTTGGTATTGTGATCCCTCCAACATTGTTTGTTCTCATAATTGCTGCAGCTATTTGGGGTCTTTTTTTTTTTATTATTCCAGATGAAATTTTGGAGAGTTTGTTCTAGGTATTTGAAGTATGTCGTTGGCATTTTAGAGGGGATTGCATTGAATCTATAGATTACTCTGGGTAGTATGGACATTTTAATGATGTTGATTCTACCAACCTATGAACATGGTGTATTCTTCCATTTGTTTATGTCTCCCTGTATCTCTCTCTCTCTCTTTTTTTTTTTCAGCGTCCTGTAATTTTCTGAGTACAGGTGTTTTATCTCTGTGGTTAAATTCCTAGGTATCATAATGTGTTGTTTGCAATGGTAAATGGAATTGTTTTTATTAGTTTCTCTTTCTGTGAGTTCATTGTTGGTATATAAAAAAGCAATAGATTTCTGGGTGTTAATTTTGTATACTACTACACTGCCAAATTCATTAGTTCTAGTAGTTATTTTTGATGGAGTCTTTAGTGTTTTCTATGTACAATATCATGTCGTCTGCAAATAATGACAATTTTACTTCTTCTTTTACAATTGGGATGCCCTTATTTCTTTTTCTTGTCTGATTGAAATGGCGAGCACTTCCAGTACTATGTAAAACAGAAGTGGTGAAAGTGGGCATCCCTGTCTTGCTCCTGTTCTTAGGGGGGATGGTTTTAGTTTTTACCATTAAGTATGATGTACTGCAGGTTTGTCACACAAGGCTTTTATTATGTTGAGGTATCATCCCTCTACTTTCACTTTCCTGAGAGCTTTCATCACAAAATGGTACTGGATTTTGTCAAATGCCATTTCTGCCTAATTGATATGATTATATGACTTTTTAAACATTTTCAATATATTTTTTTATTCTAATTTTTTTCAATCTTTAATTTCTTCATTGATTAAGGTATTACATATGTAACTTCATTGCCCCATAACACCCCCCCCCACACACACACACACACACACTCATGCCCTCACCCCCCTGTTGTCTGTATCCATTAGATGGGCTTACATGCATGCATACAAGTCCTTTGGTTGATCTCCCCCCTCACCCCCACTCTCCCATACTTTCCCTCTGAGGTTTGACAGTCTGATCGCTGCTTCTCTGTCTCTGGATCTGACCCTGTTCATCAGCCTATGTTGTTCACTATATTCCACAACTAAGTGAGATCATGTGATATTTATCTTTCTCTGATTGGCTTATTTCACTTAGCATAATGCTCTCCAATTCCATCCATGCTGTTGCAAATGGTAAGGGCTCCTTCTTTTTTACTGAAGTGTAATATTCCATTGGTATAAATGTACCACAATTTTTTAATCCACTCATCTGATGATGGGCACTTAGGCTGTTTCCAAATCTTAGCTATGGTGAATTGTGCTGCTATGATCATAGGGATGCATAAATCCTTTCTGATTGGTGTTTCTAGCTTCTTGGTATATATCTAGAAGTGATATCACTGGGTCAAATGGGAGTTCCATTTTTAGTTTTTTGAGGAAACCCCATACTGTCCTCCACAGTGGCTGTACCAGTTTTTATTTCCACCAGCAGTGCAAAAGGGTTCATTTTTCTCCACATCCTCTCCAACACTTGTCTGTTGATTTGTTGATGATAGCCATTCTGACAGGTGTGAAATGATACTGTATTGTCGTTTTGATTTGCATCTCTCATATAATTAGTGACTTTGAGTATTTTTTCATATGTCGTTTGGCCTTCTGTATGTCCTCTTTCGAGAAGTGTCTATTTAGGTCCATTGCCCATTTTTTGATTGGATTGTTTATCTTCCTTTTGTTAAGTTATATGAGTTCCCTGTAAATGCTGGAGATTAAACCCTTATCAGTGATAATATTAGCCAATATGTTCTCCCATACAGTGGGCTTTCTTTGTTGTTTTGTTGATGGTTTCCCTTTGCTGTGCAGAAGTTTTTTATTTTGATGTAGTCCCATTTGTTTATTTTCTCTTTAGTTTTCATTGCCCTAGGAGCAGTATCAGTGAAGAAATTACTTCAGCATATGTCTGCAATTTCGTTGGCTGTGGATTCGCCTAGTATTTTTATGGTTTCCCATCTTATGTTTAAGTCCTTTATCAATTTTGAGTTCTTTTTTTAAAAATTAAATCTTTATTGTTCAGATTATTATAGTTGTTCCTCTTTTTTCCCCCCATAGCTCCCCTCCACTTGGTTCCCACCCCACCCTCTGCCCTTCCACCCCCAATGTCCTCATCCATAGGTGTACAATTTGTCCAGTCTCTTCCCGCAGCTCCCATACTCCTTTCTCCCCAAGAATAGTCAGTCCACTACCTTTGTATGCCCTTGATTCTATTATATTCACCAGTTTATTCTGTTCATCAGGTTATTAATTCACTTGATTTTTAGATTCACTGTTGATAGATGTGTATTTGTTGTTCATAATTGTATCTTTACCTTTTTCTTCTTCTTCCTCTACTCAAAGGATACCTTTCAGCCTCTCAGATAATACTGGTTTGTTGGTAATGAACTCCTTTAGCTTTTTCTTATCTGTGAAGCTCTTTATCTGACCTTCAATTCTGAATGATCGCTTTGCTGGGTAAAGTAATCTTGATTGTACGTTCTTGCTATTCATCATTTTGAATATTTCTTGCCACTCCCTTCTCGCCTGCATAGTTTCTGTTGAGAAATCAGCTGACAATCTTATGGGTACTCCCTTGTAAGTAACTGACTGTTTTTCTCTTGCTGCTTTTAAGATTCTCTCTTTGTCTTTTGCTCTTGGCATTTTAATTATGATGTGTCTTGGTGTGGTCCTCTTTGGATTCCTTTTGTTTGGGGTTTTCTGCGCTTCCTGGACTTGTAAGTCTATTTCTTTCACCAGGTAGGGTAAGTTTTCTGTCATTTTTCAAATAGTTTTCCAAAATCTTGCTCTCTCTCTTCTTCTGGCACCCCCATAATTTGGATGTTGGTACGTTTGAAGCTGTCCCAGAGGCTCCTTACACTATCTTTGTATTTTTGGATTCTTTTTTCTTTTTGTTTTTCCAGTTGGTTGTTTTTTGCTTCTTTGTATTTCAAATCTTTGTCTTGATTCTTGGGATCCTCTAGTCTGCTGTTGGAACTCAGTATAATATCTTTTATTTCAGTCAGTGTATGTTTAATTTCTAGTTGGTCCATTTTCATAACCTTGAGGGACTCACTAGATTTCTTGAGGGTCTCACTAAATTTATTGGCAGTTTCCAGAAAATTCTTGAAAAACCTTAAAAGTGTGGTTTTGAACTCTATATCCAGTAGTTTGCTTTTCTCCATTTCTGTTGTTTGTGACCTGTTTCTTTGTCTCCACATTTTTTATGCTTCCCTGTGTTGATAGAGTGGCTTTCTGTGCTAGGTGTCCAACAGGGCCCAGTGGCTCAGCTTCCCCAATTACCTGAGGTGGACACTCGTGGTGCACCCCTCTGTGGGCTTTGTGCACAGTTTTGTAGTTAAGCCTTGATTGTTGTAGGTATCACTGGGAGGAATTGATCTCCAGACCAATTGGTTGTGAGAATCAGCTGTGTCTGCAGTAGGAGAACTACTGTGCCGGAGACACCCTTATGGTGCAAGACTTGCTTCAGTGGGGCTTTGGTGCTCACTGAGTGCTGGGGTACAACCCCAGCAGGTCCAGGGGTCCCCGAAAGTGTGAAAAGAGTCGGCAAAGAAGGAATGACATGGAGACAGCATTCAGTTGATCAGGAGCCTAGCCAGAATCTCTAGCCAAGTTCTGGTTAGGATCTCCAGCCAAGTTCTGGTGTTTATTGTCTTGTTACATCTGTATTTATACCAGTTGATTTTAATCCTATCCATTTCTATTGCAAAGGTTAGGGCATTTCTTATCTCCATTCCAGGGAGTAAAGATTATGTAGCTTAAGTGTAATTATTTGTAGTTAAAGTGATTAACTACCCACTTGGCACGTAGTTAAGGGGTCTTATCCCCTCCCTAACTTCAGGGAAAAATCCCTAGCTGGGGAAACAACCTTTCTCGGAGAGGTGACCTTGGGAAAAACACATAGCGCTAAAGGGAGCAAAAATATTAAGAACAGTATGCTATATACGCCAGGTCTCTTGAAACATATGCTGTGCAGATGTTTCTTTCCTGCAGCGACTGTGTCAAGCAGCAAGGATGGACCGGCTTCTGGCAACTGAGTCTGCCCCCTGAGTGTGTCCCTTATGGATCTGAGGAGTTGTAATCTGGATGGTCCCACTCTGACCACTGGGTACACTGGCTCTTGGATCTCTAAGGAGGTGCGAATTTAGCCTCTGCCTGAGACTACACAGAAGGAGCTATGGAGAGATTCCTCTTCTTTTTTTGGGGTTTGGAGGTGTTCAAATGAGGCCCAGCTGTGAATCAATGCAAGCTGCAGTGGGGCCTTGGGCCTTTTGGAAGTTCTGGGTCTCTCTGACCCAGCTGCAATTTGTTAGGTAATTTTTAAATTGCAAAGGGCTAGGCCTTTCATATGCAAAAGCCTCTGAGCACAGCTTGGGTGGGGCGGGGTCTCAAGGGATCAACAGGGAAGAGCAAGCAGCTATGGCTGGTCCCCAGTCGTACCCCAAGAGGCCCTAGGTCTCAGTGTTTCGTGGCAATCACTGAAAGCTCCTCTGAAAAAAAGTCGCCCTCGAATTCTGCCTGATGCCAGGCAGTTCAGTATCTCCCCCTATGAGTCTGGGTCCCCAAAGACTCACCTGGAACTGGAGTTCAGAGCAGTCGGGAGCTTGAGACTCCCTCCCAATTGAAAAAGACAACTGCATCCTCAGCTGCGCCCTTTCCACATGTGCTGCATCCTCAGCTGCGAGCCCTTTCCACCAGTGCCGCGTCCTCAGTTGCCAGCCCTTTCAGTGGGTGCCTCTGTACCTCTGCACTTTACTTCTGCACCTCCTCTGAGTCTCAGTGTGATTTTCTCTTTCCATCTAGTTGTAGAATTTCCACTCAGCCAGCCTTCCTGTGGTTCTGGATGATGTCCGTTTTGTCTTTTAGTTGTATTTTTGAAGTGGTTGTGCAAGGCATCAATTTCTGGTGTTTACCTATGCCACCATCTTGGTTTCTCTTGAGTTCTTTTTCTGTGTATGGTGTAAGTTGGTGGTCTAATTTCATCTTTTTGCATGTATCAATCCAATTATCCCAACACCATTTATTGAAGAGACTGTCTTGACTCCATTTTATGCTCTTGCCTCCTTTTTCAAATATTGGGCATATTGATTTGGGTCGATTTCTGGGTTTTCTATCCTATTCCATTGATCTATATGTCTGTTCTTGTGCCAGTACCAAGATATTTTAAGAACAGTGGCTTTGTAATACAGGTTGATATCTGGTATTGAGATCCCACCTACTTTGTTCTTTCTCAGGATTGCTGTAGCTATTCAAGGTTTTTTTATTCCAGATGAATTTTTGGAACATTCATTCTAGATATGTGAAATATGCCATTGGTATTTTAATGGGGATTGCATTGAATCTACAGATTGCTTTGAGTAGTCTGGACATTTTAATGATGTTGATTCTACAAATCCATGAACACGATATGTTCTTCCATCTCTTTATGTCTTCCTCTTTCTCTTTTTTCAGTGTTCTGTAGTTTTTAGCATATGGACCTTTTACTTCCTTAGTTAAGTTTATTCCTAGGTATTTTAATATTTTTGGCATGATGGTAAATGGTATTGCTTTTTTAGTTTCTCTTTCTGTAAGTTCACTATTGGTGTAAAGGAATGCCAAAGATTTCTTGGCATTAATTTTGTATCCTGCTACATTACCGAATTCATTTATTACGTCTAATAATTTTATTGATGGAGTCTTTAGGGTTTTTCATGTACAGTATCATGTCATCTGCAAATAAGGACACTTTTACTTCTTCTTTTCCAATCTGGATGTCTTTTGTATCTTCTTCTTGTCTGATTGCAATGGCTAGTACTCACAGTACTATGTCGAACAGGAGTGGTGAGAGTGGGCATCCCTGTCTTGTGCCTGTTCTTAGGTGAAATGGTTTTAGTTTTTAACCATTGAGTATGATGTTAGCTGTGGGTTTCTCATATATGGCTTTTATTATCTTGAGTTATGATACTTTTATTCCTAACTTGCTTAGAGCTTTTATCAAGAAAGCGTGTAGGATTTTGTCAAATGCTTTTTCTGAGTTAATTGATATGACTTTATGATTTTTATCTCTTAATTTCTTTATGTGATGTATCACATTTATTGATTTGCAAATATTGTACCACCCTTACATCGTCAGGATTAATCCTACTTGGTCATGGTGTACGGTCTTTCTGATGTATTGCTGGATTCAATTTGCTAGAATTTTGTTGAGTATTGTGGCATCAATGTTCATGAGGGATATTGGCTTATGATTATCTTTCATTGTGTTGTCTTTATCTGGTTTTGGTATTAGGGTGATGCTGGCTTCATAGAATGAGCCTGGAAGTGTTCCTTCCTCTTGAATTTTTTTGGAATAATCTGAGGAGGATAGTATAGTATTTTTTAACAATCATTTGTATTTCTGTGGGGTCTCTTGTTATTTTGCCTCTATCATTTCTGCTTTTGTTTATTTGGGTCCTCTCTCTTTGCTTCCTGGTGAGCCTGGCAGGAGGTGTATCAATCTTGTTTATCCTTTCAAAGAACCAGCTCTTGGTTTCATTGATTTTCTGTATTGTTTTTTTGCTCTCTATGTCATTTATTTCTGCTCTAATCTTTATTATCTCCTTCCTTATGCTCTCTCTGGGCTTTTCTTGTTGCTCTCTTTCTAATTATTTGAGTTGTAGAGTTAGATGATTTACTATCATTTTTTCTTGTTTTTTGAAATAGGCCTGTAGTGTTATAAACTTCCCTCTCAGGACTGCTTTCATTGCGTCCCATAGGTTATGGATTGTTGTGTTTTCATTGTCATTAGTTTCTAGGATGTTTTTATTTCTTCTTTGATCTCATTGGTAACCCAATCAATATTTTATAACATGCTATTCAGCCTCCAAATGTTTGAGTATTTGGTAGTTTTTTCTAATATTATGCCATCCTGTTTTGAGAAGAGTCTTGATATGATTTCAATCTTCTTGAAATTGGGGAGATTTTGTTTGTGACCCTATATGTGGTCTATTTTTGAATATGTCCCATGAGCCCTTGAGAAGAATGTATATTCCGTGGCTTTGGGGTGAAGTGTTCTAAAGATGTCAATGAAGTCCATCTGATCTAGTTAGTCATCTTGGATTGCTGTTTCTTAGCTGATTGTTTGTCTAGAGGATTTATCCAGTGATGACAGTGGTGTATTAAAGTCCCCTACTATGATTGTATTGTTGTCAATCTCCCCTTTGATGTCTTCTAGGAGTTTTTTTATGTACTTGGGTGCTCCTGTATTGGGTGCATATATGTTTATCAGGGTTATTTCCTCTTGTTGTATTGATCCCTTTAGTATTATGAAGTGGCCTTCCTTATCTCTTGTTATGGCCTTCACTTTGAGGTCTATTTTTTCCCATATAAGTATTGCTACCCATAGTTTTTTTGTTGTTGTTTGTTTGTTTTTGTTTTTGTTTTTTTTTGTGTGTGTGTTTCTTTTCATTTCCATATGCCTGAAAGATATTTTTCCATCCCTTCACTTTCAGTCTGTGTGAGTCCCTTCTTCTGAGATGGGTTTCTTGTAGACAGCAACCGTATGGATGATGTTTTTTTATCCATTCAGCCACTCGATGTCTTTTGATTGGAGCATTTAGTACGTTTACCTTTAAAGTTATTCTTGAAAGGTACTTGTTTGTAGCCATTTCTTTTTTGGGGGGTCTGTTTTCTTTCTGAGCTTTTTATTTCTTCATTTTACACTGGTTCCTTTAGCATTTCTTGCATTGCTGGCCTGGTGGTGATAAACTCCCTTAGCCTATTTTTGTGTGTGAAGCTTCTTATTTCTCCTTCAATTTTGATTGATAGGCTTACTGGATAGAGTATTCTTGGATTCAGTCCTTTGCTTTGCATCACTTTGTAAATTTCTGTTCATTCTTTTCTGGCCTGATGTGTTTCTGATGAGAAATCATTTGAAAATCTTATGGGAGATCCCTTGAATATAACTTTCTGTCTCTCTCTTGTGGCCATTAAGATTCTCTCTTTGTCCTGAGCATTTGCCATGGTAATTATGATGTGATTTGGTGTGAATCTTCTCCGATTCACCTTGTTTGGAACTCTCTGTGCTTGTGTGATTTTTTTCTTCCCCACCTCAGCGAAGTTTTATATTATTTCTTCAAATAGGTTTTCTAACCCTTGTGCCTCTTTCTGTTGTTCTGGCACCCCTATTATTCATATGTTGTATTGTTTCATGTTATCCCATAGCTCCCTTAGTCTCTCCTCCTGTCTTTTAATTTTTTTCTCCAATTTCAGTTCAATTTGGGTGTGTTTTGCTTCCCTGTCTTCTAATTCGCTAGTTCGGTCTTCCGCTTCTCCTAGTCTACTGTTGAAACTTTCAATGGTGTTTTTTATTGCAGCTATATCAGTCTTCATTTCTTCTTGGTTCTTACATAATTTGTTTATTCTTTCATCCATTTCCTCTTGCTTCTTGCATAAGTTGTTGAGTTTTTCCTCCATCTGGTTTATGCATTCTAGGACCCTTAATCTGAATTCTTTTTCTGTCATGCTGAATGCCTTTTTCACTTAGCTGCTTTTCTGGCGAGTCCTCCTTCTCTTTCCTTTGGGGGTTTCTTTGTCTACCCATGTTTGATCTCACCGACATATCTAGATGTTGAGTCATTCAGTGGCTGCTCCTTGGGTGGCAGTGGCTCCTCAGACTGAGGTTGCTCCTCTGGCAGTTGTGGTAGCAGCTGCTCCTCAGTTGGCAGCAGCTCCTCTGGTGGGTGCTGTTCACAGTTGTGGTGGCTCCTCTGGCTGGTGGGGGGAGGCTTCACACACAGCTGCTGTTTCTCAGACTTAGGGTGTGCTGATCACGAGGCTGCTCTTCCTTGGATGGGTGCAGGCTACACAAGCCTCTTATTCGAGTCTTATAGACGTCCTTAATATGGTAGATTTTAGGCTAGGTGAGAGAGAATTAAAAAATTATTTGGTTAGGGAATGACTGGAGATACCTATTTTAGAAATATATCCTTGACTTCAATGTGAATATCTATAAATATGTATTTTAGCTTCTGTTGCCATGGATTATCTACACATATATAGCCAAGTGACTGGAATGACGGAACAACCACTATGACTAGTCCCTATGATGTACACTGCAACAGCCAACCAGCCTGATTGGGGCCCGATCAGCACCCACTTCTAACTCTCTTGGTCCCTCTGCCCCTGCTGTCCCAGCCCCTCCCCCTGAGCCAGCTGGACCTCACACATGCATGAATTCATGCACCAGGCCTCTCGTTCTCTAGATAAAATATGAAAATAAGAATTTGAGTGCCATTAGTTTATATGGAACTAATTAAAGAAAAAAAAACTGGAAAGTTTATTTGTGACATAATTTAAGGAAACAGAAGTGAGAGAGCTTAGAAAATAAGACAGGAAAGGGGAAAAGCCAATATCAGAGGAGGTTATTATGCCGAGTCAATGCCATATAATCTCAGTTGTATGTGTTAATCTAATGATCAAAATGAACTGATTAATAAAATGGACACTGTTAGAAATGCTCTCAACAATGTCACTGGAATGAGACAGACACTCAAAACTTCATTGCACCCTCCTGTGCCAAAGGGTGATTTTGCCAGCTGGAAATCAGGGGCAGAAAACAATGAATGTGAAGTCTATTTGGCTTTTGTTTCTTGATGTGGGTCTGCCCTGTGCCTCACTCTGAACTCTGACCTGATTGGTCAGGGCTCAGAGCTCAGGTTCACATTATTTCATGATTGGCTAATTCAGAGGAAGAGGAGGGGTAAGGCGGAGCTAAGATGGTGGCACTCTGATAGCCTGAAGGTCAGGTCAAAATAGTGGGATCTAATATGGCAGTAAGCTCCTTTCTTTGACAGAAAAGATCACTGGTTCACTCTCACAACACAGAGGCATAAAAACATAGAACAACTGACAGCTGTCAAAGAGGAAGGATTTTGGGGAGAAGATACCACATGAAAGAAGAAGGGATTAGACAAAGAACATACATGCATACCCATAGACACATACAACAAACAGTATGGTGAAAGCCAAAGGAAAGGGAGGTGGGGCTGTGTAAAGGGGGTGAAGGGGAGGAAATGAGGACATAGTGTAAACAATGAAAATAAATTTTAAAAAGAGTACATTATCATAGTCATTGTCAAAGTCAATGCGGGTTCAAATTACTCAGGTTCTTGCACAGTGAAATAATGCATTTTAGAATTGGCCCTTAGAAAGGATAGCTAAAGCTTTTTTCACAGGCCTTTGTCCCTATTGGTTGAAACTTGTTCTTGCAATTGTAAACTTTCACCTTATGAGCTATCTTTTTATAAGAACACTGTGAAAAAGTAAGAAGCTCCTTGAATATGTGTAAAATTGTATTCTTCCTGTACAACTTCATGTGCACTCTCAGAACTATCTACCATAACACTGGCATAGGTGAATCAAGAGATCTGTAACAGAATTGTAAGAGTGAGACACTAATTAGGAGACCATTGCTATTGCCTCAATATTGACTTAAAAAATCTATCTACACTAATAAAAGACAAAGATGCTAATTAACTGTACCTTCACTATGCCCTAAGCTATGCCCACCAGCCAATCAGAGCAACTATATGCAAATTAACCCAACCAAGATGGTCGCTGGAAGCCATGGAGCTGTAGCAAGCAGGAGGCTTGGTTGCCCGGGTGATGGAGGAAGTCAAGCTTCCCACAGGCCCTGAGCTGGCTGCGGCCTCTGCTCATGGCAACAAAGCTTCAATTATAGAAGACAAATAAATCCCAGACACCTGCTTCCAGCCAGCCTCCACTGGTAGTTTGGGTAGCTGGGGGTAGTGGCCATCCTGCAAACAGCCATAAGCCCCTCACCCAGGATGGCCACACCCTCATGGGGTGAGGGCCCCCGCTGTGGGTCTTGGCCTGCCTGCAAACAGCCATCAGCCCCTCACCCAGACTGGCCAGGCACCCCAGCAGGACCCCCCCCCACCCTGAAGGAGGTGTGACCAACTTGAAAATGGACCTCAGCCCCTTACTCAGGCTGGCCAGGCACCCCAGTGGGGACCCCCACACTGAATGGGCTGTGGCCAGTTTGAAAACAGCCATCAGCCCCTCACACAGGCTGGCCAGGCACTCCTATATAATAAAAGGGTAATATGCAAATTGACCCTAGCAGCAGAATGACTGGAAATGACTGGTCACTATGACACACACTGACCACCAGGGGGGCAGATGCTCAATGCAGGAGCTGCCCCCGGGTGGTCAGTGCGCTCCCACAGGAGGAGCTCTGCTCAGCCACGAGCCAGTCTGATGGCTACCAGTACAGCGGTGGTGGAGGGAGCCTCTCTTGCCTCCTCAGTGGCACTAAGGATGTCTGATTGCAGCTTAGGCCTGCTCCCTGCTGGCAAGTGGACATCCCCTGAGGGCGCCCAGGCTGCCAGAGGGATGTCTGACTGCCAGTTTAGGCCCAATCCCCCAGGCAGTGGGCCTAAGCCAACAGGTAGTCATCCCCCAAGGATTCCCAGACTGTGAAAGGGCACAGGCAGGGCTGAGGGACCCCCCAAAGAGCACAGACTTTTGTGCACTGGGCCTCTAGTATGCATATAAACTAGAAGCCCAATGCATGAACATTCGTACAAGAATGGGACTTCCTTCCCCTGGATGCCGGCACCGTCTTCGCTCCAGCCGAACCACCTTTCTGCCTTCGCTTTAGCCTGGAACCACCTTTCCATCTTTGCTCCAGCCCAGAGCCACCTTTCTACCTTCCCACACTGCCCAGAGGCCCGGAGCAGCTGAGATGGTGCAGAATGCCATGGTGATGACGCAAGTGTCCTGCCCCACCCCCTGGCCAATTGGTGCCTACACATGTGAGTGCTGCTCACATGCCCACCATCTTTGTTGGGTTTACAGACTAACACCTGCTTGATTGTGGGACATCATGAAGGTATGGTCAATTTACATATTTGTCTATTCTTAGTGTAGAAGCCTAAGTGACCAAACGACTGAATGATTGGTCATCTGGTCACTATGACATGCACTGACCACCAGGGGCAGATGCTAAACACAGGAGCTTCCCCTTGGTCGTCAGTGCACTCCACATGGGTAGCACTGCTCAGCCAGATGCCAAGCTCACAGCTGATGAGCACATCTGCAGCAGTGCAAGCCTCTCCTGCTGACACTCCCCATGTGCGCCCAATTGGCGGTGGCCGGTGAAGTGGGGCTGGGATGAGCAGGAATAGCATGGCACCCAGCCTGGGCTTGGGCTCCTCCCCAGCCACCTGCTGCTTCACACACTACTTCATGTTTTGCAGGATTGATGCAGACAGCAGGCTAGGGCCTGATGAGCTGGCAGATAAGACCAGGCAGTAGAAGCATGGAAGTCCACTGATACCTGAGAGACAGGCTGAGGGACCCCAGTGGTGTATCAATCCATGAACTAGGCCTCTAGTAAGAACATACAAAGCATGGTCCCTGTGAGAGGAAGATAACTGGGTGTTCCAAGAATAACACTGAATTAGTGTGGACAAAAAGCACAGGAATACTAATAGAAGATGAGATTTTAAAAGTAAGTGGGTCAAATATTTTATAGACCATTATATACATATTGGCCTTTATTCTCGGATAAAGAGGTAGCTGTGAAGTTATTTAAGTCACTAATCATTAGAAAAATGCAAATCAAAACAGTAATGATGTACCATCTCACACCTGTCAGAATGGCTATCATCAACAAATCAAAAAATGACAAGTGCTGTAGAGGATGTGGAGAAGAAGGAACTCTCGTGCACTACTGGTGAGAATGCAGACTGGTGCAGCCACTATGGAAGACAGTATGGAGTTTCCTCAAAAAACTAAAAGTGGAACTCCCATTTGACCCCATGATGCCACTTCTAGGCATATATCCCAAGAAAACAGAAACAACAATCAGAAAGGATATATGCACCCATATGTTCTTAGCAGTGCAATTCACCATAGCTAAGATCTGGAAACAGCCTAAGTGCCCATAAGTAGAAAAATGGATTAGAAAACTGTGGTACATCTACACAATGGAATACTATGCTGGTGTAAAAAAGAAGGAACTCTTACCATTTGCAACAGCATGGATGGAACTGGAGAATATTATGCTAAGTGAAATAAGCCGGTCAATGAAGGAAAAATACCACATGATCTCACTCATTTATGGATAATTAAGACCATTATAAACTTATGAACAAAAATAGATATGGAGGCAGAGCAGCCTCGAACAGATTGTCAAACTACAGTGGGAAGACCGGGGAGGGTTGTGGGGCAGAAGGGGTTGGAGTAAGAGATCAACCGAAGGACTTGAATATAAGTATAACCAATGGACATAAGACAGTGGGGGGTACAGGAGGCCAGGGGATTATTAAGGGCAGGAAAAAAGGAGACATATGTAATACTCTTTGTAATACTTTAAGCGATAAAACAACTTAAAAAAATAAAAAAAGAAAAGCAGAGAAATAAAAGAAACAACAAGAAGACCCACTGCATGGGAGAAGATATTTGGCAATGATATCACGGATAAGTGTTTAATCTCCAACATTTACAGAGAACTCATGAAACTTAACAATAGGAAGATAAACAATCCAATCAAAAAATGGACAACAGACCTAAAGAGACACTTTTCGAAAGAGGACATACAAAAGGCCAAAGACATATGAAAACATGCTCAAAGTCGCTAATTATATGAGAGATGCAAATCAAAACGACAATGTGGTACCATCTCACACCTGTCAGAATGGCTATCATCAACAAATCAACAAACAACAAGTGCTGGAGAGGATGTGGAGAAAAAGGAACTCTCGTGCACTGCTGGTGGGAATGCAGACTGGTGAGCCACTGTGGAGAGCAGTATGGAGCTTCCACAAAAAACTAAAAATGGAACTCCCATTTGACCCCGTGGTCCCACTTCTAGGAATATATCCCAAGAAGCCAGAAACACCAATCAGAAAGGATATATGCACTCCTATCTTCATAGCAGCACATTTTACTATAGCTAAGATTTGGAAACAGTGTAAGTGCCCATCAACAGATGAGTGGATCAAAAAACTGTGGTCGATTTACAGAATGGAATACTATGCTGCGGCAAAAAAGAAGGAACTCTTGCCTTTTGTAACAGAATGGATGGAACTGGAGAGCAGTGTGCTAAGTGAAATAAGCCAGTCAGAGAAAGATAAATACCTCATGATTTCACTCATTTGTGGAATATAGAGAACAACAGAGACTGATGAACAGGGACAGATCCAAAGACTGAGAAACAGCGATCAGGCTATTAATCCCCAGAGGGAAAGTAGGCAAGGGAGGGGGCAAGACTTGTATGCATGCATATAAGCCAGACCAATGGACACGGACAACAGGGGGATGAGAGCATGAGTGGGGGGAGGGGGAGGAGAAAAGGGGTTTAATGGGGGGGGACGAAGACACATTTGTAATACCTTAAGTAATAAAGAATTTTTTTAAAAATGAAATCAACTACAATAAAAACAATCAAAAAAATTCAAACACTTGGAAGCTGAATAGCATGCTATTAAATAATGATTGGGTTGCCAAAGAGATCAAAGAGAAGTTAAAAACATCCTTGAAACAAATGACAATCCATTGTTGTGAAAACACAACAATCCAAAATCTATGGGACACAGTGAAAGCAGTTCTGAGAGGGAAGTTTATAGCTCTACAGGCCTACCTCAAAATAAACAAGGAAAAATGTTAATAAATTATCTAACTCTACAACATAAAGAATTAGAGAGTAGCAAGGAAAGCCCAGAGTGAACAGAAGGAAAGAGATAATAGAGACCAAAACAAAAATAAATGACTTAGAGACCAAATATATATGGCCAATGAAACCAAGAGCTGGTTCTTTGAAAGAATAAACAAAATTGATGAAAATCTAGGCGGCTCACCAAGGAACAAAGAGATAGGACCTAGATAAACAAAATCAGAAATGAAAGAGGCAAAATAACAACAGACCCCACAGAAATACAAAGGATTGTTAAAAAAAATACTATGAAAAACTAGACAACCTAGAGGAAATGGACACATTTCTAGAAAAATAAGACCTTCCAAAACTCAACCAAGAAGAATCAAAAAATCTCAACAGGCTGATAACTAAGGAGGAAATTGACCTGTACTCAGAAAACTATAGAACATTGAAAAAATAGATAAAGACATAAATAGATAGAAGAACACACTTTGTTCATGGATTGGTAGAATCAACACCATTAAAATGTCCATACTACTCAAAGCAATCTATAGATTCAATGCAATCCCCATTAAAATACCAACAGCATATTTTGCAACCTAGAGAAAACAACAATTCATATAGAATTAAGAAAACTCCAAATAGCCACAGCAATCCTGAGAAAGAAGAGCAAAGTGGGTGGGATCTCAATACCAGATATCAAGCTACATTACAAAGCCACTGTTCTCAGAGCTGCCCAGTACTGGCACAAGAACAGACATATAGAACAATGGAATAGAATAGAGAACCCAGAATTCTACCCAAGCCAGTATGCTCAATTAATATTTGACAAAAGATGCAAGAGCATACAATGGAATCAATACAGTCTCTTCAATAAATGGTGTTGGGAAAATTGAACTGATACATGTAAAAAAATGAAACTAGACCACCAACGTACACCGTACCCAAAAATAAACTGAAAATGGATAAAGGACTGAAATGTAAGATGGGAAACCATAAAAATCTTAGAGGAATCTACAGGCAGCAAGATCTCAGACATATGCCGTGATTTTTGATAAAAACCATCAGCAAAGTGGGAATAGAGGAATCATAGCTCAACATAATAAAAGCAGTGTCTTCACCAATACAGATCCTAGGGCAATGGAAACTAATAAGGGAATAAACAAATGGGACTACATCAATATAAAAACCTTCTGCACATCAAATGAAACCATCAACAAAACAATAAAAATGCCCACTGCATGGGAGAATATAGTTGCCAATGTTATTTCAGATAAGGGTTTAATCTCCAAAGTTTACAGGAAGTCATACAACTTAACAAAAGGAAGATAAACAATCCAATCAAAAAATGGGGAACGGACCTAAATACAGTCAATCCTTGGGTTATGTAGGTCTCGACTTACCGTTTTGTGGTTAGTCTTCATCTCCCATTTATTTATAAAAAAATGTTTCGTCATTTCGATGTATGTACATATGTGCTTTATGTTTTTTATTATTTATTTACCACAAGTAAAGGTCAGGATTTGCCGGGCTGAGGTAACCCTCCCACCCAAATACATGAATTTTTGTGCACTAGGCCTCTAGTCCTATATAATATAAGCCTAATATACAAATTGTTTCCTCGACTAGAGTTTGGCTGGGAGTTTGACAGCTTAACCAGTCTCTATGACATGCACTGACCACCAATGGGCAGACGCTCGGACCAGTAACTTAGCTTGCTGCAGGCGCTGGTGGGTTGGACTGGAAAGTGAGGTGTGAGGAGAGAGCTGTCAGGAAGCTCCCAGGGTTTGGCCGCTGGATGGATGAGGATGGCAGTGGGAGCCAGGAGGGATGGAGTGGGAGGGGAGGCTGCTACACTTGATTCAAGAGCCCTCTGCAGCCTGTGGCATTCTCAGTGCACGATTTATAATATTCAGAGATGCTTATTTTTATTTGTTAAGTTTCACTAACTACTCCAGGAGAGTGGGTAGCACCATTACAGGGGGCAGGCCAGGCATACCTGCCCAAAGCCAAGGTGCAGCTTCGGGCCCCTGGAATGCAACAGAGAGAGGGGTGGGGCTGTCAGAGAAACTGAGTCCAAAACTTGAAGTGGAGGCATCAAGGGGTGGAGGGTGATAGTTGTGCAGGGGTCTAGAAAAGCTCATGGGTGGGGGCAGCTGAGGAGCTCAATGCCTCTCTCATGGGACAAGCACCACATCTCTCCCTCCTCCTCCCGGTAACTTGTCACCCCAGCTCTTCTCCAAAGCTTGGGCTTGCCCCACACAGCTCTCCACCACTGCACACCCCACACTGCTTTGCCTGCCCCACCCCACTCTACACAACCCCCCTCAATTCCCACACAGCCTTTGGAGAGCTCCACTCCCAGAGGAGAAAGTGGGAGGCTGTAGACAGGAGGTCACATGAGGAGGGGTCAGAGCAGGGCCCACCAAGTTAGATGGAGGGGAAGGAGAGAAACCCCACAGGACTGGGGGCAGAGACAGGCGGGGAAGGAGGGCCATGTGGAAGCTTTGCCCTTGGTTGAAGTAGAAATCCTGACCCCATTTTACAGACCCTAGCAGAGTGTGTGTGTGGGGAGGGTCAAAGACAAAAGAGGGTTTGAGGGGACTGGATGGAGAGCAGCAACATTTGATTAATGGCCTATTTATTATTTTTGTTAATATATTTTTTTTTATTTCAGAGAGGAAGGCAGAGAGAGAGAGAGAGAGAGAGAGAGAGAGAGAGAGAGAGAGAGAGAGAGAGAGAGAGAACATCAATGATGAGAGAGAATCGATCTGCCTCCCACACACCACCTCCTGGGGATTAAGCCTGCAACCCAGGAATGTGCTCTTGACTGGAATCAAACCCAGGACCCTTCAGTCCACAGGATGTGGTTCTATTCACTGAGGCAAACCATCTAGGGAAACTCATGGCCTATTTAAAACCACTGAAGTAGGCTGAGGAGGAGTCTTACCATGATGGTGTTACCTGATAATGAGGGTGTCTCTCCTTATGTTGGAGTAATTGGAACTGCAGCTAAGTTAAGACACATTCATGGAGCCTGCAAAGGGTTTACACACACACAATTCAATTTACTTCATGTGGCAGCTGATGATGGTGAGCAGAGCCTTGGAAAGACATGCGGTCTCCAAGACCAGGGGCAGGAGAAAGTGCATGCGGGGCATTCCGCACCTTGAGTTACTATCTATTCCTATATAATAAAGATGTAATATGCAAATTAACCCTCACACCCTCACAAGACCAGGCCAGCAGGGGGGATAGTGAGGGACAACCAAACAACTGAACAAGCAGTCGCATGGTGTGACCAGGTCGGCAGGGGGGTTAGTGAGGGATGACCAAATAAATAAACAGCAGGCTGCGTTGGGCGACAAGGCCAGTGGGGGAGGAGGCATCAGTGGTGACCAGGCTGGCAGGGGGCACAGTTGGGGGCAACCAGGCCAGCATGGGGGCAGTTGGGGGTGGCCAGGCCGGCAGTAGGAGGCATTTAGGGGCAACCAGGCAGGCAGGCATATGAGCGATTAGGAGCCAGAGGTCCAAGATTGTGAAAGGGATCCCAGATTGGAGAGGGTGCAGGCTGGGCTGAGGGGACCCCCCCTCCCTTGCATGAATTTTGTGCACTGGGATTCCAGTCTTATCTAATAATAGAGAAACATGGTAATTAACAGTAACTTCGCTACCCTTCCCATTGGCTAATCAGCAAGATATGCAAATTAACTGCCAACCAATATGGCAGCCGGCAGCCTGACAGCTGAAGCAAACAGGAGGCTTGCTTCAGTGAAGGAGGAAGCCAACGTTCCCCGCCTGCTGCTGCCAGCCTCTGAGCTTGCACTCTAAGAAACAATGTTGCAATTATAGAAGCTAAAAAATCCCCAGAAACCTGATTTCAGGTGTCAGAGCTGGAGCGAGCAGGACCGCAAAAGTGTTACAATTATAGAACCCAAACAAACCCAGATAAATGCTTTCAGCAGCCAAGGTCTCAGAGCTGGAGCCAAGCCTCCGAGCTAAAGCCGGCTCTCAGCTCCAGTGACAGCCATAGCAGGTAAATAAATCCCAGAATTAAAAAAGAAAAAAGAAAAAAAGGAGAGGTTTGGAGCTTCAGTCACCTGCCAGTCTGAAAATGGCCCTCAGCCCCTCACCCAGACTGGCCAGGCACCCCATTGGGGACCCCCACCCTGAACGGGGTGTGACCAGCTGAAAACAGCCATCATCTGCTCATCCAGGCTGACCAGGCACCCAAGCAGGACCCTCACCCTGATCCAGGACACCCTTCAGGACAAACCAGCTGGCCCCCACCCATGTACCAGGCCTCTATCCTATATAGTAAAAGGGTAATATGCCTCCCAGCACCAGGATCAGCGGAGCCGCGAGGCCTCCTGGCACCGGGATCAGCGTGACAGGGGGCAGCGCCCAAACCCCCTGATTGCTGTGTGGCTCTGTGTGTGACAGGAGGCGGGACCACAACCTCCCTATCCGCCCTGCTCTGTTTGTGACAGGGGAAGGCGCCCCAACCTCCTGATCAACCCTGCTCTGTGCCTGATTGGGGGAGCTCCCCAAACCCCTGATCGCCCTGCAGCTCTGTGTGTGACAGGGTGCGGCACCCCAACCCTCTGATCGGCCCTGCTCTGTGTGTGACAGGGTGTGGCGCCCCAACCTCCTGATCGGTCCTGCCCTGAGTGTAACAGAGTGTGGCGCCCCAACTCCCCTATCAGCCCTACTCTGTGTGTGACAGAAGAGAGCTCTCCAAACCCCTGATCGACCCTGCTCTGTGCGTGACAGGTTACGGAGCCCCAACCCCCTGATGGGCCTGCTCTGTGCGTGACAGGGGGGAGCTCCCCAACCCCCTGACTGGCCCTGCTCTGTGCATGACAGGGGGTGGCGCCGCAACCTCCCCATTGACCCTGCCTTGAGTGTGACAGGGGGCGGTGCCCCAACCCCCCAATCATACCTACCCTGAGCGTGACTGAGGGTGGCATTGCAACCTCCTGATTCGCCCTGCTCTGTGCATGACAGGGGACAGCAACCCAACTCCCTAATCAGCCCTGCTCTGAGCCTGACCAGGGGCTGCACCTAGGGTTTGGGCCTGCCCTCTGCCACCTGGGAGCAGGCCTAAGCCAGCAGGTTGTTATCTCCCGAGGGGTCCCAGATTGCGAGAGGGCACAGGCCGGGCTGAGGGACCCCCCCCCAAGTGCACAAATTTTTGTGCTCAGGGCCTCTAGTATATATATAAAGCCTAATATGCTAAGTGTCGGACTGTGCAGTTGGCTGACTAGTCACTATGACATGTGCTGACCACCAGGGGGCAGATGCTTGGACCACTAGGTTAATTTGCAGCTTGAGTCCCGCCAATTAGGACTGGGTGAGATTAGGCCAGACAGGCCCTGGAGCCCTCCCTTGGTCTCTCTCCAGCTACTGGCCCCAATCAGAAGTGGGTGAGAGAGCCCTGATCAGCCCCAATCATTGGACAGGCAGAGGGACCGCAACCATGCATGGATTCATGCAGTGTTGAGTAAGCGTGGTGAAAGTGGACATCCTTTTCTTATTCCTCTTGTTAAGGGAAACACTTTTAGTTTTTGTCCATTCAGTATTATGTTGTGTGTAGTTTTGTTATATATGGCCTATATTATGTTGAGATATGATCTCTCTATTTCCACTCTTTTGAGAGTTTTTATCAAAAAAGAGTGCTTGATTTTATCAAATCCTTTTTCTGCATCTATTGATATGATCATGTGGTATTTATTTTTCAATTTATTTATGTGATGTATCACACTTATTGATTTGCAAATATTGTGCCAGCCTTATAACCTTGGAATAAATCCCACTTTATCATGGTATATGATCTCTAATAATAAAAGCATAATGTGCTAATTGGACTGGACAGCTGAACAACCTTCCTCGCATCCTTCTAGATGGCCTTCTGGACGAAGCCAGGACTGTGAGGCCTAGGCAAGCCAAGGCAGCTGCAAGGGCCAAGCCCCTTGCACAAATTTTGTGCTTGGGTCTCTAGCCTTTTCAAAATATTGTTGGATCTGATATGCTAATATTTTGCTGAGGATTTATTTTTTATTTATTTCATTTATTAATACTTATTGTTGAGATTATTACAGATGCCCATCTTTTTTCCCCCCATAGTTTACCTCCACCCAGTTCCCACCCTACTCCAGGCCCTCGCCATCCTATTGTCTGTGTCCATAGGTAATGCATATAAGATCTTTGTCTAATCTCTTCCCACCATCCCTCCAAATCCCCTTGCCTATAAGAATTGTCAGTCTGTCCCATTTCCATGCCTCTAATTCTATGCCATTCACCAGTTTAATTTGTTCAGTAGATTTTTTATTCATTTGATTTTTAGATTCAATTGTTGATAGATATATCTTTGTTGTCACTTTGATGCTCATATTTTTTATCTTTACCCTTTCCTTCTTCTTCCTCTTCTTTTTTTTTTAAATACATTTTATTGATTTTTTACAGAGAGGAAGGGAGAGAGATAGAGAGTTAGAAACATCGATGAGAGAGAAACATCGATCAGCTGCCTCCTGCCCACAACCCAGGCAATGCCCTTGACCGGAATCGAACCTGGGACCCTCCAGTCCGCAGGCCGACGCTATCCACTGAGCCAAACCGGTTTTGGCTTCTTCCTCTTCTTAAAGAATACCCTTCAGCATTTCATATAATACTAGTTTGGTGGTGATAAACTCTTTTAGCTTATTCTTGACTGAAGCCCTTTATCTGACCTTCAATTCGAAATGATAACTTTGCTGGGTAAACTTGGTCATAGGTTCTTGCTATTCATCACTTTAAATATTTCTTGCTTCTCCCTCTGGCCTGCATAGTTTCTGTTGAGAAATAAGCTGAGTCATATGGGCACCCCTTGTAGGTAATTAACTTGCTGCTTTTAAGATTATCTCTTTATCTATAGCCTTGGCATTTTAATTATCATGTATCTTGATGTGGTCTTCTTTGGATTCCTCTTCTTTTGGGTTCTCTGAGCTTCCTGGACTTGAAAGTCTGCTTCTTTCACCAGGTAGGGGAAGTTTTCTGCCATTATTTCTTCAAATAAGTTTTCAATATCTTGCTCTCCCTTTCATCTTCTGGCACCCCCATAATTTGGATATTGGTGCACTTAAAGTTGTCCCAGAGGCTCCTTACTCTATCTTCATATTTTTTAATTCTTTTTTCTACAGCCACTTGGCCTGGAGGTCAAACCCTCCCTGGTATTAGCTACAACAATCAAGGCTTAACTACAAGACTGCGCACAAAGACCACTAGGGGGTGCACCAAGAAAGCATAACAAAATGCGGAGACAAAGAAACAGGACAAAATTGTCAATGGAAGCTATAGAGTTCAGAACCACACTTTTAAGGTCTCTCAAGAACTGTTTAGAAGCCGCCGATAAACTTAATGAGATCTACAAGAAAACTAATGAGACCCTCGTTGTTATGATGGGGAACCAACTAGAAATTAAGCATACATGGACTGAAATAACGAATATTATACAGACTCCCGACAGCAGACCAGAGGAGCGCAAGAATCAAGTCAATGATTTGAAATGCGAGGAAGCAAAATACACCCAACCGGAGGGGCGGAATGAAAAAAGAATCCAAAAATGCGAGGATAGTGTAAGGAGCCTCTGGGACAGCTTCAAGCGTACCAACATCAGAATTATAGGGGTGCCAGAAGATGAGAGAGACCAAGATATTGAAAACCTATTTGAAGAAATAATGACAGAAAACTACGCCCACCTGGTGAAAGAAATGGACTTACAGGTCCAAGAAGCGTGGAGAACCCCAAACAAAAGGAATCCAAAGAGGACCAAGACACATCATAATTAAAATGCCAAGAGCAAAAGACAAAGAGAGAATCTTAAAAGCAGCAAGAGAAAGAAACTCAGTTACCTACAAGGGAATACCCATACGACTGTCAGCTCATTTCTCAACAGAAACTTTGCAGGCCAGAAGGGAGTGGCAAGAAATACTCAAAGTGATGAATACCAAGAACCTACAACCAAGATTACTTTATCCAGCAAAGCTATCATTCAGAACTGAAGGTCAGATAAAGAGCTTCACAGATAAGGAAAAGCTAAAGGAGTTCATCACCACCAAACCAGGATTATATGAAATGCTGAAAGGTATCCTTTAAGAAGAGGAAGAGGAAGAAAAAGGTAAAGATACAAATTATGAACAACAAATATGCATCTATCAACAAGTGAATCTAAGAATCAAGTGAATAAATATTCTGATGAACAGAATGAACTGGTGATTATAATAGAATCAGGGACATAGAAAGGGAATGGACTGACCATTCTTGGGAGGGAAAGGGGTGTGGGAGATGCGGGAAGAGACTGGACAGAAATCGTGCACCTATGAATGAGGACAGTGGGTGGGGAGTGAGGGAGGAGGGTGGGGCGGGAACTGGGAGGAGGGGAGTTATGGGGGAAAAAAGAGGAACAAATGTAATAATCTGAACAATAAAGATTTAATTAAAATATAAATAAATAATTTTTTTTTTCTCTTCTGGTTGGGTGTTTTTTGTTTCCTCATGTTTCAAATCATTGATTTGATTCTTCGGATTCACTAGTCTACTGTTGAATCCCTGTATATTATTTTTTATTTCAGTGTATGGTCCTTTTCAATTTTCTTGGCATTCTCCCTAAGATCCCTGTAAGTATCACTAAGTTCTGCTGGGATCCAACCCCAGCAGGTCCAGGGGTTCTCAAAGGCGTAGACGAAGTCGGCGAAGAAGGAAGGACACAGAGACAGTGTTCAGTTGATCAGCAGCCTACCCAGGATCTCCAGCCAGGATCTACAGCCAACTTCTGGTCTGGATCTCCAGAGAGGTTCTGCTGTTTATTGTCTTGTTACATCCGTGTTTATACCAGTTGATTTTAATCCTGTCAATTTCTGTTACAAAGGTTAGGGTGTTTCTTATCTCCATTCCAGGGAGTAAAGATTATGTAGCTTAAGCATGATTGTTTGTAGTTAAAGTGATTAACTACCCGCCCGGCACTTAGTTAAGGAGTTTCATCCCCTCCCTAACTTCAGGGAAAAATCCCTACCTGGGGAAACAACCTGTCTTGGAGAGGTGACCTTGGTTAAAACACACAGCGCTAAGGGGAGCAAACATATTAAGAACAGTATGCTATATACGCCAGGTCCCTTGAAACATATGCTGTGCAGATGTTTCTATCCTGTAGCGACTGTGTCAAGCAGCAAGGATGGACCGGCTTCCGGCAAATTCCCCCTTTCTTGTTTTTCAAATGATAGCACATGCAAATCACTGGCCACCTCTCAGATTGGGCCATTTAAAACTCGGAAGAAGACTGGCAAGCAATGACAGTGAGCATAACTATAAACATAGTGGATGGAGTGCACAAGGAGCCCCATTCCTGTAGAAGGTTGCCGGCCTCTTCAGTCAAGGGATTACAGCTGTCTTCAAGTTGTTGTTTTGATTGTCTTTGTTGGTCTGGCTAGCGGGCGGCGTCACTGGCGACGGGCTTCCCGAAGCATCAGCGAGTTGAAGGGCTGCATCAAAGCGTCCATCAGGGCCGTGGTTGATGGTGGTGTCGGTGTCCGAGGAGGAGTAAGCTGTGCCCTCTGGGTCAGCTGATATGGAAGATGGAGGGCAATAGAGAGAAAAAGAAGAGAAAGCAAAAGAACTACAAGGCATGGAAGTGTTTAGAAAAAAGAGGGAGAAGACAGGGAAGAAGGCAGCATCCTGACACAGCCCTTTCCTTCAGCTGACCCTTTCCCCATGGTCCAAGGTAGAAATGGGAAACAAGTCCTGTTGCAGTGAGAGGGCAGCTGCTGTCAGCCAGTCTCTGTCTTTACCTGGGTCCCGATCTGAGCTGGGTGTGGGAAGCAGGAAGCAGCCATGGCGACAGGAGACCTTCCTCAGAAGGGGCGAGTGTTCAAGCCCCTGAACCATTGGGGGGGTGAGGATCTGTGCCCCACCTCTGTTGAACCCCAAGTTCTCTCCTACTGGCCCTCCGAACTGTGCCTGTCTTAGGTTGCCCCACCCCTTGGGGTCTTACCCGTCTTTGACTACCAGCCATCTCTGGGCCAAGTAAGGTGATGTGAGGTTCAGTTCTGTCTCCTTGGTAGCCTATGTCCCTCTGGCCTCCATGCCCAGCAACTGCCTTGGGATCCCCTTGCCTGCTGGCGGGGCCCCGACATTGATCACATATCTTGGGGAACCCGGGTTTCTTCTCCAGGGAGGGCCCAGCTCACGCTATTGGGTGAGAGACAGATCCACGGTACCAGCCACCATGAGGCTTCAACCTCAGCATGAACAGAGAGCTCAGGCAATAGCTATGGGCAATTGGATTATAAGAAGAGGGTCCCTCTTGGCACAAGGGTAAGAGAGGCCAATACAGGACAAAGGAGAGTCCAGGAACAGGGCTTTCTCAGCCCAGGATGTCAGGCTCTTGGCACAAGGCAACTCCATGTATGGGACATATACCAAACACCCCTAGTCACGGCGTAAAAGAGAGGTGCCCTTCCTGGAACAGTAGGGTAGGGCGATTCTAGAAAAGGCTGTGTTCAGGAAAGAAGGAGAAAGGCCAAAGAACCATCAAACAAGTAGTTAGATTTTAAAAGAAGGAAAAAAGGAAAGGAGATGTGGGGCAAAGCTGGGACATGTGGAAAGACAAAAAGGAGGCACATGTGATCCTCCCAACAGACAGATTGTTCCAGCTCAGGGCTGCACATCTGCTGCAGACGGGCACTGGTCAGGTGTGCTATGGTGAGGCAGAGATGGAGGGCGGTGAGACATAAGGTTGGACTAGACGGTCTGGAATCCACACAGGTGAGTCTGCGTCCTGTGGAAATATATAAGCATATCCTCTCCCCCAGGTTAAAAGTACATCAGGTCCCTTCCAGGTTCCTGTAAGCAAGTCTCTCCATTTGACTAGGGCTTTAGGTTTAGTTAAATCAGGGTTCCAATGCCTGTACATCGGGGAATTTCCCTCAGAATCTACATTTAGTATATTAATTACAAATAGAGTATGTTGTAGAACATGATGAGGAGAGGAATATTTAAACTCGTTTTCTTGTAATATTTTGTAACAGGAGTAAATCAAACACCGCTGGGGCTATATAATAGAACTCCCATTTGAGATAAGATATCTCTTCCCCATAATGTAAACGGGATAGTCGTAATTACATAGGGACAGAATGTTCCTGAATGTTGATCTTCATCAGCCCAAGTTAAAATCTGAGAACTCTTTTTTACATTAGATGCCTTGCCTAGGCCTACTAGGGAAGTGGAGGTGGTGTGCGTGGGCCATGAAGAGGGCCAATCCTTCCCTGCTATACAGGAAACATCTGCTCCTGTATCCAATAGACCTTCAATTGGTTTTCCCTGAATTTGTAAAATTTTTGTAGATCTAGTAGCATGGATTTCTTGTATCCAAAATGCTGCATCACTAGATCCAAAGCCTCTGGCCCCTCTAGCTTTCTGGGTAACAGCTGTCCCTATTTTATGTATTGGTAACAGGAGTAATTGGGCAATTCTCTGGTTGGGCTGAATCTGTATAGCTGTGGTGGGTGGGGAAAGTAAAATCTGTATTTCTCCTGTGTAGTCTGCATCAACAACTCCTGGGATGACTAAGATCCCCTGTAACGAGGTGGAGTTCCGTCCTAATAATAAACCTACAGTTCCCTCAGGCAGCGGCCCAGACACTCCTGTAGGAATGGCTGCTACTGGTGAGTCTGGGGTTAGTATTGCATGGGTGGTTGAGTGCAGGTCCAATCCTGCACTGCCTGGGGTTGCCCTGAAGAGGTCACTGACTGATCGAAATTTGCAGAGGGGTTGAAGGTTGATGCCCCTTTTATTGCAGGGGCCTGGGGCTGGCCCCTTCTCAAGTTTCCCAATTGAGGTGATGGGATATAACCTCCTTGGGAGCTATTTGTAGAGTTTAAAGGCCGACCATTTTTTTTTTTTTAAATATATTTTATTGATTTTTTTACAGAGAGGAAGGGAGAGAGATAGAGAGTTAGAAACATCGATGAGAGAGAAACATCGATCAGCTGCCTCCTGCACATCTCCCACTGGGGATGTGCTCGCAACCCAGGTATATGCCCTTGACCGGAATCGAACTTGGGACCTTTCAGTCCGCAGGCCGACGCTCTATCCACTGAGCCAAACCGGTTTTGGCTGGCCAACCATTTTTATGGTATTTTGATCTACATTCCTTTGCCCAATGGAATCCTTTCTGACATCGGGGACAAACGGTTTTTGGAGGATTAATATTATTCCCTAATGTATTTCCAGGCTGTCGAGGAGCTTGCCATCTGGCCTGAGTATTATTATTTTTATTTGGGCATTCTCTGCTAAAGTGCCCAGATAAGCCACAAGAGTAGCAGTTCATATTTCTTTTATTACCTGTAGTATTGCTGGCTTGTCCTATACCCTGTACATATTGAGGGTATGTCTCCCCTTTGAGAGCTGCAGCTATAGCTACACCCTGTATAAATGCTGGACTTACATCAGCACACTGTTTTATAAAATCATTTATAGTTCCTGTTCTGCGAATTGGCCTTAATAAAGCCTGACAGGTATTATTAGCATTTTCAAAAGCCAGTTGTTTGATTAGGATATCGGCTGCCTCTTTGTTATTGATTACTCTCTTGACTGCCTGTATGAGGTGAGAAAGGAAATCCTGATATGGTTCCTCGACCTTCTGTTTAACCTCTGTAAGGGTGGTTGTTTTTCCTGCTGTATAAGGTAGGGATTTCCAGGCATTTCCTGCACAACTGGTTACTTTGGTAAGTGCCCCTGTGGGCATATTCATTCGCTCCTGAGCCATGTTAAAATCACCTTCTCCTAATATCATGTCTAGGGTTATTCTTTTTCTTTTTGCTAGTGGCTACAGCTTTCTTAGAAAGATCATCATATTCAGTTTTCCATAATAAGTAATCGCCTCCTGAGAGACAGGCTTTACAAACCTGTGACCAATCATAAGGAGTCATGCATTTACTGGCTAGGGTTTCTACCAAGGTTTGTGTGTAAGGAGCTAGAGGTCCATATTCAGAGCAGGCCAATTTTAATTCTTTAAGTACTATGTAAGGTATAGGCTCCCAGGTGGGGTTTCCGTCCCCACCAGACTCATTCTCATATGCAACTGGGAAGCAGAGTGAGAATTCAAGATCCCCATTAGCTTCAGCTTCTCTTATCGCCCTTTGAAATTTAGACATGGAGCTCCTAGGAGCCACAGGCTTCCTTTCTAATTTGGGGAGCCTGTTTTGAATGGGAGGGCCTCTCTCCTCTCTACTGACTGGAAAGGACCAATGGTCATGTTTATGATATTTATTCTCCTCCCGATCAGTAGGCATAGCTAAATTGCTTTTAGATTGAGCTGAAGACAATGATGATGTGTCCTCTCTGGGTGGAGCCAAGGGACTATTTAAAATTTGAGAAAGTTCAACCGTTTTTGCCTCTGGTGCCAAGGTGTCACAGATTGAATTCCAGAGGGAAAAGACATTTGGCAGGACTTTCTCAGATCCATGGTAGCTGTAATAGTTCTTTCATTGCTTTCCTGCTTTAGTCCAAGTTTCTAAATTAACAGTTCCATCCTCAGGAAGCCATTGACATACGTCTTCTATAAAACTTTCTGTCTGACTGGGAGTAACCTTAACTCCTCTGCTAGCAAGCATATGCGTTAAAAGATTAATACAGAGTCTTTTTTCTTTAGACTCAGTATGACCCATCCTGTCAATCTAAGTTCTGTACTAACTACCCACTTACCCTACTTATCCTCTGGGGGGTGGGGGGTCTGCAGCACCCTAAGGTGCAGTCCTATCCGTCCCAAGTATAGGGGGAATTACCTAAGGGTTCCTGTTCGGGCGCCAGATGCCGGGGTCCAACCCCAGCAGGTCCAGGGGTTCCCAAAGGCATAGACGGAGTCGGCGAAGACGGAGTCGGCGAAGACGGAAGGACACAGCGACGGTGTTCAGTTGATCAGCAGCCTAGCCATGATCTCCAGCCAGGATCTCCAGCCAGGATCTCCAGCCAACTTCTGGTCTGGATCTCCAGAGAGGTTCTGCTGTTTATTGTCTTGTTACATCCGTATTTATACCAGTTGATTTTAATCCTGTCAATTTCTATTACAAAGGTTAGGGTGTTTCTTATCTCCATTCCAGGGAGTAAAGATTATGTAGCTTAAGCATGATTGTTTGTAGTTAAAGTGATTAACTACCCGCCTGGCACTTAGTTAAGGAGTTTCATCCCCTCCCTAACTTCAGGGAAAAATCCCTACCTGGGGAAACAACCTGTCTTGGAGAGGTGACCTTGGTTAAAACACACAGCGCTAAGGGGAGCAAACATATTAAGAACAGTATGCTATGTACGCCAGGTCCCTTGAAACATATGCTGTGCAGATGTTTCTATCCTGTAGCGACTGTGTCAAGCAGCCAGGATGGACCAGCTTCTGGCAAAGTTCCTCAGAGGTTTCTAGAAGATTCTTGAGTCATCTTATAACTGTGGTTTTGAACTCTATATCTAGTAGTTTGTTTTCTTCCATTTCTTTCATGTGTGACATGTTTCCTTGTCTCCACATTTTGGCTGCTTTCCTGTGTTTGTTTCTATGTATTAGGTTGCTGCTAAGTCTCCTTGAGTTAGTAGAGTGGCCTTGTGTAGTAGGTGTCCTATAGGGCCCAGTGGCTCAGCCTACCCAATCACCTGATATGGACATCCTGTGTAGGCTGTGCGCACAGTTTTGTTGCAGTTAAGCCTTAATTGCTGTTGGTGTTATTTAGAGGAATTGACCTCCAGGCCAATTGGCTGTAGGGACCAGCTGTGACTAGAGTGGGAGAGCTGGTGTGCAGGAGACACCCTTATGGAGCAGGACTTGCTTTAGTGGGACTTTGGTGCTCACTGAGTCTGCCCCTTGAGTGTATCTCTTATGGATGTGAAACGTTGTAATCTGGTATGGTCTCACAGTGACTACTGGGTACACTGGTTCTTGGGTCTCCAGGGCGGTGCAAAGACAGCCTCTGCCTGGAGCCATCCAGCAGGAGCTACAGAGACATATGCAGATTCCTCCTCTTTGAATCAGGTTTGGAAATGTCCAGAGGAGGCCCAGCTGTGAAGCAAGGCAGGCTGGTTCTGATGCCAGTTTTGATGCCTTTTATTTATAAGTTTGGGACTCCCTGACCCAGCTGCAGCTTGTTTGACAGGTTTTAGCCTGAGAAAGAACAGGCCATTCATATGCAAAAGCTGCTGCACAGAGCTTGGGTGGTGTTATAAATTGGGTGGGGTGGGGTCTTAGGTATTCACCTTGGTGGAGCAAAGAGAAATGGCTGCCAGTCAGCTCTGCACCAGGGAGGTCTCAGCTTGGGAACAATGACCACTGAGAGCTCCTCCATCTGGAAGAAAGCCACCTCTGAGTTCCTGCCCTGCTGCTAAACAGTCCCATTTCTCTCCGTATATGTCTGGGACCACGACAGCCTCATCCAGCAGAGGAGCTCAGAGCTTATAAATTCAGTTTGTGGTGTCAGCCTTTTAAGAGGAGCAGCTAGGTCTCCAGCAACCTGTATGTTACTCAGCCCCAATCCACACTGGTTTTTACAGCCCATATTTCTTACTTCCTGTAGGGACCTCTTTCCCCAGCTCTGGAACCCTGAGCTGGGTGTCTGATATGGGGCTGGGACCTCTTGCTCCTTCAGGTGGCCTCTGCAGAGGCAATCTCCCTCCTGATTAACAAAGTGGCACACCTAGGTGCCAGACCAGCCCGTTCCATGCCTCTGAACCTCCTATCAGTCTCAATGCACTTTCTTCTTTACCTCTCTAGTTGTAGTATTTCCACTCAGCCAGTTTTCTCATGGTCTGGAGGATGGTTGTTCTGTATTTTAGCTGTAATTTTGATTTGGTTGTGGGAGGCAGCAAGTACAGGCATTTACCTAACCTGCCATCTTGATTCTCCTCTTGCTGAGGATATTAGCATCCGTGTTCATTAGGGTTATTGTCCTATAATTCTCTTTTTTTGTAGTTTCTGGTTTTGGAATTGATATAATGCTGGCTTTGTAAAAAGAGCTTAGAAGTGTTCCTTC
Organism: Myotis nattereri; assembly: GCF_964212035.1. Classification (NCBI taxonomy): domain Eukaryota; kingdom Metazoa; phylum Chordata; class Mammalia; order Chiroptera; family Vespertilionidae; genus Myotis; species Myotis nattereri. The sequence continues at coordinate 35,789,217 of NC_138094.1, read as the reverse complement.
TTCTTGAATTTTTTTGAATAGTTTGAGGAGGATATGTGTTTGTTCTTTGCACATTTGGGAAAATTCTTCTGTAAATCCATCTGGCCTAGGACTTTTGTTTGCTGGAAGTGTTTTTATTATTATTACTGCTTCTATTTCATCAATAGTTATTGGCCTACTCAGCTTTTCTGGCTCTTCTTGATTGAATTTTATAAGACTGTATGTTTCTAGGGATTTGTCCATTTTGTTGGCATATAATTGTTCGTAGTATTTGTTTACCATTCATTGTATATCTGTGGTGTCTGTTATTATACCACCACTTTCATTTCTGATTTTATTTATTTGGATCCTCTCTCTTTGATTCTTGATGAGTTTGACTAAGGATTTTCATCAACTTTGTTTATCTTGTAAAAAAAAAAAAAAACACCAACCACCCAGCTCTTATATTCATTAATCTTTTGTACTGTTTTTTTTTTTATTCTCTACATAATTTAGTTCCATTCTGGTCTTTATTATTTCCTTCCTTCTACTTCCACTGGGCTTTTCTTTTTCAAATATATTTTATTGATATTTTACAGAGAGGAAGAGAGAGGGATAGAGAGTTAGAAACATTGTTGAGAGAGAAACATCAGTCAGCTGCCTCCTGCACACCTCAAACTGGGGATGTGCCTGCAACCAAAGTACATGCCCTTGACAGGATTCAAACCTGGAACCCTTCAGTCTGCAGGCCGACACTCTATCCACTGAGCCAAACCGGTCAGGGCACTGGGTTTTCTTGCTGTTCTCTTTCTAATTATGTATTGCGGGTTAAAGAGTTTATTAGTGTTTTTTCTTGTTTCTTGAGGTAGGCCTATAGCATCTATCTTTTTGTGTTTTTTAGTTTTCATGTTGTGATTAATGTCAAGTTTCATAGCATTACGGTCAGAGAAGATGCTTGATATGCTTCAATCTTCTTAAATTTATTGAGGCTTATTTTGTGTCCTAACATGTGTCTGACCTATAAAATATTTCAAGTGCACTTGAAAATAATGTATATTGTACTGCTTTGGGTGAAATTTTCTGAAGATATCAATTAAATCCATCTGATCTGGTGTGTCATTTAAAGCCACCATATCCTTACTGATTTTCTGATTTGAATATCTATCCATTGATATCTATGAGGTGTTTAAATCCCCTACTATGACTGTATTGCTGGTAACCTCCTGCCTTATGTCCATCAAGATTTGCTTTACATATTTTAGTGCTCCTATGTTTGGTACATAAATATTTACAAGGATTATATCCTCTTGTTGGATTGTTATTGTTATCATTTTATAGTGTTTTAGTTGTATTAACTATAACTTTTGCTTTAAAATATATTTTATCAGATATAAGTTTTGCCACCCAGCAATTTTTTCTATTTGTGTGAAATATCTTAATTTTTTTTTTTTTTTTGCTTTTAGTGTATGTATCTTTTGTAGACAACATATGTATACTTTTTCTGTTCTTATCTATTCAGCTGTCTTATGTCTTATGTTTGAAACTTTTAAGCTATTTACATTTAAAGTAAATACTATGTTTCATATATATTGCCATTTTAGTCTTTTAACTATGTTCCTTTGTTTTTCTTCTTTACCTCTTCCTCTTCCCTTTCTCCCCTCCTTCTTAATGCAGCCCCTTTAACATTTCTTGTAATACTTAGTGGTAACAAACTCCTTTTGATTTTCCTTGCCTGGGAAGCTCTTTTTCCTTTAATCCTATCTAATAAAAGAGAAACATGCAAATTAACCATCACTCCATTCCACCCACAAGCCACGCCTAGCAGCCAATCAAGAGCAAGTATGCAAATTAACCCAACCAAGATGGTGGCAGCCATGGAGCTGGAATGAGCAGGAGGCTTAGGTTACCCCTGGTGATGGAGGAAGCCAAACTTCTGGCCTGCCCTGACAGTCCCTGGCCTCCCTCAAGGCTACAAAGTTTCAATTATAGAAGATAAATAAATCCCAGATACCTGCTTCCAGCCTGCAAGAAGGGGCTAGGAGCTTGGGTCACTGGGGCCATGGCCATCCTGCAAACAGCCATCAGGCCCTCACCCAGGCTGGCCAGGCACCCCAGTGAGGACGCCCACCCTGAAGGGGATGTGGCCAGCTTTAAAAAAGCCTTCAGCCCCTCACCCAGGCTGGCCACACTCCCCCAGCAGGGATCCTCACTCCATGAGGGCATGACCGGCCTGCAAACCACCACAGGCCACTTACCTAGGCTGCCCCGTGCACGAAGAAAACCCCTACCCTGATCCAGGGCACCCTTCAGGGCAAACCAGAAGGCCCCCACCCATGCACCAGGGCTCTAGCTAATCTAATAAAAGAGAAACATGCAAATTGACTGTACCTCTGCTACACCCACAAGCCACGCCCATCAGCCAATCAGGAGCAAATATGCAAATTAACCCGACTCAGATGGCAGCGGCCATGGAGCTGGGGCAAGCAGGTGACTTGGGTTGGCCCCGGCAATGGAGGAAGCCAAGCTTCCAGCCTGCCCTGCCGGCCCTGAGCTCTGCTCAAGCCTACAAAGTTTCCATTCTAGAAGATAAATAAATCCCAGATACCTGCTTCCAGCCATGGCCGTGGCCAGCCTGGAAACAGCCATCAGTCCCTCACCCAGGCTGGCCAAACCCCCATGGGGTGAAGGTCCCCACTGGGGGGCTTGACTAGCCTGCAAACAGCCATCAGCCCCTCACCCAGGCTGCCCAGGCATCCCAGTGGGGACCCCCACCCTGAAGGGGGTGTGGCTAGCCTAAAAACGGCTCTCAGCCCCTGACCCAGGCTGGCAGGCATCCCATAGGGACCCCCACCCTGACCTAGGACACCCTTTAGAGCAAACCAGACAACCCCTACCCATGCACCAGGCCTCTATCCTATATAATAAAGGGGTAATATGCAAATTGACCCTAACAGCAGAATGACTGGGAATGACTGGTCACTATGACACACACTGACCACCAGGAGGCAGATGCTCAATGCAGGAGCTGTCCCCTGGTGGTCAGTGCACTCCCACAGGGGGAGCTCTGTTCAGCCACAAGCCAGGCTGATGGCTGCCAGTACAGCGGTGGTGGTGGGAGCCTCTCCCACCTCTTCAACAGCGCTAAGGATGTCCAACTGCAGTTTAGGCCTGCTCCCCACTGGCAAATGGACATCCGCTTAGGGCTCCTGGGTTGCCAGCGGGATGTCTGACTGCCAGCTTAGGCCTGATCCTCTGGGGATTGGGCCTAAGCCAGCAGGTGGACATCCCCCAAGGGGTTCCAGACTACAAGAGGGCACAGGCCAGGCTGAGGGACCTCCTCCCACAAGGTCACAAATTTTTGTCACCGGGCCTCTAGTCTATACTAATAAAAGGGTACTATGCTAATTAGACTGGGAGACCTTCCAGGAGACCTCTGGACATTCTCCCGGACAAAGCCATGGTGGCAAGGCTGAGGTAGAGGTGGTTAGAGGCCAAGAGGGGAGGGCATTTGTGGGTGATCAGGCTGGTGGGGGGCAGGGCTATTGGGAGTAACAGACCAGCAGGGGGACCAGTTGTGGCAAGCAGGCCATCAGTGGGGGTCAGTTGGAGGTGATCAGGACAGTGCGGGGGGAGGGGGAATGCAGTTTGGAGTGAGCAGACCAGCAGGGGCACAGTTGGGGGCAAGCATGCTAGTGGGGAGGGAAGTTGGGGACAAGCAGGCCCGCAGAGGGGGAATTTGAGAGTGAGCAGGCTGGCAGGGCAGGAAGTTGGGGGCAAGCACACTGGCACAGAGGGTAGTTGGGGGTGACTAGGCTGGCAGAGGGGGCAGTTGGGGGCAATCAGGCAGGCAGGCAGGTGAGCAGTTAGGGGTCAGCAGTCCTGGATTGTGAGAAGGATGTCCGACTGCCATTTTAGGCCCAATCCCTTCGAGCGGTCCCAGATTGGAGAGGGTGCAGCCTGGGATGAGGAACACCCCCTACTCATTGCACGAATTTCGTGCACCAGGCCACTAGTTTTAAATAATTGCATTTCTTGATAATGTAGCCTTGTTTGTAGGTCCTTTATCTTCATCTCTTTGACTATTTCATGCCAATCCCATCTGACCTGGTGTTTCAGCTGATAGTCCTACGGGACCCTCCTTTTAGGTAACTATCTTTATCTTGGAGCTTTTAAGATATTCTATTTGTCCTTAACCTTTGCAGTTTTAATTACTATATGTCTTGGTGTGGGCTTCTTTAGTTCCTCTTGTTTGGGACTGTGCTTCATGACTGTGCTGTTTTTCTTCACCAGGCTAGTATAGTTTTTGTTCATTATTTCTGAAAATAGGTTCTCATTCCCTTACTCAATCCCTTCTCTTTCTGGTTCCCCTGTGATGCAGATGTTGGTACATTCTATATTGTCCCTAAGTTCCCTTGAATTATCCTCTTCCTCCTTCTCTCTCTCTCTCTCTCTCTCTCTCTCTCTCTCTCTCTCTCTCCCTCCCTCCCTCCCTCCCTCCCTCCCTCCCTGTGTTAATCCTCACCTAATAGTATTCTTCCCATTGCTTTTCAGAGCATGGAAAAGAGAGAGATCAATGTCAGACATATCAACTGATTGCTCCTGCATGCATTCTAAACAGGGGCAGGGACAAACCCTCAACCGAGGCCCATGTCCTCAACCAGGAACATGGTGTGCAGGTTGATGCTCTAACCAATGAGATAACCAGCCAGGGCTAATTATCATTTTTTCTGTTCATCTGATTGTGTTTTTTTATACCCCATCTTCCAAATTGGTGAATCACACCTATGCTTCATTTAACCTACCATTTATTCCTTTCAGTGTATTCCTCATTTCAAATATCATACTAGTATTCTTTTTTTTTAATGAGCAGTTAAAAGTGAGGTATTTTTAAATGTATTTTCAGGAGAGAGAAATGTCAGTGTGAAAGAAAAATAATTGATTTCCTTCAAATGTACCGACTGGAGATTGAACCCACTTTTAGTTTATGAGACAATATTCCAACTAATTTAGCCACTGGCCAGGTTCAGATATTGTATCCTTTATTTCTGACTGGTTATTTCTTATGGTTTCTATATTCTCTTTCATGTGATTGTAGTTTTCATTAAGTACCTTGTAGTTCTAAGTTCTTTGAGCATCCTTATAACCTTTTCCTGAACTGTCAGATAAGTTGTTTGCCTCAATATTACTTAGCTCTTTGATTACATGGATCACTACCAAATAAATGCCCCTTGAATAAATCAGATAAAGATTTGAAGTAAAATTAAAACCACCCATTTATTTTCTGTGATAAAGGACTTTTATGGGCGGGCCTGTTTTTCCCCCAACACAGTCTTTCCTTGCAGAGCCCACAAAATTGGTAACTGTAAATTCTTTTTGAGTAGTAGCTGATTTATCAAAGCCAGTTCTCAAATTACATGTAAGATTTTTATGGGAAGAAAAACTGTTCCTGGATCTGAAAGTGTTAAATATGTTGAAATATAAGGAACTTGAAATGTAGATTTTGTAGGAAAGATGAGGGAAATAAATGTGAAAAAGTGTTGCCACATCAACTGTAAAAATTCCCAATCAGAATTTTTACTTTTTTGGAATGAAATAGTTATAAAATGAAAAATGTATTTTTACTACTAGAAATTAGTTAACACAGACTGCATGCTTTGCTTGTAATTTTTAAGTTTGATTTTGAAATTCACTTAATTATTTCATGTTAATTATGTAGTTATTATTTACCCAAAATAAACATTGTTTACATTTTTTAGGTCTTTCGTGTAATTGATTTTTATTGTGTAAAAGACCTTTCATAGGAAAGATATTTGCTCTACAGTTACTTGAAAATAACCACAATGTTTCTTAATTTCTGCATTAGTTTATGAAATTACTCTATGGTAAAAGCACCCTCTTGTTTTATATTTGCCTTTTAATAACTTTGGCCATTTTTCCAAGTGCATTATATCTGTATAACTTTTCTTCTGCCTTTTAATATTGACTCTACTAGAACATGCTTTCAGTATCTGATGCCTCTGATTGCAGAATGAGTATTGAACTTGGGTGGAGCAGCAGAGCCTAATCCCAGGTCCCCGCCACAGCCCACTTGGGCGGAGCCAAGACTGACAGTCAGAGCTGCGGGGACTCTGGGGCCCATCACAGGAGGAGATATATAGGTCAGAGCCTCCCCACTAGTTCAGTTCCGGCTTTGAATCTGGAATTCCTTGGACTAGCAGATCTGTGAAATAAAGGTTAAACTTTCCTCCCTCAGAGTGTTAACTGATTGTTCTCCCATGATTTCTGCCACATTTTTGCTGTACAGAAGCTTTTTGCTCTTAGGTAGTCTCATTTGTCTCTTTTTCCTTTGTTTCTCTTTCCTTGGAGACAAATAAGAAAATATATTGCTTCAAGAGATGTCTGAAATTTTACTACTTGTAATCTTTTAAGATTTTTATTATTTTACAACTTATATTTGTCTTTAATCCATTTTGAGTTTATTCTTGTGATTGGCTTAAGATGGTGGTCTAGTTTCATTTTTTTTTTTTGCATGTATCTGTCCAGTTTTCCCAATATTTACTGAAGAGACTGTCTTTACTCCCTTCTATGCTCTTGCCCCCTTTGTCAAATATTTATTGGCTATAAAGGCGTGGATTGAATTCTGGGCTCTCTATTCTATTCCACTGATCTATGCCTGTTTTTGTGCCAATACCAGTTTGTTGAGACACAACAATGGCTATATATGACAAATCCACAACTAACATCATACTCAACAGTGAAAAGCCGGAAGCTTTTCCTCTAAAATCAGAAGGATGTGTACTCTTGTAACTTTTATGCAACACAGGATGAAAGACCCAGCCAAAACAATTAGGAAATAAATAACCCACCTATCCAAATCAGAAAGAAGTAAAAGTGTCTCTATTTGCAAATGACATGGTATCATATATAGAAATCCCTAAGTACCCTACTACTGTTGGAACCAATAAGAAAAATCTGTAAACAATGAAAAACCAATATATAAAATTCAATGCACTAACAATGAAAACTCAGAAAGAAAAATTAAGAAAACTATCATTTACAACAGTATCTACACCAATAAAAGAGAAACATGCAAATTGGTGTCACTAAGCTACACCTACCAGACAATCAAGGAGAGTATGCAAATTAACCCAACAAAGATGCCAGCAGCCATGGAGCAGGAGGCTTGAGTTGCCCCCGGTGATGGAGGAAGCCAAGCTTCCCCCCTACCCTGGCCACGCTCAAGGGAGGAAACAACACGCAGCCGCGGCCAGGAGCCTGAGAGATCAACACAGAGGGGTGCCTGCTCCAATCCTCAGCAGTGTGGCTGGGGGCAGGCCCCCAGTGTACACGGACACACACACACACACACACACACACACACACACACACACAGAGGGCCTGCTCCGAGCCTCTGCTGCCAGACTGTGGCTTAGGCCCACTCCCTGTCAGTAGGACATCCACTAGGGCTCCCGGACTATAAGAAGGGGCAGGCTGGGCTGTGGGACCCCCGACCCTCAGTGCAAGAATTTCGTGCACTGGGCCTCTAGTAAAAATAAGAAAATACTTAGGAGTATATTTAACAAAGATAAAACATCTATACATTGAAAACTGTAAGACACTGATAAAAGAAACTATAGACACAAATACATGGAAAATATTCCATGCTCAACTGGAAGAATGCTGGTAAGATGTTCATATTACCCAAAGAGATCTAAAAAGTCAATGTAACACTTATCAAAATTACAAAGTCATTTTTTTTCATAGCAATAGAAAAAAAATCCTAAAATTTGTATAAAATCACAAAACAACAAAAATCTGAATAGCTAAAATGATGTTAAGAACATAATTGGAAGCATCACACTTCTGATTTCAAAATATGTTACAAAGATATAGTAATCAATAGTATGGTATTGGCATAAAAATATACATAGATCAATGAAACAAAATGGAGATCCTAGAAATAAATCCACGCTTATATGGTCAATTAAGTTATGACAAAGCAGCCAACAATGTACAATAAGGAAAGAAGTCTCTTCAACAAATTTTATCGGGAAAGTTGGGTAGGCACATGCAAAAGAATAAAAATTGGACCGCTATCTTACACCCTATACAGAAATCAACTCCAAATGGAATACAGACTTGAATGTAAGACCTGAAACAGTAAAATTCCTAGAACAAAACATAAGCAAGCTCCTTAACAGATTTGGCAATTATTATTTTTTTTTTTGGGGGGGGGGGGGTTAAGACCAAAAGCAAAGCTAACAAAGCCAAAACAGATAAGTGGGACTACATCAAAGTAAGCTTCTGCACAGCAAAGAAAATCATCAACAAAATAAAAAGGCAAACTAGATAGGATGGGAGGAAGTATTCACAATTCATCTACTATTATATGATAAGAGGTTAATATCCAAAGTATATATTCTGTCCCTTTCATACAACTCAACAGCAAAACACATTAAAAACAATTAATCCAGGCACTAGGAGCTACAGCTGGCATGGACCCTGCAGGGCTGGATGGCGGTGGCGGTGGCGGCAGCCATGGTGAGGAGGACAGACCCCACTCCCAGTGGCCATTCAGGACCTTTACCTGACGGGCCCATCACTCGGGATCCAGCTGCCATTTTGCTCAAGACAGGAAGGCGTCCCAGGACTGCAGGTACTTCAGCGAGGATTCTGCTTCCATGGAGACTGGTGCAGCTATCAGCACCCGCAGCCCCTGGGCCACGTGCAGTGGGGGCCGCCGCCATTCCTAGCCGCTTGTCACCCAGCCAGGACTCCCGCTGGGGCTGACCCGCAGGGGCTCCGAGCCCACCTACTTGCCCACAGTGGCTGTGGGTTAGGGAGGGGCTGAGGCCGAGGCTGAGGCCATCTGGGACACGGAGCCTGGCCTCGAGGGGCTGGCCAGCCGGAATGAGGAGCTTGGTGGCTGACATCACCTGATGGAGATCACGGCTACTCCCAGAAGTCTCGGCCTAAGTCAGACCCTGCCCAGGGGCTCTGGGCCCCACTTCAGAGCACGGACCTTGCGAGGGAGCAAGACAGCCGCGATGTCGTGTGTGGCATCTGCATGGACAAGGTGTGGGACAAGCCGGAGGGCAAGCGGATCTTCGGCATCCTGCCCAACTGCACACAAGCCCACTGCCTGGGCTGCCTGAGCACCTGGCGGATGAGCCGCCAGCACTTCCCGCTGAATGTCATCAAGGCCTGTCCCCAGTGCCGTGTCTATTCCAGCTACATCATCCCCCACAAATTCTGGGTGAGTGAGGGGGGCAGAGAAGGTGCAAATCATCAGGAACTTCAAGGCTCGGACCAGCCAGATCCGATGCTGGTACTTTGCGCGGGGGAATGACCGCTGCCCCTTCAAGTCTGACTGCATTTACCTGCACCAGCTCCCGGACACGGCCCCATCCTCGGCTTCTCCCTGCCCATCCTCGGCTTCTCCCTGGCCCAGATTGAACATAGCCGGCCTCCGGGAGTGAGATGGTGCTGGGCTCCGCAGTGCTGCTGGAGGACGGATGTTCCTGGATTATAACCTGGCCGCGGCCTTCTTGGGGTTAGAACTCCTGCTGGATGGCACCAGTTCTTAACGACAGGCTCCTGCAGCCAGGACCAACGTGTGAGGGGTGGGGTTGAGGGGCAGGGTGAGTTAGGGGGAAGGTCTTTCCCCTTTTGGGGTTTCTAACACGTCTGTGACAAATGTAAAACTTGTATGTTACCTATGACGTTAACGGAGCCCACTAAGTGGGATGGAATTAGCCCCCTCTCCACCTCCATGAACATGAGAAGGGTGGAGGGCTCTGGGTAAAGGGGAGGGTTCTCACTGCCTTATTAGGGACTTGGATTTTAACTTTGCCCTTTTGTAGAAGGATTCTGACAGAAAACCAATAAAATGCACCTAAGCCAAAACAAACAAAAAACAATTAATCCAAAAAATAGGCAGAATTGAAGACGTTTTTCCAATGAAAACATACAAATCGCTAACAGGTACATGAAAATGTGTTCAAAATCACTAATCAGGGAAATGCAAAATCAAAACCACAATGAGCTATAACCTCACACATTTAGGTTGGCTATCATAAAGAAGACAAATGTTGGTGATAATATGGAGAAAAGGGGAACCCTTGTGCACTCTTGGTAAGAATGTAAATTGGTCCAACCACTATGAAAAACAATATGGAGGTCCCTCAAAATATTTAAAATAGAACTACCATATGATCAGCAATTCCACCTCTGGGTATTATCAAAAGAAAATGAGAACAGAATACTGAAGACTGCACTCCAATGTTAGCAGATATAATGCAGCATTAATCACAATAGCCAAGATATAGAAACAACCTAAGTGCTTAGTGTCTATAAGGGATGAATGGAGAAAAATATGTGTGGGTGTGTGTAAGAGACTACTATGAACAATTATAGGCCAACAATTGAACATCCTGGATAAATTCCTAGAAACACAGCCATGAGAAGACATGGAAATCCTCGCATATGCAACAACATGGATGATTCGTATGCTAAGTGAATAAATTACAGAGACAAATGCTAAATCTCTATATGTGGAATCTTAAAAAGAACTCATATAAACAGAGACTAAAGTAAGGGTTTACCAGAGGCTGAGTAGTGGGCAAAAAGAGATGTTGGCCAAAAAGCATATACTCCCTGTTAGGGAATGAGTAAGATTGGGAAATCTATTATGTGTTATAGTAACTATAGTTATAATGCTATGTTGTATAATTGAATATTGATGAGAGTAGGTCTTAAATGTTCTCACCACAAATATTTGATAATTATATGACATGATGCAGGTGTCACTGAATGCCATGGTGGCAAACATTCTGCAGTAGTGTGCCAAATGAACACATTATATACCTTACCTTAAACTCACAATCTTCTGTCAATTTTATCTCAATAAAGCTGGAAGAAAAATAATGTTATCTAAGAGCTGTTGCAAGAGATGTCAAATTCTTGGTGGCAACATGAGTAAATGTTTTGCTTATGCTAATTGTGACAAAAAAAAATAGTGCTTAAATTCTTTCAATTACTTTCCAAAATATTCTTCAATAGCCCTGGCTGGTGTGGCTCACTTGGTTGGAGTGCACCAAAAGGTCACAGGTTTGATTTCTTGTCAGGGCACATACCCAGGTTGCAGATTTGATCCCTGGTCAGGCACGTAGGGGAGGCAACCAAACTGATGTCTCTCTCTGTCCCCGTCTCTAAAATTAAAAAAACTAAGAAATGAAAAACATATTGTCAAGGATTAAAAATACTTCAAAGATACATTTCTTAAAGCCTAAAGAATAACACTAAAAAGCCTTATCATTTTGTTGTAGAACTCAAGGGCTAGACAAGTATTAATGGCAAAAACAATTCAGCTTAGCTTGTATTTGTAAAGGAAGATGATCCACTCCAGGATTTTCATGGAAGGACTGACCAGATAAATCCTTCCTGTGTTAGGCTGGATTTGGGTGAAGTGCTTTTTCTAAAGGCCATTCTGGAAGAGCTTCTAGGGGCTGAGCCATTCCCAGTCCTGGGATGTATTCCATAGAAGCAGCTCCAGCACAGCCCAGGCTAGAGGCAGCGATGCTGGTCTAGACACCTGGGTCCTGGCTGCACAACTGGATGGTCACAAGACCTTGGTCAAGTCTCTAACCTCTGTGTCCCACGTTCCCTAATCTATAAAATGCAGGCAGTCACACTTCATATGGCTGATATGAGCATTAAGTGAGTTAATACAGGTACAAGTTTAAAGAATACCTGACACACAGTCAGTAAGTGCTCAGTAACTGTTACCTTTTCTTCTCAGGGTTTGGGTTCATTCTCAAGACAAAGATGTCAGAAATAAAGCCCAGTGTACTATGCTGTTTCTGGCACCTAGAATGAAAAACCTTTGTCTTTATTTTGAGGGACAAATCAGAAGGATGGTGCTGGGGAAGATGGCCTCTGGTTTGACAGGCAATAGCCCAACTCTGGAGAGCAAGGAACACAGAAGAAACGACCAAAATGCAGTCCGGAAATTTGACCAATAACATGATTTTCAAAGAAATATCTAACACAAAAATGAGGAAAAAAACACGTAACAGCTCATTCTAGTGTAATGAAAGGTCTAAGTATGAGAAATTCTGATTATTTTTAATTTTATACACTAGAGTACCAAATTAAATGATGAAAAAGAAACCACCCTGTATTAAACAAACATTTTTTTATTGAGAACTGTATTTATTACATTGTGTTACATGAGAAAAAAGCTGGGCAACACAGGTGGTTACCAGAAGTCATCTGGTTCTTCATGAGACAGCCCTGTGAAACTAAATTAGAGAAAGACAAAATTTTAAAAATTTGTTAAATTCTTGTCAGTTCATTAGGGGACCTTTCTAATGTTCTCATTCCTTTCCTAATCAGTAGCCATATCATAACTTCAAAATGTAAAAGATTCTTTTGGCAGTCAGTAATTTTGATTAATTCAATAGTTTCTTAGAGGCAGACCTCAACATATGAACAATGCTCTTGGGCTAACAAAGTCAGCAATGTGATGAATGATTTGCATAAGAACACAATGTCGGGGAAAGCATACCTTTAATCTTTATCACTAGGGAGCAGCTTGTCCACTTGTGAGTCTTCTCTGACACTCTTTATTGAGCTCTGAAAAGAGGAGAAAGAATAATTTTGAAATTAGAGGTGTATTAATGTATTAATTTTATTAAACAACTAGGGGCCCGGTGCACGAAATTCGTGCACCGGGTGTGTGTGTGGGGGTAGTGTCCCTCAGCCCAGCCTGCCCCCTCTCACATACTGGGAGCCCTCAGGCGTTGACCCCCATCACCCTCCAATCGCAGGATCGGCCCCTTGCCCAGGCCTGACGCCTCTGACAGAGGCGTCAGGCCTGGGCAGGGGACCCACATTTCCCCCCATCACTGGTTCTGCCCCCAGCCCAGGCCTGATGCCTCTGGCCCAGGCGTCAGGCCTGGGCAGGGGACCCCCAGACCCCTCCGATTGCTGGCTCTGCCCCTTGCCCAGGCCTGATGCCTCGGCCAGAGATGTAGACTCCCATCACCCTCCGATCGTCTGATCAGCCCCTTGCCCAGGCCTGAAGCCTCCGCCAGAGATGTCAGACTTGGACAAGGGACCCCCATCTCCCCCCGATCACTGGCTCTGACGCCCGCCCAGGCCTGAGGCCTCTGACCCAGGAATCATGGCTGGGCAGGGGACCCCCATCTCACTCTGATCGCTTGCTCCACCCCCCGCCCAAGCCTGACGCCTCTGACCCAGGCTTCAGGCCTGGGCAAGGGGACCATCATATCCCCCCAATCCCCGGCTCCGCCCCCCACCCAGGCCTGATGCCTCTGGCCGAGGCATCCAGCCTGGGCAGCGGGGACCCGCAGTGGCAGCAGCGCCGTGATCCCCCGCTCTGCCCCTGCCCAGGCCTAACACCTCTGGCCGAAGCATTAGGCCTGGGCAGGGGACCCCCAGCTCCCAGTGGTTGCAGGCTCCGCCCCTGCCCAGGCCTAACGCCCCTGGCCTAGCCGTCCGGCCCGGGCAGCGGGGACCCGCAGTGGCAGCGGGGGGCGCTGCCATCGCGCGGGCTCCGCCCCTGCCCCTGCAGGACGCCTCTGGCTGAGGCATCCGGCTCGGGTAGCAGGGACCCGCAGCTGCAGCGGCCCCGCGATCATGGGCTCCGCTTTAGGCACAGGCAAGGGACCCCTAGCTCTCGGGACTGCCAGTTTCGACCGTGCCCAGCTCCCATCGCTGGCTCCACCCCTACTTCCTGCTATCACTGGCCAGGGTGGCAAAGGCGCCTGATTTTCAGATCATGGCTGGGGGGAAGGGCAAAGGTGGCCCCAGGGCCGCCTTTGAACTGCCCCCCACCTCTTAGCTCCCCCCTGGGTTTCCCATCACTGTCAGTGGCAGGGAGCTTCTTCCTGCTTTCCCTTTCGCCTCCCTGCATGTGCCTACATATGCAAATTAGCCGCCATCTTGTTGGCAGTTAACTGCCATCTCAGTTGGCAGTTAATTTGCATATAGCCCTGATTACCCAATGAAAAGGGTAGTGCCGTACGCCAATTACCATTTTTCTCTTTTATTAGTGTAGATTTTGATTTCTCTGAAACTCTTAAAAAAATGATTTTGAAAATATCAGAAGATCACAGACATTCCAGAAAACTGGGATCTTAACCCAGCCAAAGGAATGACATTTCAATTTTTCAATTTTATTTATTATTTTGTTAGCTTTTGTTTTTCTTTTTTGTTCCCCCCCCCCTTTTTTTTGTTTGTTGCTTTTATTCTTTCTTCTTTCTTTGTTCTCCTTTTTTTGTTGTTTGTTCCTTTATTTCCTACTTCTGTACACATTATTTTTTCAACCACGTGAGCAAAAGACATGTGAGCGGTGCACTCTTGTCCAGGGAGCATTAGCCCCGTGAGCAGCCTGCGTCGAGCCAAAGAGAGGCAGCCTCATGTGGCCTGCCCCTATCCAAGGAGCAGCAGCTGTGTGAGCAGCCCGCTTCCCCATCCGAAGAGCAGCAACCACATGAGCAGTCTGACCTGTCCGAGGAGCAGCAGCTGAACAAGCATCTTGCCCTTGTCCAAGCAGCAGCAGCCGCACAAGCAGCCTGCCCAATCCAAGGAACAGCAGCTGTGTGCCCATCCAAGGAGCAGCAGTTCTGCAAGTGGCCTGGCCCCATTCGAGGAGCAGCGGCAGCCGAACCCGGTCCAAGAAACAGCAACCACATGAGCAGACCGGCCACATCTGGTGAGTGGCAGCTCTACACAGCATGCACCGGAGGAGCAGAGCCACAACAGCCTGCACCTGTCTGATGAGCAGCAGCCGATACTAGGAGCAGTAGCCCCACAAGCAGCCCACCACAGAGGAACAACAGCAGCATGCAGCCAGCCCCCAATCAAGGTTCAGCAGCCACGTGAGCAGTCCGCCCCAGGTCAAGGAGTAGCAGCTGCGTGCGTAGCCAGCCCCAACCAAGGAACAGCAGCTTCGTGATCAGCACATCCTCTGTCTCAGGAAGAGATTCTGTGTGTGAAGCCTCCCCCCACCAGCCAGAGGAGCCACCACAACTGTGAACAGCACCCACCAGAGGAGCTGCTGCCAACTGAGGAGCAGCTGCTACAATAACCGCCAGAGGAGCAACCACAGCCCGAGGAGCCACTGCCACCCAAGGAGCAGTCGCTGAATGACTCAACATCTAGATATGTCGGTGAGATCAAACATGGGTACACAAAGAAACCCCCGAAAGAAAGAGAAGGAGGACTCGCCAGAAAAGCAGCTAAGTGAAACCGAGGCATGCATGACAGAAAAAGAATTCAGATTAAGGGTCTTAGAGTGCATAAACCGGATGAAGGAAAAACTCAACAACTTATGCAAGAAGCAAGAAGAAACAGAAAAAAAAAATCAATAAATTATGTAAGAACCAAGAAGAAATGAAGAGTGATATAGCTGCAATAAAAAACACCATTGAAAGTTTCAACAGTAGACTAGAAGAAGCGGAGGACCAAATTAGCGAATTAGAAGACAGGGAAGCAAAACTCCCAAACTGAATTGCAATTGGTGAAAAAAAATTAAAAGGCAGGAGGAGAGCCTAAGGGAGCTATGGAACAACATGAAACGAAACAACATGCGAATAATAGGGGTGCCAGAACAACAGAAAGAGGAACAAGACTTAGAAAACCTATTTGAAGAACTAATATCAGAAAACTTCCCTGAGGTGGGGAAGAAAAAAGAGTCACACAAGCACAGAGAGTCCCAAACAAGGTGACCTTAAAAGACCCACATCAACACACATCATAATTACCATGGCAAATGTTCAGGACAAAGAGAGAATCTTAAAGGCTGCAAGAGAGAGACGGAAAATTACATACAAGGGATCTCCCATTAGATTATCATATGATTTCTCAACTAAACACATCAGGCCAGAAAAGAATGGACGGAAATTTACACAGTGATGCAAAGCAAAGCAATGAATCCAAGAATACACTATCCAGCAAGACTATCATTCAAAATTGAAGGGGAAATAAGAAGCTTCACAGACAAAATAAGGCTAAGGGAGTTTATCAATACCAAGCCAGCAATGCAAGAAATGCTAAAGGGATCAGTGTAAAAAGAAGAAATAAAAAGCTCAGAAAGAAAACACACAGAAAAAATAGAAATGGCTACAAACAAGTACCTTTCAATAATAACTTCAAAGGTAAATGGACTAAATGCTCCAACCAAAAGACATCGAGTGGCTGAATGGATAAAAAAAAAACAAAACAAAAACAAAAACAAAACAACAACAACAAAAAAAACCATGACCCATACATTTGCTGTCCACAAGAGACTGACCTCAGAATCAGGGACTCACACAGACTGAAAGTGAAGGGATGGAAAAATATCTTTCAGGCAACTGGAAATGAAAATATAGCTGGGGTAGCAATACTTATATCTGACAAAATAGACCTCAAAGTGAAGGCCATAATAAGAGATAAGGGAGGCCACTTCATAATACTAAAGGATTGAATATACAGAGGATTTAACCCTGATAAACATATATGCACTCAATACAGAAGCACCCAAATACATAAAAAAAAAAAAACTCCTGGAAGATATCAAGGGAGAGACTGACAACAATACAATCATAGTAGGGGACTTTAATACACCACTGACATCACTGGATAAATCCTCTAGACAATAAATAAATAAATAAATAAATAAATAAATAAATAAATAAATAAAATGGTAAAGAAACAGCAATCCTAAATGACTCACTAGATCAGATGGACTTAAATGACATCTTCAGAACATTTCACCCCAAAGCCACGGAATATACGTTCTTCTCAAGTGCTCATCGGACATATTCAAAAACAGACCTCATACTGGGTCACAAACAAAGTCTCCCCAAATTCAAGAAGATTGAAATCATACCAAGCATTTCCTCAGACCACAAGGGCATAATACTAGAAATAAACTAGAATAAAAACAACTCAACATTTTCAAACACTTAGAAATAAAAACACTTAGGAGCTGAATAGCATGTTATTAAATATTGATTGGGTTACCAATGAGATCAAAGAAGAAATTAAAAACATCCTGGAAACTACTGACAATGAAAACACAACAATCCAAAACCTATGGCACACAATGAAAGCAGTCCTGAGAGGGAACTTTATAGCTCTACAGGTCTATCTCAACAAACAAGAAAAAATGGTAGTAAATCATCTAAAACTACCTCTCAAAGAATAAGAAAGAGAGCAACAAGGAAAGCCCAGAAGGAGCAAAAGGAAGGAGATAATAAAGATTAGAGCAGAAATACATGACATAGAGACAAAAAAAACAATACAGAAAATCAATGAAACCAAGAGCTTGTTCTTTGAAAGGATAAACAAGATTGTTGAACCTCTAGTCAGGCTCACCAAGAAATAAAGAGAGAGGACCCAAATAAACAAAATCAGAAATGATAATGGCGAAATAACAACAGACCCCAGAGAAATACAAATGATTGTTAAAAAATACTATGGACAACTCCACTCCAACAAACTAGACAACCTGGAGGAAAAGGACATATTCCTAGAAACATACAACATTCCAAAACTCAATCAGGAAGAATCTAAAAATCTCAACAGGCCAATAACTATGGAAGCAATTGAAGAGTCATCAAAAAGCTTCCAGCAAACAAAAGCCCAGGACCACACGGCTTCACAGGGGAGTTTTACCAAACATTCAAGGAAGAACTAAAACCTATCCTCCTCAGACTACTACAAAAAATTAAAGAGGAAGGAACACTTCCAAGCTCATTTTATGAAGCCAGCATCACCCTAATTCCAAAACCAGGTAAAGACAACACAATGAAAGAGAATTACAGGCCAATATCCCTCATGAACATAGATGCCAAAATCCTCAACAAAATCTTGGCAAATCAGATCCAGCAGTACACAAGAGAGATCATACACCATGAACAAGTAGGATTTATCCCAGGGATGCAAGGATGGTACAATATCCGCAAATCAATAAACATGATATACCACATAAACAAATTGAAAGAAAAAAAACACACAGTCATATCAACTGATACAGAAAAAGCATTTGACAAAATTCAACACCCATTTTTGATAAAACCTCTCAGCAAGGTAGGAATAGAAGGATCATACCTCAACATAATAGAAGCCATATATGACAAACCCACAGCCAACAGCATACTCAATGGGCAAAAACTAAAACCATTTCCCCTAAGAACAGGAACAAGACCGGGATGCCCACTCTCACCACTCCTGTTTGACAGTGTACTGGAAGTATTAGCCACTGCAATTAGACAAGAAGAAGAAGAAATAAAAGGCATCCAAATTGGAAAAGAAGAAGTAAAACTGTCTTTATTTGCAGATGATATGATATTATACATAAAAAAACCTAAATACTCCATCAAAAAACTATTAGACTTAATAAATGAATCTGGCAATGTAGCAGGATACAAAATTACTGCCAAGAAGTCTATGGCATTTCTATGCACCAATAGTGAACTTACCGAAAGAGAGACTTAAAAAGCAATCCCATTTACCATCGCACCAAAAAATACTAAGCTACCTAGAAATAAACTTAACTAAAGAGGTAAAAGACCTCTATTCAGAAAATATTCATGTTCTTGGATTGGTAGAATCAACATCATTAAAATGTCCATAATACCCAAAGAAATGTATAAATTCAAGGCACTTTCCATTAAAATACCAATGGCATATTTCACAGACCTAGAACGAACTCTCAAAAAATTCATCTGGAATAAAAAAAGACCCCAAATAGCTGCAGCGATCCTGAGAAAGAACAATGTAGGTGGGATCTCAATACCAGGTATCAAGTTGTATTACAAAGCCACTGTTCTCAAAACTGCCTGGTACTGGCACAAGAACAGACATATAGATCAATGGAATAGGACAGACAGCCCAGAAACGGGCCCGAACCAATATTCTCAATTAATATTTGACAAAGGAGGCAAGAACATACAATGGAGTCCAGATAGTCCCTTCAATAAATGGTGTTGGGACAATTGGGCAGATACATGCAAGAAAATGAAACTAGACCGCCAACTTACACCACACACAAAAATAAACTCAACATGGATAAAGGACTTAAATATACGACCAGAAACCATTAGAATATTAGAAGAATCCAAAGCCAACAAAATCTCAGACATATGCCAAAGCAATTTCTTCACCGATACAGTTCCTATGGCATTGGAAACTAAACAGAAAATAAACAAATGGGACTACATCAAAATAAAAAGCTTCTGCACAGCAAAGAAACTATCAACAAAACAACAAGAAAACCCACTGCATGGGAGAACATATTTGCCAATGTTATCACCGATAAGTTTTTAATCTCCAACTAGGGAACTCATACAACTTAATAAAAGGGAGATAATCCAATCAAAAAATTGGCAAAGGACCTAAATAGACACCTTTCAAAAGAGGACATTCAGAAAGCCAAGAGACATATGAAAACATGCTCAAAGTCACTGAAATCATCCGAGTGATGCCAATCAAAATAACAATGAGGTACCACCTCACACCTGTCAGAATGGCTATCATCAACAAATCCACAAAACACAAGTGCTGGAGTGGATGTGGAGAAAAAGGAACACTCGTGCACTGCTGGTGAGAATGCAGACTGGGGCAGCCACTATGGAAGACAGTATGGAGTTTCTCAAAAAACTACAAATGGAACTCCCATTTGACCCTGTGATCCCACTTCTAGGAATATATCCCAAGAAACCAGAAACACCAATCAGAAAGGATATATGCACTCCTATGTTCATAGCAGCACAATTCACCATAGGTAAGATCTGGAAACAGCCTAAGTGCCCATCAGTAGATGAATGGGTTAAAAAACTGTGGTACATCTACACGATGGAATACTATGCTGCTGTAAAAAAGAAGGAACTCTTACCATTTGCAACAGAATGGATGGAACTGGAGAGCATTATGCTAAGTGAAATAAGCCGGTCAATGAAGGAAAAATACCACATGATCTCACTCATTTATGGATAATAAAGACCATTATAAACGTATGATCAAAAATAGATACAGAGGCAGAGCTGCCTCAAACAAACTGCCAAACTACAGCGGGAAAGCCGGGGAGGGCTGGGTGGCTGGAGAGGGGTGCCAAGAGATCAACTGAAGGATTTGTATGCATGCATATAAGCATAACCAATGGACATAAGACACTGGGGGTAAGCGAGGCCAGGGGATTGTCAAGGGCGGGAAAAAAAGGAGACATATGTAATACTCTTTATAATACTTTAAGCAATAAAACAATAAAAAATACTAAAATAAAAAATAAAATAAAATAAAATAAAATATCAGAGAGGAATGGAGAGGGAGAGATAGAAACATCAACAATGAGAATCATTGATTGGCTGCCTCCTGTACATCCCTCACTGGGGATCGAGCCAGCAACCTGGGTTATGTGTCCAGACCAGGAATCAAACTGTGACCTTCTGACTCATAGGTCAACACTCAATCACTGAGCCATGCTGGTTGGGCTGAAAACTTTTTGAAATATACAGTAGGTCCTCGGGTTATATCGCGACATAACGCGATTTTCCCCGTTAAGTCGGAACCCACCTATAGAATCACCTACATCACTCACATGGAGCACATACACAGCAGTAATGAAGTGAAAGAGTAAAAAAAAAAAAAAAAATTAAAGCAAGATAACAATTCCTGACCTTTACTTGTGGCAGATAATAAAAAACAAAGCACATATGTACATATGTCGAAATGACGGAACTTTTTTTTATTAACACTGTAAATGGGAGATAGTGATGTAACCGCAAAACAACATACATCGAGTTCAACGTAACCCGAGGACTGCCTAAATATAATTTGAGTCCAAAACGTTGACTTTTAGATGTGAAATTTAGCAAGCACTCTAACTGTCCTGTGCGCATTCTCAATAGCCATAGTATTCTAGACTTATGTAATATATTAGAGGCCCAGTGCATGAAATTCGTGCACTCAGGGGGTCCCTCAGCCCGGCCAGAACCCTCTCACATTCTGGGAGCCCTCGGGGGATGTCCCACTGATCGCTTCGCGATGCTACAGAGGTGGGAGAGGCTCCCACCACCACCGCTGCGCTCGCCAGCCATGAGCCTTATGGGAGCGCACTGATCACCAGGATGCAGCTTCTGTATTGAGCATCTGTCCCTGGTGGTCAGTGCCCATCATAATGACTGGTCATTCTGCGGTTCAACCATTTGCATATTAGGATTTTATTATATAGAATTCATGTCTCAGATAGTACCAATCCATTTGTTTTTCATTGATAGCACTTTCATTCTTGTTCTGAAAATAATGAGATAGCTCCAATTTTACAAACCTTACCAATCAAGATCTGTTCACTCTTTGGCCCAAGCAAAGGAGATAACATTTTGTCAGAAGTGTAATATACATACGACTTGAGGCTCCATTTGAATTTTGGATTTCCTCTGCTGTTACCTTTTGTCTCCAACTCCTGTCCCAAGGTTTTCTAACAAACCACAGAAGCCCTCACATCCTCACATACAGACCACTGGTCCATAGCATCAGTACCTTATCCACCTTCTTCAGGTCTTGGTCCTTTTGGGTGATATGCATGTATTTCTTTAAAGCATATTCACCACAAACAGATTTGTCTTTCATTTCCTGAGCACTCACTTCTAATTCTTTCTCCATTTCCGTCTTGAAAGACTCTTCAATAATCTGCTGTAAATAGATGACCAGCAAAATAGGAGATACACATATACATTTTAAAAACACATAGTACTATAACTCTGTTTCTTTATGTGACATGTGCATGACAGAAAACTGTTTCATTCGTTGCTACTATCAAAGTGGCACAAATATATCATGTAATGAAGAATAGGAATTACTGTGCCTAAAGTGTCTGTGTTCCAGATCAAATGAGCCAGGAATTCAAGGAACATGATACAGAAGATTAATCTACGTAAGGTCCAGCAGGCATGAGAAGTAGCAGGGTAATCCATCTGCCTGGGACCAGAATCAGGACATAGAAAGTCAAAGACAATGAGGAGGGAGGAGGGCAGGGCAGCCTGAGGAAGCCACCAGATTGGCAGCCACCTCCCCCAGTTTCTTCTGGTCCTAGCCAGCTGACCTTGAAACCCCTTACACAGGGAAGTTCTACAGCAAAGCAGAGTCCATCTCCTTTCCGAGTGTGTTTTCAGGAACATGAGAATGCATGCTCACAGACTTGCAAAGCTCCCTTTTCCTATGAGACTCCTATTATGCCCATGTACAGCCCTTTTCAGTGGGCTTAAGCACAGGAGAGGATTGGGATGCCTGCAGCAAGCTTTTTAAAAGTTACCTACTAGCATGGAGAACTGAGCTATGCTTATTATACCTTTTCTCGATCCAGTTTTTCTAGTTTTCTCCGTTCTCTTTCCAAAGCTTTCTGTTCATTCTGCCTTCTTTCTTCTCTCAGCTTCTGTTCTTTCAGCAGGTTCCATATTCTTGCTTCTTCACTCTCTTCTCTAACTTCTTTCTCATCTGCACCTAAAGAGACAGAAAATAAAGAGCAGAGGCCCAGGGAGACTGCTCGACTCTCAGTTGATTGTGTTGGCCTGCTGATCCATCTTCATGGTCTCGCAGCCTCCAGCCCCACACCTGGCACAGCATCTGCCTTTTACTTTACTTAGATGAAAACAAGTCACCCTTGCCATGAACAACTTCAACTGTCCTCCTGCCACAACACATTTCCTTATCTTCCTCACCCCTTCTTCTGTACTCTGCCCTTCGCAAGCCTTGCATTTCTGCCTCTATCCTCAGTTGTAACTCTCTATTTAGGATTCTAACTTAAACATTAGTCTGTATTTATACAGCAGTTGTATAACTCTTCCCCTAATTCCCACAAAAGCAATCGAGCCTCTCCCGCCCAGAACAGTACAAAATTAGTACAAAACCAGCACCCCGCCCCTGAACCCCCCTAGTTATCTTACCAACATTTCCCACTTGCCCTGGGCCGATCCCTTCCTGGAGTTTTAGCTATTACCTCTGCCCTGATCATTCTCACATCTTTTTCTCTAGCACAGATCCCTCCCCGAGTCTCATCCGCATTTCTGGCCAGTTCCCTACCATCAACACTTGGAAATCCCACAGCATCAGCTTCAGACCTGAAGTTATCATTCCTGTCCCTTTTTATCATGCCTTTCTACACTACATTCACTCATCCACCAGGGCTTACAGGCTCTAACTCCCCCAGATACTGCAATAAGACTACCTCTCACCTTTTACCTGGACAGCTGAGCTGAAATAACCTAATCAATGTGCTCACCCTGACATCAGTCTCTCTGCCTTCAAGCAACCACCATCAGCAGCACCCTTCATTTCCTGAAAAGAAGACCTGGATTTCTGTTGCTGTCTCTGCTCTGGTGGTGTCCACACCTTCTTTCCGGACTGACCTGAAATAGTACACTACTTCTGCACTGGGAACACTGCACCTCCAGCAGCAGACTCATGCTACCTGGGTATATTTGTGCCTCCCTTGCTCTGTGCTTTGCTTTCAATCTCTCCCTAACCTAATACTCACTTCCTCCCACCTCTCCCACACAACCCCACCACTGAGCAAGCGCCCAGGACCCTGAAAAAAGAGATAAACGAACAGAAGAATATACCATGTTCATGGACTGGTAGAATTAATATCATTAAAATGTGCCTACTATCCAAAGCAATCCTTAGATTCAATGCAATCACTATTAAAATGCCAAGTGCATATTTCACAGATGTAGAAATATGCAAAAAATTTATATTTGCATATAAATTTGAATGTTCTGAACATTCAAATGAGATACAGAACACTGAAAAAGACCCCAAAATAGCCACAACATTCGTTTTTGTTTTTGTTTTTGTTTTTGTTTTTGTTTTTTGTTTTTCGGTATAGCAAAGGCGGAGATTTGTTAAAGAACAAGTACAGACTCCAAAGTAGGGAGGGGGAAAGAGTACCACAGAACAGACTCCCACATAGGGAGGGGGGTAGGGTCCCCTAGCCTCAACATTCTTGAGAAACAGGAACAAATGAGACTACATTGAACTAAAAAAACTTCTGCAAAGCAAAAAAAAATCAGCATCAAAATGAAAAGGGAATCCACTGTATTGGAGCACATATTTGCCAATAATACATATGGTAAGGGGTTAATTTCCAAAACACATGAAGTACTCCGATAACCCACCAAAAGAAAAACAACCCCATTAAATGTGGACAGAAAATCTAAATAGATACTTCTCCAAAGACAACATACAAATGGCAAGAGACATGAAGATAGGCTCAATGTCACTAATTATTAGAGAGATGCAAATTAAAATGACAATGAGGTGCCACTGCAAACCAGCCAGAATAGCAACCATTAATAAGTCATACAATAAGTGCTGGTGAGGTTGTGGATAAGAAGGAACCTTAGCACACTTCTGGCTAAGGAATACAAGATACAGCCACTAAGAAAAACAGTATTCCTAAAGTGACACCTCTCCACCACCACATTTAAACAGTATTTTGTACCTGCCTTCTCACAACCACATGAATCTGTTTGTTCTACATCTATTGTTCCAGGCTTTATTTGTCTATTCCCTGTAGCTCAAAGCAAAAGTCCTCACCTGTCACAGGTTTAACTCAATGTCAATCCCACAGATGGCTATGCTTGCCTTTCTCCTCTGGCTCTGGAAGAGCCTAAACTTTTGTAGGCTACACTTTCCCCCCAGCAATGCTAAGAGACAAATTCATAGGTTCACCAAAGGATTTTGAAGGTTTTTGCTAACAGGACAGAAACAACACAGTCATTTCGGACTCATACTCCTGGTCATGAAATTCAAATACCAGAGGAGGCAGTTGATCATTTTCACAGGCAGAAATGCAATCTTCTTCTTGCTTGCAGACCTAAATGCCATCACTTTATCACATGGAATAGCAATCTCAAAATAGAAATGCTGTTTGGTTGCTGACTTTAAACAATAAAGAAGAAAAAAGGACTATATCTTTGCTGTGCATTGCATAACAACATTTCGTTCAACAGACCACATATATGACAGTGGTCCCATCTTCTCTCTATATAAAAGTCCAAGCAACGGTTAAGACTGGCCGGTAGCTATGATGTGCACTGACCACCAGAGGGCAGATGCTCAAGGCAGAATCTGCTCCCTGGTGGTCAGTGTGCTCCCACAGCCAAGCTCCCATGACCAGACAACTTCCCATGGTTGCTCCCGCGACCCCACCCCTGCCAGTAGGCCCCGATCAGGAGTGGACAAGATGGCCCTGTTCACCAGCCAGGCCAAGGGACCCCCCAAAATCATGCACCAGGCCTCTGGTAAGATTATAATGGAGCTGAAAAATCACTACTGTCTAAGTGGTGTGGCTATCACCACATGGTAATGTAATACAATGCATTACTCCCGTGTCTATGGAGATGCTAATGTAAACCAACCCACTGTGCTGCCAGTCATATAAAAGTACAGCACATACAACTACGTCTAGTACCTAATACTTAATAAATATAATAAAGGACCATGTCACTGGTTTATGTATTTACTACACTACCCTTTTAATCACTGTTTTATAGTGGTTTTTTTTTTTTTTCTAATGATAAAGAAAAGTGTGCTGTGAAACAGCATCCCATGTTATATGGGCAGCAACTTCATATACCTCATGTTTATTACATCTCTCGATGGCGTCATTTTCTCCTGTGCTTGATTTAATCTTGTTTTGTACAGTAACATGCTGTATGTGCTTGCACCGGAGGGGCAATAGGCTACCTGGATGTACAGGAGGCTGTACCACCTAGATTTACAAAAGTGCACTCTGATGTTCACACAACAATGAATTCCCGAAGGACACATTTCTTAGAATATATACCTGCTATTAAAAGGTGCATGACTGTACTTTGTAGCTACCTAATTAGTATTTCCACTGGACATCTCAAAGATATCAAGTTTTGGATTTTTTCACTTCCCTTTGTATCCAAACGAAGAGGGGAAATGATGATTATAAGAGAATTTTTCAATGATCAATGTAAACATTACTTAAGAATAATTTTAAAAGCCATTGTTATAATTTTCATTCTATCTCTGAGATAGAACACCTATGAACTCAGTTGGTTTCCTTTATTGTATTATTTTTATTTCCTACTCACCCAGGTCTCTGCGAAACAACCTATCACAGCCACTCTTGGGTGGCCACTGCCCCTACTCAGTATCTATCCCATCAGAGGTCTTGGTGATGGCTAGCTGACTGCTGACTTTCCCACTAGAAGCTCCATGAAGAAAGGGCTTGGGTTGTCCCACTGCAGTATGCCCAGCACCCAGCACACAGGAGGTGTTTGTTTTTCTTTTTTCACAATTAAATCAATGAGGTGATATTGGGTGATAGAGTTTTCATATATGAAGTGAAGGTTCTCAATGAAGTCTCGCTGAATGAGTGCTTTACAGGATGGTGTACCCTGGAATCAGTGAGAACAATCCTTTCAAAGTCTTGTTTCCTTTGGCAATTCCTCATCTCCCTGAGTATGCTGACTTGAACCAAGAAACTACTTACAAGAGGCGTTGAACATGATAGTCCCATCCAAACACTGGAAAAACAAGAGGTGGTTTTACTTAAGAAATCTCCTTTCAAGCTTGCGGCTTAAACTCTTTAGTTCAAGGAGAAAAAGATCTGGCTGGAGTATGAGACAAAGCTCTAATCTCCCCCTAGAGCTTTCCTCCCTGATTCCACACAGGGGAGGGAAGTGTGTAAATTAGAGACAGTAAGAAGAAAGAGAAAGTGGGCCAGACAAGTTTGATGACGAGTTTTCCTCCAATGTCATCAGCTCTTCTGAAAACTGAAATATAAAGGTTCTTCTGTCCTTATTTTTTTTTAAAGACATGAAGGAAACAAAGAATTATTAACATACTACAATCACATTGAAGATGTATATGGGTATTAACCGCCATTTCAATTTTATACTATGATTTCCCAAAATGGAATAGTTTCTGAAGAACTGTCTTAAGCAAAAAGGTAACTGCTTTGTCAGACTATGGACAAATAAGAAAAATACAATCTTCCAAAACTCAATCAGGAAAAATCAGAAAACCTGAATAAGCCAGTAAGTACTGATGGAATTGAAGCAGTAATTAGATAACTTCCAGCAAACAGAAGTCCTGGTCCAGATGGCTTCATAGGGAAGTTTTATCAAACATTCAAAGAAAAACTAATACCTAATCTCCTCAACTATTCCAAATATCCAAGGGAAAGGAACACTTTCTATGAGGACAGCATTACCCTAATCCCAAATCCAGATAAAGCCACTACAAAGAAAGAGAATTATCCCCGATGAATACAGACCCTAAAATCTTCAACATAATTTTAGCAAATGAGATCCAGCAATACATTAAAAAGACCATACATCATGACCAAATGGCATTTATTCTAGGAATGCAAGGCTGGTACAATATCCACAAATCAATAAATGTGATATATCACATTAACAGACTGCAACACTCAAAAATCACATGATCATTTCAATCAATGCAGAAAAAGCATGACAAAATCCAACACCCTTTTTTTTTTTTTTTTTTAAATATATTTTTATTGATTTTTTACAGAGAGGAAGGGAGAGGGATAGAGAGTCAGAAACATCAATGAGAGAGAAACATCGATCAGCTGCCCCCTGCACATCCCCCACCGGGGATGTGCTCGCAACCCAGGTACATGCCCTTGACCGGAATCGAACCTGGGACCCCTCAGTCCGCAAGCCGACGCTCTATCCACTGAGCCAAACCGGCCTCGGCCAACACCCTTTTTTTGATAAAAACTTTCAGTAAAGTAGAAATAGATCATATCTCAACATATTAAAAAGCCATATATTACAAACCTACAGCCAATATCATACTCAATGGCTAAAAACTAAAACCATTTTCCCTAAGAATAGGAAGACAGGGATGCAACATAACAGGATATAAAATTAACACCCAGTAAACTATGGCATTTTTATATACCAATATTGAACGCTCAGAAAGAGAAATAAAAGAACAATCCCAATTAGCACTGCAACAACAACAAAAAATTGAGACTTATGAATAAACTTAACCAAAGCGGTAAAATACCTATACTCAGAAAACCATAGCACATTGAAAAAAGAGGTAGAAGAAGATATAAACTAGAGGAAGAATATACCATGTTCATAGATTGGCAGAAATAAATACCATCAAAATGTCCATACTACCCAAAGCAATCTTTAGGTTCAATGCATACCTATTAAAATACCAATGGCATATTTCACAGACTTAGAAAAATACTCTAAAAATTATACCAATAAAGACCTCAAAAGCTGCAGCAAGCTTGAGAAAGAGAGAAGTTGGAGGAATAACAATACTAGATATCAAGTTATACTAGAAAGCCACTGTAATCAAAATAGCCTGGTACTGGTACAAGTATCGCATACAGAGCAATGGAACAGAACTAAGAACCCAGAAATTGACCCACACCACTATACGAAACTAGTATTTGACAAAGGAGGCAAGAGCATACAATGGAGCAGAGGCAGTCTCTTCAAGAAATGGTGTTGGGATAATTAGACAGATATATGCAAAAACATGAAATAAGACCAACTTATACCATACACAAAATAAACTCAAAATGGATAAAAGACTTAAATTTAAGTTGGGAAACCATAAAAATCCTAGAAGAAATCACGGGCACCAAAATCTCAGCCATCTTACACAGCAACATGTTTATGGATACAATGCCTAGGGCAAAGGAAACTAAGAAGGAAATAGACAAATGGGGCTACATCAAAATAAAAAGCAGCTGCACAGCAAAAGAAACCATCAAGAAAATAACAAGAGCCCTGAATGGTTTGGCTCAGTGGATAGAGCGTTGACATGTGGACTGAAGGGTCCTAGGTTCGATTCTGGTCAAGGGCATGTACCTTGGTTACAGGCACATCCCCAGTGGGGGGTGTGCAGGAGGCAGCTGATTGGTGTTTCTCTCTCATCGATGTTTCTAACTCTCTATCCCTCTCCCTTCCTCTCTGTAAAAAATCAATAAAAGTATTTTTTTAAAAAGAAAATAACAAGAGAGTCTACTGCATGGGAGAACATATTTGCCAATGATACATCCAATAAGGAGTCAGTTTCCAAAATATATAGAGAACTCATACAATTTAACAAAAACAAGGTAAACAGTCCAATTAAAAAATGGGCAAAGGACATAAATAGACACTTCTCCAAAGAGGACATACAGAAAGCCAAGAGACATATGAAAAAATTCTCAAAGTAACTAATCATCTGGGAAATGCAAATCAAAACAACAATAAGGTACCAGCTCACACCTGTCAGAGTGGCTATCATCAAGAAATCAAATGACAGCTGTTGGCGAGGATGTGGAGAAAAGTACACTGCTGGTGGGAATGCAGACTGGTGTAGCTACTGTGGAAAACAGTATAGTTTCCTCAAAAAATTCAAAATGGAACTCCCATTTGACCCAGTGATCCCACTTCTAGAAATATATTCTAAGAAACCCAATGCACTCATTAGAAAGAATAAATGCACCCCTATGTTCATAGCAGCACAATTTACAGTAGCTGAGATTTGGAATGAGCCTTAAGTGCTCATCAGCAGATGAGTAGATAAAAAAAACTATAGTACACTTACACAATGGAATACTGTGTGGCAGTAAAAAAGAAAGAACTCTTACCATTTGCAACAGCATGGATGGACCTGGAGAACATTATGCTAAGTGAAGTAAGCCAGTCAAAGAAAGATAAGTATCACATGATCTCCCTCATGTGTAGAATCTAATGAACAAAATAAACTGATGAACAAAAATAGACCCAGAGACATAAAAGCATGGAACAGACTGTGAAACCTCAGAGGGAAGTCAGGGGAGGGGAGGTGGGTAGGAAGAGCTCAATCATTGAACTTGTATGCATATATGCATAATGAGTGAACACAAATAATGGGATGGTGAGGGCCTGTGTGTGTGGGGTGGGGGTGGGGGGGCGGGCGTGTGCCAGGAGCAGGCTGGAAGAGGTCAATGGGGGAAAGAAGGGGACTTCTGTAATAGTTTCAACAATAAAGATTTTTTTTTAAAAAAGCCACTGTTGGGGAAGATTAATGAGAAGCAACTCCTTTAATTTTCTCCTCTTTACATGTTCAAATTTATTTCAGAAATGTATTAACAATGGCAATACTCAACTCTAAGACTTTGAATAATTTATGCTTATAAAGGTCCTCCCTCAATAAATGAAATAACTCACTAGGAACAGGCTGGCATTTAGTAGCTATCATACTATCTGTAGTTACAACCAAGGAAAACTTACTTGGGTAATGAGAGGAGATAGGTCTGGCAGGAGGAGCACCCAAGGCAGTTCCCAAGAGAGGCATGTCACCAGCAGGATGGAGGCCATTCACTTCAAACTGTATCGGCATGTCTGCTGCATCTATAATAGGTACAAATGAGTGTCCCAGGAGTCCTTAACAACAGCAAAAGAAGGCAGGGCAGTATGGGGGTAACTTTGGCTGCGCTCAAGTCTCAGCCAAAGCAACCAAGCCAGATCTTTTCCTACAGAATTAATCCTAAGACTTTCAGCATACCACTTGACAATCTATTTGCTTCTCAAAGTGTTATTACACTTAAAAGAATTAGATTTGTTTCCAAAACTAGATTTATAACCCAACAGGAAAGTGACAGAATTCACCTGACTTGCTGATAATTATATGAACTCCATTTAGATAGTAAAGCCTTAACAAAATTGTTAAAAAGTTAGTTGCAAAGAATTTACCAATTTTACTAAGCTCTTTCATTTAACTGTTCAAAGTAGAGTACTTTCAGATTTGACAATGAAGCTCACAATGCAAAACTACAGATTATATACAAATATAAAGATTTCCTAGGCTAGAGAGAACCTTAGAGCTGACTGACTTCTATATCCTAATTTTATACTTAAGCAGTATGCTCCCAGAGAACAATCTAAGGCAGAGCCAGAGCCAGGCCTCCAGTTTTCAGATAAGGAAGCTAATATACTTCCACCTCCATTCATTCACTAAGAATGAGGTTTCTACATCTGATGCAGTCATCAGAATCTGTATAACTTAAATAACTTAGCATCTTCATATTCCATAAAAAGAAAAAAAAATTAAGAATCAGGTATTTTAATCTGAGGCAATCCCAAACTTGGTAAATTAAGTTAAGGGTTCACTTGTGAGCTTAGCTCCAACTTTGAAATTATTGGTTATCTTGAAAATTAAAAAAAAGTAACACTCAAATAGACCCATCAAAATCTGTGATATAAAAAAGGTAATACATCTGTATCCATGTTTTTATCACAAAATACAAATGTTGTAATTTTTAAGGCCTTTGATTTAACAATGGATATATTTCACCAAGACTTCGCTTTCTACATTTTCAACTGTTAAAAACTGGTACTTACATTTAAACTTACGTTCAAAAGATGATCCAAATTCCTCATTATCCTCAAAAGATAGTTCATCCACATTTGAAAATTTATGTCTGTCTTGAACTTCAGTTTGTCTTTGATAAAGACTGGGTTGAAAGAATAAAATTCATGAGTGTGAAGTTGTAATAAGGTAAAACCAAGAGCACAGGGCTATGAAAAGCCTTTGTGACTCTGGAAAAGGCTCTAGAGCAGTGGTTCTCAACCTTCCTAATGCCGCGACCCTTTAATCCAGTTCCTCATGTTGTGGTGACCCCCAACCATAAAATTATTTTCGTTGCTACTTCATAACTGTAATTTTGCTACTGTTGAGAATCGTCATGTAAATATCTGATATGCAGGATGTATTTTCATTGTTACAAATTGAACATAATTAAAGCATAGTGATTAATCACAAAAACAATATGTAATTATATATATGTTTTCCGATGGTCTTAGGCGACCCCTGTGAAAGGGTCATTTGACCCCCAAGGGGTCTCGACCCACAGGTTGAGAACCGCTGCTCTAGAGAATGAACTGTGCTCTGTGAAAATGAAAGCTGTCCTGCACTGGGCACGCTCCATGCAACTGGCATCATTCCAAGTAATCAAGACATTAGCTTGGGCACTCTGCAGAACCACCTTACACTGTGAGGCAGGTATTAATTATATTGCTGACAAGAAATAATGTGGCACTCTCAATGCTTTTATATTTTCAAGAACCACAAAACGTTTTTGAAAAGAACAAATTCTGCACAGCATCAGTATGAGTCAGCTGAAGATGCAAAACTACAAGCCCCATGTGCATCCAAGTGCCCTAACTCCCACATGGGTGTGCTGTTTCTCCTCTTGGCTTTATCATGAGAAAGCAATATAAATAAATGCACATTACACGCATTAGGACCATGATGGACACATGTGGCAGTTTTCAACTCTGTACACTGGGAGTGAATCAAAATATGCAGACAGATGTCCAGCCTGGAGCCCAGAACTAAGGAGTCAGGGTGCCGTCCATATGGATCAAGCACAGACAGGAGTCTCCTATGCGCCTCAATCCCAGCCTGGGTGACCCGCCACCCAACTTCTACATACGCCATTCTACTTCAGCAATCAGACCCTACAACCCACTACCAATTCAGTATTTATCTCAATAGACAAATTAGACTTTTGTTTGGACTAAATGCCCAAATATTTTTTAACTGACTTATTTTTTTTGAAGGACTTTAAAATTAAAATGTGTGAAACTACTTCAAGTTTAAAAATAAACTGAATTTGCTTTTGTAGATTTTGTATGTTGCTTTTTTATTTCTATAAACCAAGTCTATTCATAGAACTATGAAAATGCTTACTGCTACCATAGTGCACTGTGTACACATCAGGTTTAGCAAACAAGGAAAAATTAATTATTTGCTAAAAGGAATTTTCCCCAAATAATTCAGATGATTCTTGAAGATTACACATCATCTTACAATCTGATTCTACACTCCACATGGTCTTGAGCGTCACTTTAAAACAACGCAAAGTCAGGGCCATTCAGCTAACCAGACTTGGCTGGGCCAATCAGAATGTGGAACTTACTTGGCTTTCTGCTCCAGAAGGCTTGAGAGTGAATGGATGGAAAGGCTGTGCCTAGATTCAGTTGCTGAAGGCGGGAGCATTCTTTCAGGACAAGGACTGGGAAAAGCAAAGGACTGGGATTGGTCCAGACCTAAAGGGCAAAAGGTATCAGGACAAGAGTATTACAAATTACACAGTGAAAACAGCAACATGGTTCCCAAGGAGTTTAATTTGAAAAGAAATTCTATTATCCTTGCAAATAGTTGAGTATGATGTATAACTGACCCACATTATTAAGGATTCAGCATTAATAATAAAACTAATCAGCAGTAAGGGAAAAGCCATTGATTACCATTCTCTGAACACGTCTGCATGTCAAGCAAAGTGCTGAACTTGCTCTAACCCGTTGCCTCCCACAATGTTATGTCACAGGGGAGAAGTCTCTGGTAAGCAGGCAACCATAGGTGCAGTGAGGATGAAGTTACTCAGGCTAAAGATTTCCCAGGTACAGCAAGCATAGACTTCTCCTCCTTCTTGCTCTCTACAGCTCACTCACTCGTACTCAGATAAAAGGACCATGAAAGTCCTGAAACCCCTTCTGCAGAAGCTTACCTAAATGAGTGGAGGCAGACTCTTAGATGCTAGTGGGCTTCTAGCAACAGAATACCGAAGAAAGCTTTTTCTAAGCAATCAATCTCTTGCTCTAGCTCTTTCATTCTTGCCTTGGTGTGATTACAAACTAAAGATCAGAAATGTGGGAGCAAACAACTGTGCTTGTATTTGGATGATTTATGATCCTTGGTGTAACTGTCTCTCCCATCAGCTTTTCCTGTTTGAGATGATTTTTTTCAAGAAATCCCTGCTTGTTTCACCAGTAGGAGACACCATAAATCTGCTGGCAGAATGATGAAACAGAGATGGCTTTGGCTGGGGGCTAAATGAAAATAATGTGACCAATGAGCAGGAAAAAAAATTCAAATATGCTTGATATTTTTTTTTAAATGAAGAGAGAGGTATTAATAAGAACAAATATGCACACTAAACAATTTCTGAAGCCAATTCTTATTTATTAGCATTTTTTTTGAGAGCTTTATGTACCAGTTATAACTTCACAGACCTTGTTTTTAGGCCTTTTTTTTAGTCCTCATTTAAAGATGTATTTTCCATTGAAGAGTGAAAGGGAAGAGTAGAGGAATAGGGAGAGAGAAGAGAAACACTGATGTGAGAGACACCTCAACTTGGCCTCCCACATGCACCCCCAACCAAAGATGGTGAGAAAACCCACAACTGAGGTATATGTGGTTGACAGGAATGGAACCCACCATCTTTTGGTCTGCAAGCCATTGCTCTAACCACTGAACAAAATTAGCCAGAGCTAGGCCTTCCTTCTTAATGCATGATATTATTTCACAACCCAGGATCCACAATCATATTCATAAATTTGGTAACAAAGCCTAAGCAGACCTGAATTCACTGTTGATAAACTTTACCTGAACTGATGCAAATCCATTCATTACCTTTATTTATTCTACCCAGCATGGATAGTCACATATTTGACTGCAAACATGGTTCACTAAAGGATGCTGCCCCAGAACTCCCAGGGCTGTGGCAAAACCACTATAGGGCCCAATCTATCTATGCTAATATAAGTTTATGTGGTTGTTAAGCCCTCACGCCGCAATGCCCTCATGCCCATCACATCCATCATCAGGAGGCTGCGTGCACAGGTGGGCGCAGACTTGATGCTGTGTGCACGGAGGTGGGGCCTGGCAGCTAGCTCCACATGGCGTGGCCTGGGGTGCCGCAGTCTTTTTGCATCAAGGGTTCAGGAATTTGGAGAAGGGGCTGACACATAAATGGATACACTGGACAAGAAGTATAAATTTGGAAGGCATGGGGGAAAGCCAGGCGGAAACCAGCTCTCTAGTGGAGTGGCTTGCCGAATTTCTGGACCCATGGCTTTTTATTTACACATTTTGCCCTTTAGCAAAATAAACACACATATCAAAGGTCAGGTTTGATAAACAGGAAAAAATTATCAGGTTAGAGGAACTGCTTTTGGCCTTTCCTCTAGCAGCAGGTAATAATTTGCAGATTTTCAGCCCTGCTGAATATCGAAGCCCATCAGCCTTCTGGTGAACTTCTCGCATTTATTATGACCTGCTGGTCTTAGCTTCTAGCACTGGGGGTCCCGAGGCTTTACATGCCTGCAGGCAGGGACCCTACTCCAGCCTACCTCTTTGGGGCAATTCATCCAGGAGCCTACATCTTTGGGGCGATCTATCGTGGGGCTCCAGAACTGAGAGGGCACAGGCCAGGCTGGGGGGCCCCTTCCGCCTGACTGCAGGAATTTTGTGCACCAGGCCTCTAGTCGATAATACAAACATAATGTGCTAATTAGACCGGACAGCCGAACGACCTTCCAGACATCCTTCTGGACAACCTTCCAGACAAAGCCACAGCTGCGAGGTCTGAGGCGAGCCACCGAAGGTGAGAGCACAAATTTCATGCATCAGGCCTCTAGTTTTCAGATAAGGGTATGAGGACCTGCAGCCACAACAAGACTAACAACTCTGCTCCTCCCACATTACACCTGGGGAGCTAAGGCTAGGTCATACAGGTAGGGAGGTGTACAGATGCTGGGACTCCCTAAGCAAAACCTGAACATGCATAGCCAGTCTTGTGGCCGCTACTCTCCAGCAATGCCTCCAGGGCAATGCATGTGTTTGAAAAGGTTCCATCCTCAAACTATTCATCTTTCGAGATCACTGTGATTTCAGCTGTGGGCAGTTTAGCAAATAGGCTTGAGAGAAAATAAGGAACAGGGAAGGAGTCAAGAGATAAAAATGAAACTAGTGTGGAAGATGGGAAAAGGAACTGAGGAGGAGTGAGTACAAATAGGAACTGAGGAAGGCTCCAGGCCAGGAAATGTGGAAACCAGTTCAACTGCTAACACACAGAAACTTTCTTTTTGAGCTTTGTATCTCAGCTTCAGTACACCTGTTATGAAGAAGAGGCAGGCAGTATGCATCCTCAGGGCAAACATGCAGTAACATGATAGCAGTAATCCTTCTGAGTATCTGATGTGTTGCAGGCACTCAACTGAGAGCCATCTCATTTTGCCTTCTTCACCATGGCAAAGTAGATATTCATATCCCCATTGCAAATGAGGAAACTGAGGTCCAACTGTAGCTGGAGAAATCACTGGGTCAAATTTTTCCGACTTTAGTGGTAGTGGGTGGCTCTTGCAGTATCTTTAGAAAAAGACTTTTCTAAGACTCCCATGGGAGAATGAATGTATTTTATTGGTGTGTAATTATATTTTCTGGTCTGCAGGGTTCAATGTCCCTTAGCCTAGTCCTGAAAAGAGTGCAGACGGGGCTCCAGCAGAATCAAAGAGTAGGGCCAGTATCCAGAGTGTCCATTCCATGGTGGAGCAGGGCATGATTTAGTGTCAGGCTACATTTAGTACATCAGTACACTGTGTGAAGTCTACATGGCTGTGGGTCACAGGGTGAGTAGAGGGAGGTAAGAACACCATAAGCTGGGAATCTGAGGTGAGCAGCGAGAGAGAGGGGCTTCTTTGTTCAGGAGCTTAAAAATTAAATATTCCTGTACTTGCGGTGGCATGCCTATTTCTGGCTACTGACTTATTCCCTGGTGTGACTGACTAACAGATAAGCAACATCCCACGTCATGCAGACCTCACTGGGCATGGGTCCATTGTCTAGTGCCTTCCCACAGTGATCTTTAGGTAATAAACTTGGAGACTATTAACTGCAATTCCCTGGCAAAGCTGTATAAATGGCATGTCTCTATTACCTAATCTTCCTTTTACTCCTTCCCTGTTAATAACCAGGTTATTATAATGGTTATCACAAAGAAGTTAAATGTGTCCAACCAAGGTTAATCAGTAACTTCAAAACTGAGGTGCAAAAACATAAACATTGTATATAATCAATGTGATATATACTAACCTCTATCTAAAGCAACTGCAAGACAGGTCCACCAGTCACTCTGACATGTACTGATACCAGGGGGCAGACACTCAACGCAGGAGCTGCCCCCTGGTGGTGAGTGCGCTCCCACAGGGGGAGTGCTGCTCTGCTGACTGACCTGTTCCTGGAGGCCCACCAGCCAGCAGCAGTAGCCACTCACTCCCTCAGTAGTCCTGCAGGTTCAATCTCTAGAGAACAGGCCAGGCACCAACAGACCAGTACCACTAGCACAGGGCCACTAGCCTCCTGAAAGTTGGCCTCAGGCACCGCAGCTGCTTCCCCTCCCTAGATACTCTGCAAGGAAGAAATCTTGACAATCCCTGCGAACATCAGGGACAGATCTGGATCCTGGGCAGGCAAGGGCATCCCACCACCTGCCCAAAGGGCAGATTGCGTTCTCCCCCCACCGACCCCTCCATCCCATACCCTTTGGGACAGGCGCCAGATGCAGGCAAGTGCCACTGCAGCAGACGAGCTTCTCCTGATCAGGACTGACTGGGCGTGAGCCTGTGGCAGGTGCAGCAGGATCAGGATGAGCGAGAGTGGTAGGCAGTAGCAGCAGGTGGCGCTGGACTGCCAGTTTCAGCACAATCCCCACAGGCCACACTGAGGGACCCCACCCATGTACAAATTCATGCACCAGGCCTCTAGTGTGACATAAGTCACCCTGCTTCTCACATATTTTACTCATCTCTCAAGGAACACGTAAAAACCCTGAAGGGTCAGATTGATCTTATTATCAAGGTAACAAATATAAAAGAAAAACCAAGGTCCATGAATTTGGGAACCTCTGTGCCATTACACCTTTCTTATTTGGGGTACAAGGCTCTTCCAAGCCAAAGGAACCTATAAAAGCAAGTCACGTTAGCTGATGACTGACTGGTTGGTATTCCTGAAATGGACAGAGTTTTTACTTCTAAGATGACATATTTCTATGGCTTTTCCCCTACTATGAGAATTACTGAAACTTCAGTAGTGATCATTACATTTCCATATATACTGGAAGTTTTACACATACACATTTGTAAGTTAAAAATCTCTCTAACCTGTCTCAATCTGCTTCAGTTGCAATTTTAAATCAGCCACCTGCATAGTTAACCTCCTTACAGAAGCATCATAATTTAATAT
Organism: Myotis nattereri; assembly: GCF_964212035.1. Lineage (NCBI taxonomy): Eukaryota > Metazoa > Chordata > Mammalia > Chiroptera > Vespertilionidae > Myotis > Myotis nattereri. The sequence goes on along the minus strand of NC_138094.1, from coordinate 35,751,165 downwards.
CCGGGCCTTCAGCTTTGCAGAATGCTCAGTCTGAAAAGATTTAAAGAAGGGAAGAAATCAATGTAAAAGAAATCCCAGTTCACTTCAAAAGGAACAAGTCTTTTATAGGGCTTATTCTCTTTTCCACTTTGCCCATTCTGAGCAGCTTCATGCCTGTGGTCCACAGGTCCCTAGAAAACAATAGAGCACACAAACAAGTTTGCCACCTCCATTTGCACTCATCTCTAAGAACAGTTCTATAAGGTATGAGGCAGACACCAGAGTGTCAACAATTCTAAGTCACAGGGCAAGAATCAAGAGACATTACTAGAGGGCACAACCGAGACTGGGACAATTTCTGTTTATGAGTGCGCTTTCCTTGGGATTTTATTACTGTTATAAATATAGTTATATCATCACCCAAGAATTTCTCAGGTGAGAAGGTTACCTTAGAATAGTGGGGGGATAATTTTTGATGTTAAAACCAATCTGATTTACACTGGTGTGACACACACCAAGCTTACATGTGTACACAGTGGATCAGACTAACACCCGACCAAATAAAGATCAGTACTCACTTCACTTTGCAGCTGTCTCTGCAGAGCCTCCTTGTGAGTTTCAAACTTCTTATGCCCTAACACGAAAGCAGCTCCTGCTTCCTTCAACTGTTTCTGCAAATTTACCAGTTCAGGAGGTGGTTGAGCTATAACTAAGAAGGTAAAAAAGCCTGGTGATTATCAACAGTAAGTTTTCCCATCTCACTTAGCAAAAGCAGCTAAAGATATTTTAAATTGTTCTTTCTTTTCTTTGTACACATGTAGTTAATACCATATTAATTCTATGGAATGGACTAAGAGCACAAATTTCAGAAGAGTTTAATGCATGCAGAGGCAAAGTTCACTACTCTTTTCTAATGCAAATGAAAGAAATTCTTTCAAATCCTTTAACTAACCTGAAAGCCCACCTCTTTCCTCTATCACACACAGGAGGCATAAAAGGAGTTCTCCATCAAAACCTGTTAAGTACCCCTAGGTCTAATCTGATCTGTGCACCAGTCAGCAACACTCAGGGTTCAAGCAGACATCAGATGGAGTTCCACCATTTCAGTCACTGAAGAACCACTAAAGGGTGATTCATGTAGGTTAGCCACTAAGGGTGGTATAGTTCTCTGGGCTAGTAATGGGGCCATGCTGTTAACTCCGTGGGCCCAAAGTAGGAGTGGGGAAACTTTCTTCTGCCAAGGGCCATTGGGATATTTATTTTTAGTTAGTTATTTATTTTTAAATATATTTTATTGATTTTTTACAGAGGGGAAGGGAGAGAGATAGAGAGCCAGAAACATCGATGAGAGAGAAACATCGATCAGCTGCCTCCTGCACATCCCCCACTGGGGATGTGCCCGCAACCCAGGCACATGCCCTTGACCGGAATCGAACCTGGGACCCTTCAGTCTGCAGGCCGACGCTCCATCCACTGAGCCAAACCGGTTTTGACATGGATATTTATAACATCATTTGCAGGTCATACAAAATTATCAACTTAATTAGCCTCCTATATTTGGTCAAACATTTAATTAACTCACCCCTAATGCCTTGGCAGGGCCAGATCAAAAGATTTTATGGGTCTTCTATAGCCTGTGGGCAGGACAGTCTCCACACTTGGCCTAAACCATCAGGGAGGGAAGAATTCCCAGAATTGGGAGAGAAAGATCTGGCACAGGCACAGAGCAATGGTGAGAGGTCATCCTGTAAGCACTGGATCTTGCCTTGCTGAGAGGCACAGGGCCAGCCCACAGCCAATATATACAGTGGGGGTGAGGATGCAATGGTGGAGAGGGAATAATAACCTCAACCTCACTCTCATTCCTCCTTCTCAATGGCCAAATCTGAGCAGCAGAAAGTGAGGGGAGATTTGTACAACCCAGAAGGCAGATTTGTAGTTTAAAGATACTTCTTAGTGACACTAATAATATACTATAGTAATAGCAAGCAAAAAAGGAAGTAACTTCAAATTGAGAATCTTAATTTTATAAAAATTTTCCTGATTGAAGCCTTCCTTACAGATACAAAGCATAGTGTCATAATATTAAGCTAATATGAATTACAAAGACATGCAAATCAGGAAAAAGACATACGGTTAAAAAGATGCAAGTTTTCATTTCTGCTCTCTTCCAGTTGTTGTTTAAGTAATTTATTTTGAGCCTGAAGCTCTAATTTCTCTTCTTTTAGAAGCAAATAGCCACTCATCTCTTTCATCTCTTCATTCAGCAGGTGGTTTTGCTTGGTTATTGCCAAGAACTGGGCCTTGAGAGATTCGAGTTCAAGCTGGAATTGAAAAAAAAACTTGCATTTGAACAGTTACTGCAGTACTTCTTATGCAAAAACTGGCAGGCTGCTATAAACTGGGTGTCATAGTAAGTAAGGTCACTGGACAGAGGACTCATTCTCTGCAGTAAGAAGAACCTGATTCCAACATGGAAGCTCATCTTTGCCCTAGAAGGGGCGGGGGAAGTTCATCCAACCTTATACTTATGCAGAAGAACCCTGGCCTACAAAGCAAGTGCTTCAGATTAAGTTTGTTGCCCATTTTCCAGATACAACTAAGGTCCCAATAGCAATCACAGACTGCAGCAATGTTTATAAAAATGAAAAGCTGAGCTATCACAAACATGCTGTGGTGCTTTCCTTTTTTTATACATTTCATGTTTACATACAAAAGTCTACAATGTTCTCAAATAAATAGATCATTACAGCTGCAAAAATACATTTTATGTGCAGGATATATCCAGGTACATCAAGTTCCAGCTCTGTCCTTCAGAGAGCACACGTGATGAACAGCAAGAAAATAAATGGCATGTGAAAAACACATCTCATTCTGTTTTATCCTGTAAGATCCCAATGTAATGACAGGAATGTTCACCTTCTGCTGATGGGAAGGAAGGAGAGGCTAAGGCAGAAACTAAAAGCACTGGCCACCTGCTATGGGCTAGGCACATAGGTCAGCTCACCACGGAACCTCAACCACCCCAATGTTTAAGGAACTTGTTCGAGGCAACAAGCAGGAAGGACTAAAAGGAAGAACTACTAAATTAACTTAAGTTGGGCCTTCTTAGTCATAAAATAAACAGTCTAAACACATCAAGCTAAATAATGTATGGCTGAAACTAAAATTTCATCTACTGCCTTGAAGTTTTATCGACTTCAAAAAACAATAGGCTTAGCAATTACCTCAAGTTCTTTCACACGAGTTGCAGAATGATTGCATTCTTCTTCCTGTTTGAATTGGTAGCCATGGACTGCTCTTGCAAAAGAATAGGTTTTACTGAAAGAGAAAGCCAACCAATTAAAGATGTTTTTCTAGTGAATAAAAACTCATTTAAGAATTTATGTACAATGTCAGACCTAATGACGATTATTTCATCATCTAAAATAGCAGGTGTCATAGTCAAAAATCAGTAGGGAAAGTAAGAAATAAGTCCTATTACCCAACAGGTGATGGGAAGTCTTAATGGTCACATATATTGTGAACTTTCTTCCACTACACATACCAACCAGTTGCACCAGCTGCTCAGAGCCCTCATACACAAAGATCTGAATTTCCTTAAATACAAAGATTTGTCTTATGATTTTAATGTCTATTTCATCATTTCCACTTCATTCAATATGAGTCTATGCAGATATATCATTAAAAAAAAATTAGCTGACTACATGATGGTACTAATTCCTAAGAAGTATTAGTCTAGTTTTCACAAGATAGTCACAGAGGAGCAGCCACACACTGGGTGACCTTATGGGTCCTTATCAAGTACCCAGCTCTGGTTCCTTTGAAATTTCTACTTAAGTTCACTTCTTTTCATAGACAAGTTTCTACAAATATACTGAGACATAAAATATCAAGAGATTGAAAAATTATTCAACTTTCCTACTCCTGGGTTAGTTATAAAACAGTTTAGGAAGTTATATGTCAGGTAAAAATATCATGAGGCATAAACATATGTTACAAGTAAAAGAAATAAGGAAACAGGTCACAGGGAATGGAGAAGTTAAATTTTTCCATAAGTAAAAAATGAAGTCTCTCATGCTTAAAACCACAATGAGATATCACCTCCCACCTGTTAGAACAGCTATCATCAATAAATGGATAAATAACAAGTGCTGGCCAAGATGTGGAAAAAAGAGAACCCTCATACACTGTTGGTGGGAATGCAGATTGGTGCAGCCACTATGGAAAAACAGTGTGAAGTCACTCTCCCCACCCCCACCCCCCAAAAAAAAATAATAATAAGAGCGGCCATATGTTCTAATAATTCTACTTCTCAGTATATGTAAAAAACAACAACATGCCAATTTGAAAAGACATACATGTGCACCCACATGTTCACTGCAGCATTACTAGTAACAGACAAGATTTGGAAGCAACCTAGACTACCATCAATAAATGAATGTGTGGATACAGAAGATGTGATATATTACTCAGCCACTGAAATGAATAAAATCTTGCCACCTGTGACAACATGGATGAATCTAAAGGATATTATGATGAAATAAGTTACAGAGAAAAACAAATACCTTATGATTTAACTTACATGTGGAATCTTAAGAAATAAAAATAAACAAAACAAAACAGACAGGCCCATAAATATTGATAACAAGCAAGTGGTGGTCAAAGGGGAGGGAGGAAAGTAGATGGGGGAAGAAAAACCTCCTGAATACCCTACCTCTCTCAGGTTAAGGTCATTTTTGATACGTAAAATTAAAAGAACAAAATAATGATTAATTTTGTAGTAAAAGTAAAATGTAAGCTACACACACACATATAAATTTAGAACAGGCCCAATTTAGGAAGCTAATAACCTATACCAGAAATTTACAAATGCAGCTTTCTTCTCCACAAGAATCACCTTTATTCTTCCTGTCCTCTTCACCCAGTCTGTTAGATCTATCGATGTAGTCATCCTTTAGCTCAAGTTGATACCTGAGAATTAGAATGACCAAAATGATTTTCTTGTCACTTTCCTGAACAGATTCCTATCAATGTATGGGTTTCTGTGGCACCCAGGCACCTAAGGGCATGAACATGGCCATGCATAACTTCAAGGACTATCAGTACCAAAGCCCAGAGATCCAAATTCTGAATATAAAACCTGCTACAATCCTTTAACTTGGTCCCCAAAACTCGTTATTGTGAGGTTATTGAGAACAATTATTCCATGGTGGTCTGGATTGGCACACAAAAGTAAATTAAGTTCAATTTACACTGGTACAACTGACTCTAAATCCCAAGAACAAGAAGTCAGTCACATCCACCTGCCTTGCCTTGCACCCCATCCCCACCCCAAAGAACTTTTGCCCTCAAGGGCTGGGCATAGGGTTCGGGGCCAACTTCGACCACCCTCATATCTGGGTTAGCAATACCAAAAGCACACTTTCAAGTTTTACTTATCTCCACCAACTGCCACTAGCAGACGTTTCAGTTGAGAGAGATGGTGAGTATCCTGTGAATTCCCACCCTTGCTCAAGTCATAGAGGATACCCAAACCAGACAACATCAAACAGTACATGATCTGCGAAGCAGTGGGAAAATTAACATACACATTTACTCATTCATTTAGTCCTAAGGGTTTAACAACTACAGACATGTCAGCATTTGCTATTATACTCGAGAAGCTGACATACTATATGTATGTCATCATTTCAAAATCTATACATGGAAAGGTACTATATTTTAATTAGAATTCTTTTAAAGAATAAGCTCAGTACTATGTAATGTAAGTACTATGTAATGTAATCTCATGACAAATTACGGGCAAGGCAGTAAAAAGAGACCACTTATTAAGACATACCAAAAGTTAGTTGAGTCATCACTTCACCACAAATTCATTTACTCAATGAATATTATATGAACACCTGTGTGCTAGACACTACACTGAGCACTGTAGAGAAAAGTTACCATATGGGCTTGATGTCTGCACTGAGCAGTTAATCACTGCAACACATTAAAACTCAGATTATAGGGAAGTCATAGTAACCATAGTTATCATATTTTCCTTTTCCTGTATAATTTTTTTGCTCCATTGTTAATTTCCATTTATTTCTTTTGATTCTGGCTTTGCAGAATCTTGAAGGAATACAGGGCACATGTTACCTGATAAGCACTAAAACCACTAGGCAGAATAATTTATAAATTGATAGATACCTCCATCGTAGTGGCAAGTATGAGGCGGGAGAGGAAAAGAGAACTAAAAGGGATTATAATTCCAGCCCTGGTCAGCCTGATTCAGATGGTTGAAGCACTGTCCAGTGCATTGGAAGGTCATGGGATCAATTCCTGATCAGGGCACATACAGGAGGCAACAGATCAATATTTCTCTCTCATGCTGATTTTTATCTGTCTCTCTCCTTTCCTCCCTAAAATTATTATTATTTTTTTAAAAAGTGATTTTTTAAAAAGTTGATCAACCTGTGGGTCGCGACCCCTTTGGTGGTTCAACGACCCTTTCACAGGGGTCGCCTAAGACCATCCTGCATAACAGCTATTTACATTACGATTCATAACAGTAGCAACATTACAGTTATGCAGTAGCAACGAACATAATTTTATGGTTGGGTCACAACATGAGAAACCGTATTTAAAAGGTCAGAAGGTTGAGAATAACTGCCTTAGATCAACCACTTTTATAGTTTATCTACCATGTGAGCTGAGCAACTCACAATGTGCCATAAAATGAAAGCAAATCACAGACCCTCAATACATGTTAGAAAAGCTATGAGTAAGAAAGAGCAGAGGATGCTATTCCCTATACTGTAACTCTGTAAAATTATCTTAAATATTCATGGGAAAGGCTTGACTGTCAATAAAAAACACGTATTTTTTTAAACACTATCACCATAAAATGTTAAGTCTTATCTACTTCACTAGTATTGCTGTGTTTCCATCAACTTATTCCAAATCTATTACTTGTTTAAGAACACCAAACAATTTCTTTAGAATTTCATTCTTGAGCTTTTGGTCACAGGTCTCCTCCATGCTCTTTATATTCAGGATCCTGTCTCCTAAGTGCATCAGCCACACTTTTATGATTTTCTTCTGTAGCCTCTGATATTAGCAAAAATATAAAAAGCAAAAAAATAAAACTGTAATTGCTGAAGTAAAGACTTTAGGAGAAAAAAATAACATAATTTTAGCTCCACAAGCTAAAACTGTTATGTGACTGTCACTGCTGGGAAGTAACTGGAAAGAGCTGGAGTTCTCCATCTATTTTATGAACTGACCAAGTTATGTGGGATCTGAAGTAGCAGATGGAGCAGCATGGTGCACCAGGCTGCAGGGAGTGTGCAAGTTTCAAGACCAAAGTGCTTTTCATAGAAGATGATGAACACTTAAAAAATGATTGCAGGTAATAAATGGCCATAATAAATTCAGAGAAAAGCTACATACCAAACTTAAGTTAGTGTACTTTTGCTTTAGTACTTATTTCTTCAGTAAGATTATTTCTGTGAGGTTTAACTGATCAGCCCATAGGTATGAAAGACAAAAGATTTGTTTCTGATATTTAATAATCTAGTGATTGAATACTGAAGAGTGCTGAACAATAGAAAAAGATAGATAGGTCAATCAGAACTTCCAAATACTGAAGAATGGAATGGTCTTCCCTTGGATCGAGCCAGGTAAGTGCTAGGGAATGCTGACCATTCCAAGCAAAGGATAAAAGCTCTATGTGTTAGCACCCTCTGCTGACTAACATGTAAAGCAAAGGAGCAGTAAACTATACTTATTAGCTTACTAGATGCCTGGTGCACAAATTCATGAATGGCAGGGGTCCCTCCACCTGGCTGATCACGGTGGTCTCACACAGTCCTGATCTTCTCACCCAGTCCCAATTGGGGCTGGGGTGGGATCACAGGAGGGCTCCAGGGCAAGTCTGGTCCTGTCTTGCCTGGTCCTGATGGGCCCCACCCCAGCAGCAAGCAACTTACTGGTTGGAACATCTGCCCCCGGGTGGTCAGTGCAAGTCGTAGCGACCAGTCAGTTGACCACTCGGTCAGACACTTAGCATATCATGCCTTTATATATATAGGTTGTAACTCACAGCACAGAATGTTCAGCATGAACTTTCCCCTGCCCCTGGTCTTGGAGACCGCATGTTCTTCTAAGGCTCTGCTCACCAAATTCAGCTGCCACATGAAGTAAATTGCATTGTGTGCGTGGAAACCCTTTGTAGGCTCCATTGCTGTGTCTTTACTTCATTGCAGTTCCAATTACTCCAACATAAAGACAGACACCCTCATTATCAGGTAACACCATCATGGTAAGACCCCTGCTCAGCCTACTGCAGTGGTTTTTAAATAGGCCATGGGTCGCCCTAGATGGTTTGGTAGAGTAGGTACAGCCGCAGCCTGCGAACTAAAGGGTCCTAGGTTTGATTCCGGTCAAAGACACATTCCTGGATTGCGGGCTTAATCCCCAGTATGGAGCACATGCAGGAGGCGATGGATTCTCTCTCATCATTGATGTTTCTCTCTCTCTCTCTCTCACTCTGCCTTCCTCTCTGAAATCAATAAAAATAGTAAGTAGGCCATTAATCAAACGTTGCTGCTCTCCATCCAGTCCCCTCAAACCCTCTTTTGCTTTGACCCTCCCCACACACACACTCTGCTGCGGTCTGTAAAATGGGGTCAGGATTTCTACTTCAACCAAGGGCAAAGCTTCCACATGGCCCTCCTTCCCCGACTGTCTTTGCCCCCAGTCCTGTGGGGTTTCTCCCTCCTTCCCCTCCATCTAACTTGGTGGGCCCTGCTCTGCCCCCTCCTCATGTGACCTCCTGTCTGCAGCCTCCCACTTTCTCCTCTGGGGGCAGAGCTCTCCAAAGGCTGTGTGGGAATGGAGCGGGCTGTGCAGAGTGGGGTGGGGCAGACAAGGCAGTACAGGGTGTGCAGTGGTGGAGAGCTCTGTGGGCCAAGTCCAACCTTTGGAGAAGAGCTGGGGTGACAGGTCACCGGGAGGAGGAGGGAGGGATGTAGACCTTGTTCCGTGGGAGAGGCACTGGGTTCCTTGGCTGTCCCCACACAACAGCTTTTCTAGGCCCCTGCACAGCTATCATCCTCCACCTCTTGCTGCCTCCGCCTCAAGTTTTGGACTCAGTTTCTTTGACTCAGCCCCACCCCCCTCTCAGCTGCGTTCCAGGAGCCTGAGGCTGCACCTTGGCTTTGGGCAGCTATGCCTGGCCTGCCCCCTATAATGGTGTTACCCACTCTCCTGGAGTAGTTAGTGAAACTTAAATAAATATAAGCAGCTCTGAAGATTATAAATTGAGCACTGAGAAGGCCACAGGCTGCGGAGGGCTGCATAGTCCAGGCTCTCAGCATAGAAGCCTCCCCAGCCACCCGGTCCCTGCTGGCTCCCGCCCCCACCTGCCTCTGCCCAGGGCTCAAGACAAACCCCAGGAACTTCCTGACAGCTCTCACCTCACATCTCACTTTCCAGTCCAGCCCACCAGTGCCCACAGCAAGCTAACCTACTGGTCCGAGCGTCTGCCCCCTGGTGGTCAGTGCACGTCATAGTGACTGATCGACTGCTCCAGTGGTCAAACTCACAGTGGAACTCCAGTAGAGGGAATAATTTGCATATTAGGCTTTTATTACGTAAGATATCAGCGATTTTCAACCTTATTTATCTCTGACACACATAAACTACTAAAATTCTGCAGCATGCCAAAAATATATTTGCCCATTTAAAAAAAACACAACAGGTATATTTTTGAATCGTTCACAATGAACCGCTATTTTGTGTTGACTGTTGTCTTTTTTTTTTATTTGAAAATCTAAGGAAAAAGAGGTTAACGCCCTTGACTACAGTCAGGTATGTCATCTTTTATATATTCTTGCAGCACACCAGTTGAAAATCGATGGCTTATTTGTCACTTTCCTTTTCTGTCATGATCAATTTACCACTTCAGTACTGCTTAGAACAGAGTAATGTAGCAGAGATGAAAAATAAAATGAATTAAAGCCTATATAAATGATCTAACCACATTAATGAAGACCAGGGCAAATCCACTAAGGAAGTAAGAGTCAACTAACAGTAGAACCTAATGGAAATGAAACCTGTTTCATAAACTAGACTGGTGAGCTTGCCATTAATGGCAGGTACAATGTGAAGAATGAAATAGTGGTGAGCACTTAGTACACACACATCCATCACCCAGTACAAATCAAGTCAGAGCCACTGCATTGAGTTACTACATGCACATGGAACCGTTAGATCTCAATGACTAAACATAAGTGTGTGACTGAACATAATTTGTTAACAGTTGTTAGCTTCTTCAAAGTACTGGTCTGGTTTTACTGTAGCCTGATGATGGTGTCTCACTGCTTTTCATCCCAATAACTAATATTTCAAAAGCAAAATCCTAGTCTTTGTTTCTCTCAACTTATGCCTTTTAAAACTAGCCGAATGCACCTTTACAACCAAGAACTCTACTTGGCAATTAGCATTAGAATAATTAGTAGTATTTGTTTTAAACTCACAGACTCTGAATAGTCAAAATGAAAACATTACTTACAAATCAAAAGCTTCAATTCTTTGCTTCAGTTCTGCTTCTCTGCCTTTTAGGAAATCGATATCTTTCAGTAGAAGCTGTATTTGAGCATAACTTTCTTTTGTTTCCATCTGTAGAGGAAAGCATTAATTGTAGCAAGCAAGCTGAGGAAAATAAGACAGATTTGAACTAATGGACTGCTTCCTACATTCCAGAGAACAAAGTACAGACAATTAGAGGAACAATTTCACTTTTAAAACATTCCATCTCAAGGTATGCATTTTGCCTATTCTAGTTACACAAGAATTTACCTCCGAGTCCAGGGGTGGGCAAACTTTTGGACGCGAGGGCCACAATGGGTTCTTAAACTGGTCCGGAGGGCCGGAACAAAAGCATGGATGGAGTGTGTGTGTGAACTAATATAAATTCAAAGTAAACATCATTACATAAAAGGGTACGGTCTTTTTTTCTTTTAGTTTTATTCATTTCAAACGGGCCGGATCCGGCCCGCGGGCCGTAGTTTGCCCATGGCTTCCCTAGCCCAATGACTGTTACGCTATATTACCCTAATATCCCTTGTGCAGAATATCCTGACACTTCCTTAACATTTTTGTAAGTTCTCCAGAAAAAAAAAAAACAAAAAACAAAATGGGGGAACTTAACAAAGTAGAATCCCCATGGTTCAATAGTCGTCTGAAAGTTTCAATTCATGGGCGGTTCTGACTCAGAATGAACAAGCTGGAATGAAACTGTGAAAAATAGATCACACTTACATTTGCGTGTTCACTGAGCAAGGATTTACTGAATATCATGTCAAAAAGCACAGTGAGCTGGATATGAAAAGATGAACAGCTACAGTCCCCATCTTTTAAAAAATTCACAATTTACTGAGGGAGAGAGAAATAATACTACAATGTGATAATTTCACAACCAGAGTCCAGTCTCCACGGCAGGAATGATGCCTAAATGAGTCTATCAATGGGATTCAGGGAAGGCGTCACCAGGAAGCATCATTGAAGCTAAAGTTTGAAGGACAGGACAGTTTTATCAGGGAGAGAAGGGGGTGAACAGTTGGGTGGCAGAGTAAAAGTATGGTGCCTTTTATGAGGATGCCAAGCTTCTCCAGTGCCTTCAGAGAATCTGACTGAATGGAGACAGGCTGTCAACTGGTTGATCTGATCTAGTCACTCACTCATTTTAAGGTTCAAAGTGTTAGTCTGAACACAACCCATCATCTCAAAGACCAGTGCTTCCATTTATTTTTATAGCTAAAATTAACCCAATTCCCAGAAATGCCAGAAAAAATTGGAGAGGGGGTGTGGTCACCATTAATAACTGGGTTTTACTGAGAAGCTCCAAGAAAGGTTGACACTGGGAGGAAGCCTTTTAACTTCAACCATCTCCTGGTATCAGTAGTCCTGGCTGAGGAAACCATGACCCCAACCTAGTTAGGTCTGACAACCCTTGGGAAAGGAACTGTTTTTCCAAAAGAAACAATCCAATCTCTTTTGCAGGCATGCACTCCCCACCATTCCTCAACCTCTTCATGTCCTGTCCAGTCATTTTCTGGGTGACAAGATCAAATGGCCACATGGATGACACTTATAAGCCCCAGACCCTTCTACTGCAGGGACCTTTGCCTTTGCTCAGATGGAAGCACATTGCATTTGGTTTCCAACTTCACCTAGAACCCCAACCTGCAACTCTGTCCTGTTGGTCCACCCTTATTCTTCCATCTGTCTGTATCCCCAGACTTACTCCTTGATGTCTGAGACTGCCACGTAGCTCTCCCTTCTCTCCTGGATTATTAGTCATCCACACTCTGCTCTGGTTCCGCTCACCATCATGCTGAACCCCAATGTCTTCAACTAAACAGGCTGCCTTTCTCAAATGAAATAAATTCAGCTCTATAAAGCTACACTCCTCAACTACGACCATTTTTCTGCCCTCAATGACCTTCCAAATCCTCCCAAGAGCTGCAACAGAACAATCACCTACAACAAGCATGTCAAACTCATGGCCCACAGGCCGCACATGGCCCACAATGAATATGTTTGTGGCTCAGCGAATATAACAGTATGTAGCGTATTAATAAAAATTTCGTAACCTGATTTTTACAATAACCTGATTTACATAATTATTAATTACTAACTACATTTGCTAATGACTGATTATAATTGTGTTGCATTCATTTCCCTTGTGCGCCTTACACGCAGGCGTGCCATTTCTCTCCATTAATACTAGCAGACAATATTTTAGCACCCGATGACCACATCATTAGTCTTGTACTGACTTGTTTGGTATGTGCAACAGGAAATACTTTGCTTTTGGAGAATGAGAAAAGTAGGTTTATTTGCATTGTGCTTATTAATCTGTCCAGTTATTCAGTGTCTGGGAAGTTAATGTTCAATGCAAAATACTAATTTTTATTAAAACGTTCTATTATTTTTTGTTAACGATTACTCATTTATTTTAGCCCTTTGTATCCAGCATGTCTTTATCGAAATAAACCTTTCTATGAAAATTGAAGCTTTTGTTTTGCAGCCCACATAAACTTGGTTCGTGTTAGTGTTTGAAATTCTTGACCTACATGCACTTGGTCTGGTCTACTTCAATTCCAGGTTGCCCACTTCAGCAGTACCCTCAAAACAGCTCGAGAATCCTGTCAGCTTCAGAGAGCTGCTCTGCTCCTTCTGCAACCCCCCGCCACCCAGTGGCCATTCCATACCTCTGGTCCTCTCCTTATCACTTAATTCTCACATCTGCTGCAATTTTAGTGAGGTTGTCTCACGCCCCTGACTCGGACATTCACTTCCACTCTTCCTTCCAGTAATCTCGAAAAAAGAAGTCTTAGTATCCTTTTCAAAGCTGATTCTTCCAGGTGTATTCTTGACCGCAGTCCCTACTAGTCCTCTAGGCCAGTGATGGCGAACCTATGACACGCGTACCATTTTGGGTGACACGCATCGAAAGAGACAAAAAATTGCGTATTCATATATTTGTCTCTCGCAATGGCCAGAGCTGGGCATCACTCGAGTAATATTATTACTCATGTTACTCATGATCAATTACACAATTCTAAAACCAGATGTAAGCATGTACATCAGTGTTGCGTAGCAAAGATACATTGTGAAAACATCCAAGATACACTGTTCCAATATTGGCATTAATATGAAAAGGTTAAGAATTGCACTATAAAGAGATTAATCTTTACTCAAGACACTTTATTTTTACTCGAGTGACAAAATGCCCAATTCTGGAAACGGCCTCATTATTGTCAACATGTGCCTCGGGTAAGCTTCCTGTGCGTTCGGGTGCATTCGGCAAACGGACGCACTTGATCGCCATGTTCATTAGGAGACAGGAGTGGGAAGGTTAGAAGAAAAAGATATAAGGGGAGAAAAATGGCGGAGGTATAAACGGACGTGTCCTGTGCCTTGTCCTGGAGCAGATAAGGGTGAGCAGCTGAAACGGGTAACATACAGCCCGAATAGGCAGAGGATATTCAGCTGAGAGACAGTCTGCAGCTGGGAAAGACAGAGAACTCCCAGAAAAAAAAGGACGGTTGGAGACTGCGGCTGAAACGTCTCCCTGTGTGCCGGCTCAGCAGCGGAGACTGTGCCATCTTGAGTGGCTGTTACAGACAACCAGAGATCAGCTACTAACCTGGAAACAAGGGATCTCAAGCAGCGTGACTGCGTGAACTCAGACGAGCACTGCTTCTTCTCACAGAAAGGTTAGACTTCCCCTAAAGGTGCGGTTTGCAATTCAGGTTGGAGAGAGAACCGCGCGGGGTGAAATCTGCGCCCCACAGAGTCCGTGGCCCTTGGGACCAGCGTGACCCTCAAGTGGGGAAGGGGCCCCACAGGGCTGCTGGCAGAAGGGAACGATAAAAATAAGCACATAGCTGGACTGGATGCAAAAAAGCAGCCTCGGATTCTGCCAGTCTGCCGGGTGCTTGGTGCCAGGGGCGAGTGGGTGCGTGGAGACTGTGCGCAGACCTGGAAGGTGGAGGCTTGCAAATTCGCACAACTTCTCAGGCTCTGATGGTCTCACTATGAGAGAAGAGTTGATGAAGTTAGAATAAGTGCCAATGAGTACATCAGGAAACCAAATATGTAAAGTTGTTATAAAAACATTCAGTGTCCTAAACATTGATATCTCTAAAATTGTGTCAGTCACGACAGACGGGGCACCAAAGATGGTGGGAAAAAAGTGGGATTCCTGAAATTGTTTATGGAAGCTATTAGACATCCACTTGCACCTTTTCATTGCATTATCCATCAGGAGGTGTTGTGTGCCAAATCGGGATTCTCTGAATTGAATGATTTAATGTCAGTTGTAACAAAAATTGTGAATTTTATAGCTTCTCGACCCCTTCACAAGCGAGAATTTTCTGTACTTTTACAGGAAGTTGATTCAACCTACAGTGGACTACTGATGTTCAATCGTGTGAGATGGCTAAGTCGAGGAAAACTACTTGAGCGATTTGTGGAGTGCTTTGAAGAAATTATGGTATTTATTGAGAATAAGGATCTGGCAAACTTTCCTCAGATCAATGATCATAAGTGGGTCAGCAATTTGATGTTTTTTACAGATCTCTCTGTTCATATGAATGAACTGAACTTAAAATTACAAGGTTTTGGCAAAAATATTGACGTTATGTTTGGATACATCAAATCTTTTGAAAGTAAACTTAAAATTTTCAAGCGAGATATTGAAACTAAAACTCGTATTTTCCTCAGATGAAAAAGTATTTCGAGAAGGCTACTACAAGTGTAATGGAGTCTATACTTATGTACCAGAATATAGTAAACACGTTCTTTGAACAGTTCAGCGAAAGATTCAACCAATTTAGAAGCCTAGAACAGACCATTAAAATAATTAAGTATCTGGATGTAGTTTACAGTACTTTGGAATTGAATAATTTCCAATGGATGCAAATTGATGATTTAGAGATGCAACTTGCAGATTTTCAAGGTAGCATTTGGACTCGTGTTTGTCGACTTAAGGTCGAAACTTGAAAATCTGGAACGAAATCGTTTGAAACATGAAGAGTGCAACTATGAAGAAGAAATTTTGAGTGCTTGGAACAGAGTTCCTGACACTTTTAGCAATATAAAAAATCTAGCGATGGCTTTGCTAACAATTTTTTCATCAACATATTTTTGTGAGACTTTGTTCTCAGCATTAAATAATATTAAAATGAACAAAAGGAACCGGCTAACATGATGTTAGTGGCGCTTGCTTGGCTTTGAAGTGCACCAAGTATGAACCTGCAATCGAAGAATTAGCAGACAAACTTCAGCACCAAAAAAGTCACTAATTTCTAGTTTTCGTACCATTTGATTATCATTGTTTGTTTGTTTTTTAATTTTTTATTTTTTATTTATTTATTTATTTATTTATTTATTTATTTATTTTAATTTATTGCTTAAAGTATTCCAAAGGGTATTACATATGTCTCCATTTTATTCCCCCGCCCTAGACAGTCCCCTAGCCTCCCCTATCCCCCAATGTCTTATGTCCACTGGTTATGCTTATATGCATGCATACAAGTCCTTTAGTTGATCTCTTACCCCCCTACCTCCTGCCCCCCAACCCTCCCCGGCCTTCCCGCTGCAGTTTGACAATCTGTTTGAGGCAGGCCTGCCTCTGTATCTATTATTGTTCAAAAGTTTATAATGGTCTCTATTATCCATGAATGAGTGAGATCATGTGGTATTTTTCCTTCATTGACTGGCTTATTTCACTTAGCATAATGCTCTCCAGTTCCATCCATGACGTTGCAAATGGTAATGATTATCATTGTTTTTATTATTATTTTTTCTTAAATGTACATTGTTTTTCTGTTTTTGTTCATTTTATACATATTTTTGGTTGATTTTTCTTTGTTAAATGGCATTTAAATATATAAAATAAATATCAAAAATATAAATCTTTTTTTATTATGGTTGCAAATATCAAAAAAATATATGAATATTTCTATATGTGACATGGCACCAGAGTTAAGTTAGGGTTTTTCAAAATTTTTGACACGCCAAGCTCAAAACATTCACCATCACTGCTCTAGGTCCACAAGTGTTCCAGCAAATGTCTCATCTCACCCCTGGACTTTTAGCAAATCTACAAGCAGCTGCAGGAAGGAGCCATCCAGTAAATGATTTTAAAATATTGCCTTCTGGTGCTTTTGAATTCTCTCAAGGAACATCTTTTCCCAAGAAGGCTTCCGATCTTGCTTGACAAGCTCTCCAACATCATTCCCAAACCACTAACTCCTCAGACTTTCCTTTCTCTTCCATTTTAATTTGTACTACTTCAGTATTTTTAAAATGCTTCAACTGCAAATTAACTACAAATCATTGTAAATAATAATACTAAACAATTAGTAACAAATTCTCCATGTTTAAGTTCAATATTCATTAATTATACAGGGTATCCCCCCCAAAATGTATACACACTCTAACAGCCGATAGCTCAATTGTGAAAATGTTGTTTAATATACACTGCCTTTATAATTATTCAAGGTGTGTTTATATATTTTTGGGACACCCTATATTTATAGTTTAATTCATCTTTGGTCTCATTAACTGTTCCTGTAAAACTCATTCAAAAGGCAAAAAGAAACAACAGCAAGTGGAAAGAAAAATAATAACATGCACAAGAGTACATATCATATTAACTATATAATAAAAGCCATATATTCAAATTGTCCCCTTCACCGGGAGTTCAAGCAGGGGCGGGGCTGGCCAACCACCTGCAGCCCGTCCCCTGAGACCAGCCCCACCTGGCAGCAGGTGGCCAGGGAAAGGGAGGCCCCACCAGCAGGTAGCTACTAGGGAACCTACACATGCACTGGGCCTCTAGTTTATTAAAGATTCTAGATATTTTCCTATATACCTAAGATTAAGAATGAAAAGATAAGCAAAAATATCACTTTTGTTAACAGCAACAAGATAAACTTACCCTTTCATGCATTTCTGCCTGAAGCTGCTGTTCTAGTTCTCTCTTATATTCATTTAACTTTATTTCTAAAGTTCCTAATGTTGGATGCTGAGGGTAAGCACCTGAAAACTGATCATCAATATGTTGAAGCTTCTCAGCTATTAAAAAAACACAAACAGGGCAGAGGACTCAGGGTAGGTGAGCAAGAAGTCTGTTCAAAAGCAAAGAGTACAGGGATACGGACAGGGGGCATCTGCAATTTACTCTGAAACAATTCAAAAAATTGAGATAGATTACTGGATGAACAGAAAGTGATCAAGCAAACATAATACAAACTTACTGGTGAACTGTAAAACTTTCAACTTTTTTGAATGCTGGAAAATTTCCATCATAAAAGTCAGGGGAAAAGAAAGCAAAAGGTAGGTCAGAAAACAATGGCATCTTTTTCCAGTCTCCAAGTGCCAAAGAGTTCTTTTATGGTCTTTGGTGAAAGCTGAGTCACATGTTCAAAACACTGATCTTAAAATGAATCAGAGATTCTTAGTTTTAAGTCTTCCATTTTACAGAGGACACAGGTGCCCACACAGTGTAGGTGACTCCCAGAGGGCTTAGCAACTACACAACGGCATAACTGGGACAAAAGCCAGGTCTGCTATTTCTCTCATTCCAGTGCTCTCTGCAGCAGACCCGAAGCCCTCAAACCAAATGTGGATTAGAATCAAACATTAACAGAGTGCAAAACCCACACGAGAGTGCAATCTCAATCATGTAAACACCAGTGCCCACTAAAAAGTATGCACAGGAAAAAAAGACTGGCAGAATCAGATTAAGATATTTGAATTTATTGTCTAACAAGTTATTGCTTTTAATGAGTAAGGAGGAGCCAGGATTAATCACAGCATTTTAGCCACCTGTTTCCCTTCTGAGCATACACCTAAAGGCAGGATGGTACTGTATGTAGAAAGGCTGTCCCATGGAAAAGGATCTGGATCATGGACCAGAAAACTTGGACTCCAGTATCACTTTTCCTTCATCTGGTGACCTTGGTTTCCTCAACTATAACATGAAGTGACGGGCCACTGACTTCTCTAGTTTTCCGCAATGCAAATAGTCTAGGATCTTCTCACGTTAATGGCTATACGATAAAGTTAGATGAGTCACAGGGAAGATCCTCCCAGTTGAGGGGTTGACCCAACAAACAAGAACATGGGCCTTTGCATCCACCTGGTGATCACAGAGGGAGGGGCAGCACTGAAGGTAGGACTGTGCTGACACAATGGGAAATGAGCACTCCACCTGCACACAGTTTAGGAACACACACAACATAGGAAAGCAGATCTTTTTCTTCATTCAAAAAGAAAATAGAAACCTGGAATCAGGAAAAAAGCCTGAAATTACCAAGAGAGTCTTTGCTAGGCAAAATTGCACTTGTCTGAGGGTCCATGTCACAAGTCTCTTTAGCCTGATGATATTCTGCCATTTCTTTTAAAAACTCCACGAGAAAACCTAAAAAACACAATGTACATAGTTTTGTCTCACAACTTTCATTCAACCATTACTCAGTCACTTTATAAATTTTGGACTTATAACATTATCCTGTTGTACGTTATATATCTCTTAAGAATAATTTCTGAAGGAAGTCCTTCCCAAGCATGATACAAAAATCTAGAAGTGATAAAGAGAAATATTTAATAACATAAAAATTAAGAACTTATATATGGCATGAAATAAAGTCAAAAGACAAATGACACACTGGAAGAAAATATTTGCTATAATGAGGAGAAAGCACACTAACTTTCATAATATTAAAGAGATCTAATAAATCAGTAAGACAATTTAATGTCGATAAACAAAATCCTAAGAAAATGCAAGTTAATACTAAAACAAAGGGGTCCTATTTTCCCAATAAGACTGCTAAGATTAAAACTCTGATCATACGTGAAGTGCTGGCAAGAAAGCGGGGAAGTCGGCAGGTTCAATCACTCAGGAGGGAAATTTGTTAGTGTTTGTGTATTCAAAAAGACATGTGTTCTTTAACCTAGTCTTTTCACCTCTAGGAATTCACACAGCTACACTTCCACAGGGAAACAAAGAGTGTACACTGCACACCGCTTCTAATGGCAAAACCCAAACAATAAAACAACAAAATCTCAATCAACAGGTGCTTAATTAACTATGCTCTTCATGATTAATTCATTTAAATATATAATACTAGAGGCCCGGTGCACAAAATTCATGCACGGGGTAGGGGGAAAGAGTGGGGTAAGGGAGTGGTGAGGGAGGATCCCTCAGCCTGGCCTGCACCCTCTCCAAATCAGGACCCCTCGGGGAATGTCCAACTGCCAGGAATGGGTCTAAACCGGCAGTCCAATATCCATCTCCCAATCTGGAACCGCTGGCTCCTATCCGCTCACCTGCCTGCCTGATTACCCCAACTGCTCTCCCCTGCTGGCCTGATTGCCCCTAATTGCCTCTGCCTCGGCCCTCACCAACATGGCTTTGTCCAGAAGGATGTCTGGAAGACATCCAGTCTGATTAGCGTATTACCCTTATATTAGTAGTAGAGGCCCGGTGCACAAAAATTTGTGCACTCGGGGGGGGTGGGGGGGAAGAGGGGATGCCTCAGCCCGGCCTGTGCCCCCTCGCAGTCTGGGACCCCTCGGGAAATAACAACCTGCTGGATTAGGCCTGCTCCCGGGTGGCAGAGGGCAGGCCCAATCCCTAGGTGCAGTCCCTGGTCCGGCTCAGAGCAGGGCCGATTGGGGGGTTGGGGCACCACCCCACGTCACACTCAAGGCAGGTCTGATGGGGAAGTTGCGGCGCCACCCCGTCACACACAGAGCCGGGACAATCAGGGGGTTTGGGCGCTGCCCCCTGTCACGCACAGAGCAGGGCCCTAATCTGTGTGTGACAGGGTAGAGCCATAACCTCCCCATTGGCCCTGCCCTGAGTGTGACAGTGGCAGCGCCCCAACCCCCTGATGGGCCCTGCACTGTGTGTGACAGGGTGTGGCGCCCCAACCCCCACATGGGCCCTGCTCTGTGTGTGATGGGGTGGAGCCGCAACCTCCCCATCAGCCCTGCCCTGAGTGTGACAGGGGGCAGCACCCCAACCCCCCAATCGGCCCTACCCTGAGCGTTACTGAGGGTGGCATCACAACCCCCTGATCGGCCCTGCTCTGTGTATGATGGGGGGAGCTCCCCAACCCCCCAATCGGCCCTGCTCTGTGCATGACAGGGGGGAGCTACCTAACCCCCTGATGGGCCCTGCTCTGTGTGTGACAGGGTATGGAGCCCCAACCCCCCTGATGGGCCCTGCTCTGAGCGTGACAGGGGGCAGTGCCCCAACCCCCCAATCGGCCCTACCCTGAGCGTGACTGGAGGTGGCATTGCAACCTTCTGATCTGCCCTGCTCTGTGCATGACAGGGGGCGGCACCCCAACTCCCCTGTCTGCCCTGCTCTGAGCCCGACCAGGAGCTGCGGTGCAGGCATCTAGGGATTGGGCCTGCCCTCTGCCACCCGGGAGTGGGCCTAAGCCAGCAGGTCGTAATCTCCCGAGGGGTCCCAGACTGTGAGAGGACACAAGTGGGGCTGAGGGACACCCCCCACCCCCGCCAGTGCACAAATTTTTGTGCATCCGGCCTCTAGTAACTATGTAATTGACTAATGCTCAGGCAAACTTAAATACAGCATATTTAAGTTTCAAGTTTTTCAAATACTAACACTGTTCAAGATTTCTTAAAACTTCTGAATAAGAAACTTTTGGACAACTACAGCTAATAGAAAGAGAATTAAAACATAGGGACAACATAAAGAGTGCACCCTAATGTTAATTATGGATTTTAGGTGACAATGATGCCACCATGTAGGCTCATTGACTGTATAAATGTTGATCATGGGGAAGGCTGTGCATGAAGGAGGAGGAGACATACAGAAACTCTCCGTTCTGTTCAATTTTGCTATGAAGCTGCTCTAAAATATTAAGTCAATTTAAAAAATATATGGAAAGTTTGCTATATCTGCCTTTAAGATAAAATGTAACTAATATGTTCAAAGGCAATGGTGTAGGAATACAGTTAAAATAATTAAGAAGTGGTAAACATATGTTTTAATACTTGAGGATTAAAACAGGTTTCAAAAAAATTAATGTATTCTTTATTTCTCTTATCTAAAGAGCACATTTTAGAGATCTAGATTTACTGCCCTGTGTTGCCATCTTGAAATCCTGTGACCTTAAGCAAATTACCCACATCTGCAGACTCTGGTTTCTCATGTGGGACACAGGTATACCTGCCTATTAAGAGGGTGCTCCTGCCCTGGCTGGCTTGGCTCAGTGAATAGAGCGTTGGCCTGGGGACTGACGGGTCCGGGTTCGATTCCAGTCAAGGGCACATGCCCAAGTTGTGGGCTCAATCCACAGTAGGGGGGCATGCGGGAAGCAGACAATCAATGATTCTCTCTCATCATTGATATTTCTCTCTCTCTCTCCCTCTTCCTTCCTCTCTGAAATCAATAAAATATGTTTTAAAAAGAAGAGGGAACTCCCTTCCACTGAAATGGTGGAGGACTTCCACTCAATACAGGGTGCATCAATTCGTGAATGACCTGCTTTCTCAGTTGTGTCTAGCTCAATGACAAAAAAGAAAAAAACAAAAAAAAAAAAACAAATGGGAACAAACTTTCAGGTTTGCTGCACTAGGAATACACAGATTTGCCACACAAATTAGAATCGTTTTATTAGAATCGTTTTATTTAGGCCTGCTCCCGGGTGGCAGAGGGCAGGCCCAATCCCTAGGTGCAGTCCCTGGTCCGGCTCAGAGCAGGGCTGATTTGGGAGTTGGGGCGCCGCCCCCTGTCATGCACAAAGCAGGGTGGATTGGGAGGTTGTGATGCCACCCTCAGTCATGCTCAGGGTAGGGCCGATTGGGGGTTTGGGGCACCGCCCCCCGTCACACTCAAGGCAGGTCTGATGGGGGAGTTGTTTTAGATCCATGGCCAAAAGTTAGTACTACTCTGCTGCACACTTTGTCTTACTCTATGAGATAAGCAGCCCATGGATTCTGGCCAGAGAAGCTGTTTTCACCTGCTTCCAAGTGAATTGCTGCTTAGTCAGAACACATGAAGACTCTAACTATCTTCCCTATGAGTCCATTTCAGCAGTCTTTGATTCAGATAGCATGTATAAGAGAAAATTCTGTTGCTTCCTCAACTCTCTGTGGATTGATGAAGAATATGAAAATAATATTGGAAGAAATATTGGGTGCTGGTTTCGATTCTGGTCAAGGGCACATGTCCAGGTTGCAGGACACCACCTCCAGTTGAGGGTGTGCAGGAGGCAGCTGATCAATGATTCTCTCTCATCATTCATTTTTCTATCTCTCTCTCCCTCTCCCTTCCTCTCTGAAATCAATAAAAATATATTTTTAAAAATGCACTTCCATATATATTATTTACATCTCAAGGCACTGTGAAATACAGTAATTTTCCCACATTTTATAAATATGAAAACTTAGGTTCAAAGTGGGTAATTTTCTTCAAGGTTATAATGTGTTAGTTTTCCTTTGAGTTTTAAGAAAACCTCTAAATTAACTGAACTACTGAATATTGTCCTAATATACTTTGCATATAATCTGGAAACATATTAATTGAGCAGAGCTCAAGACTATGTTGCCTATATCCACGCAACGTATTCATATCAATACTATACAAGCAGGAAACAAATAGAGTTGCTATACCTCTATCTTCTACCCTACACCTGAAAAGAACAAGAGTATATAACTACAAGTTCAGAACAGTACTTACACATCAAAAATCCTATAGTACAAAAGACATTTATACTGAGAAGAATACACATGCTCTGCCAAAGAGCCTTAAAAAAATGCTTTGCCCTAACCCAGTGGTCAGCAAACTCATTAGTCAACAGAGCCAAATATCAACAGTACAACGATTGAAGTTTCTTTTGAGAGCCAAACTTTTTAAACTTAAACTATATAGGTAGGTACATTGTTAGTAACGTAACTAGGGGCCCGGTGCACGAAATTCGTGATCTGGGTGTGTGTGTGGGGGGAGAGTGTCCCTCAGCCCAGCCAGCTCCCTCTCACATACTGGGAGCCCTCAGGCGTTGACCCCCATCACCCTCCGATCGCCTGATCGGCCCCTTGCCCAGGCCTGACGCCTCTGCCAGAGGTGTCAGGCTTGGACAGGGGACCCCTATTGCCCCCCGATAACTGGCTCTGGCCCCCGCCCAGGCCTGAGGCCTCTGGCCCAGGAATCATGCCTGGACAGGGGACCCCCACCTCCCTCTGATCGCTTGCTCCAACCCCCGCCCAGGCCTGACGCCTCAGCCAGAGGAGTAGACCCTCATCACCCTCCGATCACAAATCACCGGATCGGCCCCTTGACCAAGCCTGAGGCCTCCGGCAGAGGTGTCAGGCCTGGGAAGGGGAACCCCAGCTCCCCACGGTTGCAGGCTCCGCCCCTGCCCAGGCCTAACGCCTCTGGCCTAGGCGTCCGTCCCGGGCAGCGGGGACCTGCAGTGGCAGCGGGGGGCGCCGTGATCGTGGGCTTCGCATTAGGCCCAGGCAAGGGACCCCTAGTTCCCGGGACTACCAGCTTTGACCGTGCCCAGCTCCCATTGCTGGCTCCACCCCTACTTCCTGCTATCACTGGCCAGGGCGGCAAAGGAGCCTGATTCTCCGATCATGGCTGGGGGGCAGGCCAAAGGCGGCCCCAGGGCCGCCTTTGGCCTGCCCCCCAGTTCTTAGCTCCCCCCTGGGTTTCCGACCACTGTCAGTGGCAGGGGGCTTCTTCCTGCTTTCCCTTTCGCCTCCCTGCATTGTGCCTACATATGCAAGTTAGCCGCCATCTTGTTGGCAGTTAACGGCCAATCTTTCTTGGCAGTTAATTTGCATATGGCCCTGATTAGCCAATAAAAACGGTATCGCCGTATGCCAATTACCATTGTTCTCTTTTATTAGTGTAGATTAGGATACTCCTAAGGCTTAGGAAGAGCCACACTCAAGGGGCCAAAGAGCCGCATGTGGCTCGCGAGCCACAGTTTGGCGACCACGGCCCTAACCGGTTTGGCTCAGTGGATAGAGCATCAGCCTGAGAACTGAAAGGTCCCAGGTTCGATTCTGGTCAAGGGCATGTACCTGGGTAGGGGGTGTGCGGAAGGCAGCTGGTCGATGTTTCTCTCTTATCGATGTTTCTGACTCTCTACCCTTCTTCCTTCCTCTCTTTAAAAAATCAATAAAATGTATTTTTTAAAAAATGCTTATGGCCTTTTATTTTCCAGGACTAAAGGCCTGATGCAAGAAATTAGTGCATAGGTAGGGTCCCTAGGCCTGGCTGGCAATCACGGCTGATCAGGTTCCCTGCTTTCCTGCTCCCTCATGCACCACCACCACGCGGTTCCCCCCTCCCCTGTTCCTGCTTCCCCCTTTCCTTGCTCCCTCAGTACCCCGCCAACACCAGCTCGCTGCCTGCAATTTTCTGTGCGACCCCCCGATGGTCAGCGCACATCATAGCGAGCAATCGAATTCCCGGTCTCCTGGGCTAACCTCCAAGGAAACACTTTGCATATTAGCCTTTTCTATATAGATAAAGTCATACAAGAATGTAAGAATGCCACGTAACCTAGGCAAAAATGAGAAATGCAACTGAAGGATGCACAGACCTGGTTATAACCTATTCAGCATTTATATTTCAGATATACTTCTGAAATATATGTAGTAATGAAAACACATTTAAACCAATTCTATTCCTGATGTTACTTTACATGTAAAGTGTATTAGTAAATTATTCTCTGCCAAGATTAAACATTCACCAGGGACTGCTACATAAATTACCCATACATCCAATCATGGGACACTTAAATGGAGGGTTTCAAGGAACTTTTCGGGTCACAGGAAAATGCTCACTATACAACAGTGAACTAAGAATACACACACACACCACTGTGCCAATAATAGCTGAATCAGAAAAGACTCTCTTCCTCTATGTTTTTATGGGTTTTTCAGATAGGTATAAAGTGTTCTGTTTTGTTTTTTAAGTTACGAAAACAATGGGGGGAGAAGGAAAAACTCAGTATTTCCCCTGATAAGTGTAAAATACACGTCTAACTGTATATAGTAATGAAAACACATTTGAGGTAACCCTACTCCTTGCTGTTAATTCATACTATACGTATGTGCTGCCCAAGTGAAACCTTCAGAGCTTTCATTATATTTTAAAGAAAAAAGCTGTCATTCTCCAGACTATTGTACTGTAAGCAGCACACAATGCTTATTATATTGTCTCAATATCCTTCATCCAAACATGACTATTACAAAACCACGTATTAATTCAAGAACCTACAAACCAGTTTCACAAAACTTGCCTTGTTGCTAAAATGTTTTCATTTTATACAGCTACTCGCTCCTACCTGAATGCCAGTCAATAAATCTATTTGAATATGAAGACCGGGCAAACTCTCAACCGTTTGAGAATGCTTTCCAGGATAACGAGTTCTACAAAACATAAAAGCGTCACTCCCCAATACCACCTGCATATCATATTATTTTTAAAACCAAGACCCAGTGGGTTTAAATGCGGACTCCCTGTTACCGCTTCCACTTGTAAAAGTTACAGAACAGATATGCCTCAAGCCGACACCTTGAGGGAGTCCAGGATACCTCGGCGCTTGAAGGTCTGGGACAGCTTTGTGCGTAGTTCGTCTTGACTCAACACGTCATATTTGGGGGGCACGGTGAGCTGGAAGAGAAGATGCCAACGGTTACCAGGCAGGCAGAGGGCACGGGAATTTCTGAAGACGGAACAGTGGCTGACCTGCGGGAAAGCGGGAAAGCACGAAAGCCCAGCGGGGACGGCGCTTGCACGACAACAAGCAAGAAGGTTCGCCTCCTCACCCGCGCACCGGGTTGGTGCTTTAACGGAAACAAACAAGATGCTACATCTCCTCACGTGTGCTCCCGGTACTTTTTCCTCACCTGTCCTCAGAGCCCAACCGCGGGCCGGGAATCAAGAGGAACGGGTATACCTCAAGGCTCTCCCGCCCACTCGAACTAGGAAATGGCGGATAAACACATTTCCTCCCCTCGGCTTGCCACGGGTGAGCGGGTTGTGTACCGGGCGCGACTCTCACCAGCGGCTGGAGAGTAGAGATACGGAGCGAGGCTGTGAAACCCGCGGCCCTGGAAGTGGAGGCACCTCGCGGCGGGTGGGGGCCTCACAGCCGATCCCGCCCTCTCCCCGAGACCCAGCCAGCCCAGCACGGGAATCCGGGAATCCGGGAATCCGGGAACCCAGAGCTTTACAGCCAAGTCAATGCCAACAACCGCCGGAAGCTCCGCCCACTTCTCGCGAGAGCTTGGCCTCCCAGTCCCACAAGGACCGCTGGGCTAGAGCGGGGATTGGAGGAGAAGCCATGTGCTCTGCACCACATCCGGGGCCTGCGGGATCTGGGTGTTAACCCTGTGTCTTCCTCCTGTTGCGGCCTAGGGCGCTGGACCCAACCTGGCTATCCCCTGGCCAGCTGGTCCCATCACAGCCCAGGCATTGCACCCAGCGAGCTCCCCCAGCTCGGGCTTTGCTTATTTTGCCTTTCATTAAGTCACTCAGTAACTGCGGCACTGTTGCCTTTTGGGACCCGAAAACCCTTTGTAGGGGGCTCCGTCTTGTGCACCGCCGGGTGATTAGCAGCATCCCTGGCCTCTCTGCCCACTAAATGCAGCGCCTCTTACCAGTTCTGACCTTACTGAATGTCTCAGACATTGCCTGATGTTCTTGGAGAGGCAAAAGTCACTGGTTGAAAATCAGTGAGCTAAACTTTAAGTATCTACCTTTTTATCGTTTTTTGGTTTTTGGTTTTCTTTGTACCTCTCCCAAGGAGTAAGGACATATTTTCCATTGATTTTAGAGACTGGAAGGAAGGGGGGGTGGCGGGGGGGGGGGGGAGTCAGAAAAACACCAATGTGAAAGAGACATCTATAGGTTGCCTCCTGCAGCACCCCCATTCCACTCCACTGTGGGCTTGGACTTGCAACCCAGGTATGTGCCCTTGGCCAGGAATCCAATAGGTGACTCTGCTGCTCAGGTTGATGCTCTAACCACCGAGCAACACAGGCCATGGCAAGTACCCACTCTTGTGCATACCAAGGAAGATAAAGGTAAGCTGGCTTACCAAGATGCTGTGGGTGAAAGGGGCCACATGGTAACCTGACAAGCTCAGGGAAGGCCTGTATGATGGTCTTGCAAACTCAAAGACCTGAAGTAACCACAAAGGACGATCAGAAATTAAACTTTAACCAAAAGCAGTAATAGTGGGTAGTTACATTCTAGGACAGTATCTTCACTGAGCCTATCTGTCTTTTTGCATCTATAATAACACTAGAGGCCTGGTGCATGAATTTGTGCACATTGAAAGGAAATTAATTAGAAGAAATATTTTAATATCCCTGTTCACCCTTTCTCAATAATAGAAGTGTCAACCAAATTCATGATCGACAGTGACAGATTGAAATGCATGTGATTGCTGCCAATGAGAGCTTTATATGTATCACCCATGTGTGAGTCAACTTAGCCTTTTATAGATATAAAACAAACTTGTTAATTAGAGCTGCTTTCTGATTTAGCTAAACTTTTTCCAGCCCAGTGAAGCACTCCAACTTCTTTTCAGGTAATTGTCAGCAACACAGCAGTAAATATCAACACGAAGAAGCACATTATTATTGTAGATCACGCAGGGAGAACAAAGGGTAAAATATTTAATTTGCAGCAGTGTTTGACTATATTTTGTGCAGTGAAAAAACCTGAAGTCATTTTTAAGGTCCACCATTTCTTTTCTTTATTTCTTTTTGAGCGGGGGAAGGGGGGGGGTGGAGGGGAGGGGGCACCATTTCTCAATTCTTTTCAGTTGGGTCGAGTTTCTAAACTTTCTAAATCTTCATTTTCTGTTTAATGAAAAGAAAATAGGATTCTACCAAGTCTCCAATCTACCTACTCCACGACTTGTGTGAGGATCAAATGAGATGAGGCACAGGAAAATACTTCACAGACATTTGGTTAACTGTGAATGTTTCTACCTGGCTATAAAGCAACTTGTGTTCCTGGGCTGAAGAAACTTCTAGGAGGCTAGTTGCTAGGGAGAGGAAGCTGGGCATTGCGATATAACGTATTACCCTGACGGCAGGACACTTAGCATATTAGTCTTTTATATAGATAGACTAGTAGCCCGGTGCACAAAAATTTGTGCACTCGGGGGTGAGGGTGAGGGGTGGGGTCAGACCCCTCAGCCCGACCTGCGCCTTCTGTCATGTTCCTGGACCCCAGCCACTCCTGGCCTAGGCACAGGCCTACAGGCTTGGGGCGGCCTGGCTCCCGAGGCCCCATTGTATCAAGAGAACAAAGTCGGCATTAGTTACTGCTCTCACTGAAACCAGTACACTGCATCTGTGCGTACAACTGCCTTGTTCATGTGCCTGCTTCGCCCTACTGAATTACTAACATCTTGAGGACATTGCTCTGTCTTATCCTGCTTCAACTTCAGTGCCTGGCCTGGTGCCAGGGACCTGAGATGGTTTGCTGAGTGAGTGAGTGAGTGAATAATGGGTGAGTGAATGAGTGAATGAATGAGCGAGTAAGTGAATGAGCAAGCAGCTACGAGGCGGGAACTTCTGCCGCATTGCCATGACAATGCGGCAGAAGTTCCGGCCCGCTCCCAGCTCCCTGCTGCAAAGCCAGGGAAGTTCCCGCCCTGCTCCCAGCCACCTGGTGCCCCTCTCCTGGCTGCATAGTTCTCGCCCCTCTCCCGGCTGCCTGATGCAAACCCCGGGAAGTTCCCGCCCTGCTCCCAGCGGCCGCACACCCCTCTCCCAGCTGCATAGTTCATGCAGGGCAAAGGCAGCCGAGGTACTCCACCTTTGCCCTGCCACCCGGCTCTTGCCTGCTGCCTGGGTTTCCGATCACTGTCAGCGTCAGGCAGCTTCCTCTGTCCTTCCCCTTTCGCCTCCCATCATTGTGCCTATGTATGCAAATTAACCGCCATCTTTGTTGGCAGTTAATTTGCATATCGCCCTGATTAGCCAATGGGAAGCATAGCGGAGGTTCGGTTAATTACCCTTTTGTCTTTTATTAGCTAGGATACCCTTGAAATATCTGGGTAACTTGTAACTTCCCTTTTTCTGGGCCCCTTGTGGCACAACCTACTGTGCTTGGGCTCCCGGACAGTTACCACTAATTCCTTCATTGTTCTCATGTTTATTGTTGACTGTTGGCTATCCTACACCCTTCTAAGTATGTGTCTATCATTTTATTTTTTATCCAGTCCCACAGGTTCTCTCCCTCACCCCCAAGACCCCTTTGGTTTCTCCCGCCTCTCTAATCTATCACCAATGAATTTCTTGTAACCTACCTATGTCTCCTCCTTTGGTTGTAATGTATAAAAATAGAAGAAAACCCGCCACTCTCCAGAGCACTTTCCCAATCCATTGAGGTACTGCTTCCAGGCACTTGTCGACAGTTTGCTCAAATAAACACAAAATTCTTTACAGGTTTGAATGTTTCTTATGTTAACACGGTAATAAAACCATAGCCAGAGAATGGTATAAGAACTAAGATGCACTGAAGCCTTGCGGGTGTTGTTCAGTGGTTAGAGAATTGCAGCATACCCAAGGGTCCTGGGTTCAATTCCCAGTCAGAGGTACCTACTTTGGTTGCAGTTTGCCCCTCTACTCCCCTAATCCCCAGATTGGGATAATGTGGGAGGCAACCAGTTGGTGTCTCTCTCTCTGCCCTCACTCCCTCCTTTCTACTCTCAGAATCTTTCTCAGCACCAGGTCCTGGGAGTCACTACCAGTTGATTAGAACTGGCTCAGGAAAGGAAACCCATTTGTCATTCCTAGTCCACTCCCTTTTCCATTATGCAGCATATCCTCTTTACAGATGAGATGAAAAACAAAATAAAACAGTTTAAACATCCCCAGTTCCTTCACTAGCTTTTGTGCAGAATATTCCCTAGGCTAGATCCCACCCTTCTCCCAACACACAGTTCAGTTATTGATTCTTTTAAAATGTGATTCCCAGAACTGAGTATGGTCCCCAGGATGATATTATTTGTGAAGAGGACATTGTGTTCTCTTAATGCAACTTAGAATTGCATTAGCTTTTTGGGACCACTGTTTCAGACTGCTGCCTCTTGTTGAGCTTGCAATAAACGAAAATGTGTTTTTGTAGATGCACTGGTCTTAAACTAGGTTATCCTGTTGTGCAGGTTTTTTTTTTTTAAAGCCCTAGTACGAGACTTTATTTTGCATCCTATTAAATTCTACTTTGTTAATTTCCCACCTAATTCTGCTAGTAGGGGAGATATTTTTGAATCTTGACTTTTGCCATATAATAAATTTGTGGTCTTTAGCATGTTATCTTTGTTTTTATCTGTTTGTTTATATTTTTACTAGTGGCCCGGTGCATGAAATTCATGCACGGGGGACAGTGTGTTCCTCAGCCTGGCCTGCACCCTCTCCAATTTGGACCCCTCGAAGGATGTCCCACTGCCAGTTTACAGCAGTCACACATCCCTCTCGCAATCTGGGACTGCTGGCTCCTAACCGCTCACCTGCCTGCCTGCCTGCCTCGTTGCCTCTAATCACTCTGCCTGCCGGCCTGCTCGACCCCAACTGACCTCCCCTCGCCCCCCGCTGCTGGCCTGCTTGCACCCACATGACCCCCATGAGCCTGATCACCACAAACTTCCCCCCCTGCTGGCCTGCTTGTCCCTCCTTCCCTTCCCACTGGCCTGCTCATCCCCAACTGTCCCCTGCTGGCCTGCTCACTCCAAACTGCCCCCCACCCCCGCTATCCTGATCACCTCCAACTGACCCCCACTGACGGCCTGCTTGCCCCCACATGGCCCCCCTGCTGATCTGCTTACCCCCAACAGCCCCGCCCCCCACCAGCCTGATCACCCACAACTGCCCTCCCCTCTTGGCCTCTAACCGCCTCTACCTTGGCCCCACCACCATGGCTTTGTCCAGAAGAACATCTGGAAGGTCTCCTGGAAGGTCTCCCAGTCTAATTAGCATATTGCTCTTTTCTTAGTATAGATATATTTGTCTGTAAATATGATTATGATTGCAGATATGAGTAGGATCAGGTAAGGTTTTATAGAATGGGCCTTTTATTACAGATGGTTTGCCAGGTATGCATTTTTTCTAAAGAAGTAAAAATTACTTTAGAAAATGTTTCAGGAAGACTTTGAGAATTTACAGTATCTGCTTTTCTTCCAAGAAAGTTGTCACTTTTATGCCAGAGTGAGAATTATTTGTATGCTTTGTATGTCAGCATTGGGCCACTGTGAGTGGCGGTTCACTTAGCTTGACTTGAGAGTAATTGTCTTGCTCACTGGCTGGGAGGGAGGGTGTGTGGCAGAGGAGATAAATACTGGGTTCTGGATTACTCATAGATTGCTGATTTCCTGATTGATTGTGCAAGCCCCTCCTTTTATTCATGTCCACCTTCTGTTGACAGACATCTACCCTGGGAGAGAAATTAGATGAAACTCTCTTTCTTGTCATTGTAAAAAGCATTTGATTTCCTAAGGTGTGATAAGGCCACCCAGCCATCCTCAGTCAAGGTACACATTTTCATGGAGGATGTTCCCACTCTTGAATAAAGTAAAACAATTATTTTTTCTTTTAATTTAAACTTTCTTCTATAACTGTTTTCTTGCTACTTAAAAGCTAGTTGTTGTTGTTTTTTTAAACTGCTTTCAAAGCTTTTCAAGCTGTATATGTCCTTGGAATGAATTTATAAATAAGAATTGAGCCCGGCCAGTGTGACTCAGTGGGTTAACATCAACCTATGAACCAGGAAGTCACAGTTTGTTTCCAGGTCAGGCCACATGTCTAGGTTTTGGCCTGATCCCTTATACGGGGTGTGTAGGAGGCAGCCGACCAACGATTCTCTCTCATCATTGATGTTTTTATCTCCCTCCCTCTCCCTTCCTCTCTCAATCAGTAAGAATATATTTTAAAGAGAAAGAGAGAGAGAGAGAGAGAGAGAGAGAGAGAGAGAGAGGAGTATATATGTTTATAAATAAAAAAAATGTATTTGATGCTCTTAGAAAGTCTTATTTTCTTTCATTAAAACTGTGCAGTATAGGGAACTCCATAGATTCTCTTAATTTGAAGAAAGTTAGAGGGAAAGGTACTAATTCAGAGTTCCATGGGAAAATGTGTCACTTATATCCTGGGGAAGGCATCACTGGATGTGGAGGATGGGCCGTATTTCCAAGTGAGGTCCTAGGTCCTGCTTGCAACTCCCAGCCAGGTTAGAATGTGCCTTCTTTAATCAGGACAAAACAATCACAGTGAGCAGAACATGATTAATGTTTTTTATAATTAACTAGAGGTCTGGTGCACGAAATTTGGGCACTCAGGGGTGAGGGGTCCCTCAGCCTGGCCTGCACCCGCTCACAGTCCAGGAGCCCTTGGGGAGTGGACCTAAACCATCAGTCAGACATCCTTAGCACTGCCATGGAGTCAGGAGAGGCTCCCGCCACTGCCACTGCACTTGCCAGCCATGAGCCCGGCTTCTGGCCAAGCAGTGCTCCCTCTGTGGGAGTGCACTGACCCCCAGAGAGCAGCTCCTGCATTGAGCATTTGCTCCCTGGGGTCAGTGCATGTCATAGCAACTTGTTGTTCCACCTTTTCGTTGATTTGCATATTAACCTATCATTATATAGGATAGCTAGTCTTGAATGTTCTATTTCTGCCCCTAACAAAGTCACCCTAGCTACTCGAGACAGATGCTATCTTCCCCACAGGAGCCAGTCAGGGCTCCCCTACCTTTAGGCAACAGGCCCTGTCCCTTGTAATGAGGATTGCTTTATGTAAGGACCTTAACAACTTCAGCCGGTTCTCAAAAAGGTGGTGATAATTGTTCAAACACAGACTTCAGCTCTCAGGCCTGAGACCACCCCTTTCCTCCATGCCCTCAAAGGTCCTCAACTGAGCTAGTCAATCCCACCCTGCCTTTCATGCCAGCATTACCTCTGCCCTAATCTCAGGGTCATCTTATACTGTCTAAATTACAGTCCCCTCCTTGCAGCTGCATTCTGCAAACATTGAGCACTTATTATATCCTGGTCTCAGTGTTAGGGAATCAGGCTGGAAAAAAACACAACCCTGTTTTTTCCATACTCTTTCTCCATATTGCTGTAAGTAGCTCCACCTTGATGCAGCATTGTGCTCAGACCAACCTTTCTGACAAAGTTTTACAATCCATGTGCCATAGTAAATGAACTCCCTCTATCCTCACTTTCTTTTACCTTTTTGCTGACACTTCTTTAAATATTTTTTCCTCATGCCTGCAAGGCTTTTTTTAAGCTTTGACATGTGTGTTAGTTATCTACTGCTGCTGTAAAAAATTATCACAAATTTAGTGGCCTGAAACAATGCAAATGTGTTACAGTTATTAGCACAGAAGTCTGATGTGGGGCTCACCAGGCTGCAATCCAGGTATCAGGAGGCTGCATTCTCTTCTGGAGGCTCTTGGGGAGACTTTCTTTCCAGCTTCTGGAGACCACCCATATTCTGTGACTGGTGACCGCTTCCTTCATCATTAAAAGCCAGGAATATTGCATCTTGTGACTCTACTGAAGTCACATCTCCCCCTGATTTCCTCTCATACCTCCCTCCGCAACTTTGAAAGCCCCTTATACTTGAACTAGAGGCCCAGCGCACAAAAATTTGTGCACTGGGGGGTGGGGGGTGGTCCCTCAGCCTGGCTTGTGCCCTCTCACAGTCTGGGACCCCTTTGGAGATAATGACCTGCAGGCTTAGGCCTGCCCCCGGGTGGCAGAGGGCTGGCCCAATCCCTAGGTGCAGCCCCTGGTCGGGCTCAGAGCAAGGCTGATTGGGGAGTTGGGGCACCGCACCCTGTCATGCACAGAGCAGGGTGGATTGTGAGGTTGCGATACCACCCTCAGTCATGCTCAGGGTATGTCCGATTGGGGGATTGGGGCACCGCCCCCTGTCACACTCAAGGCAGCGTCGATGGGGAGGTTGTGGAGCCACCCCATGTCACACACAGAGCAGGGCCCATCAGGGGGGTTGGGGCTCCATACCCTGTCATGCACAGAGCAGGGCCCATCAGGGGGTTGGGGAGCTCCCCTCTGTCACGCACAGAGCAGGGCCCATCAGGGGTTTGGAAAGCTTCCCCCTGTAATGCACAGAAAAGGCCCATGAGGGGTTTGAGGAGCTCCCCCCTGTCACTCACAGAGTAGGGCAGATAGGGGAGTTGGGGCACCGCCCTCTGTCACACACAGAGCAGGGCGGATTAGGGGGTTGGGGCACCACATCCTGTCACACTCATGGCAGAGTCAATGGGGAAGTTATGGCTCTACCCCATCACACACAGAGAAGGGGGGTTGGAGTGCTGCATCCCACACAGAGGGGCTCCATATGGGGCTCCATACCCTGTCATGCACAGAGCAGGGCCCATCAGGGGGTTGGGGAGCTCCCCCCTGTCACACACAGAGCAGGGCCAATCAGGGGGTTGGGGAGCTCCCCCCTATCAGGCACAGAGCAGGGTTGATCAGGGGGTTGGGGCGCCTTCCACTGTCATGAACAGAGCAGGGCAGATAGGGAGGTTGTGGCCACGCCTCCTGTCACACAAAGAGCTGCGGGGCGATCAGGGGGTTTGGGCGCTCTGCCCTGTCACACTGATCCCAGTGCTGGGAGGCATATTACCCTTTTGCTATATAGGATAGAGGCCTGGTGCCCGGGTGGGGGCCGGCTGGTTTGCCCTGAAGGCTGTCCTGGATCAGGATGGGGATCCCCACTGGGGTGCCAGGCCAGCCTGGGTGAAGGGATGATGGCTGTTTGCAGCTGGTCACACACCCTTCAGGGTGGGGGTCCCCACTGGGGTTCCTGGCCAGTCTGGGTGAGGGGCTGAGGGTTGTGTTCAGGCTGGCGGGTGACTGAAGCTCCCAACAGCTCCTTTTTTTTTTATACTGGGCCAGCTTTTGCTCTGATGTAGCATACTATTCCACTATGTAGATATACCAGAGCTTTTTAACCCACTCATCTGCTGACCAGCACTTAGGCTGTTTCCAAACCTTAGCTATTGGAAATTGTGCTGCAGTGAACATAGAGGAGCATGCATCCTTTCAGATTGGTAATTCTAGGTTCCTGGGATATATTCCTAGAAGTGGGATCAGTGCGTCAAATGGGAGTTCCGTTTTTAGTTTTTTGAGGAAACTCCATACTCTTCTCCATAGTGGCTGCACCAGTCTGCATTCCCACCACCAGTGAAGGAGGGTTCCTTTTCTCGCCATCCTCACCAGCACTTGCCCTTTGTTGATGATAGCCATTCTGACAGCTGTTAGGTGGTATCTCATTGTCCTTTTGATTTGTATCTGTCAGATGATTAGTGACTCTGAGCATGTTTTCATGTGTCCCTTGGCCTTCCTTTTGTCCTCTCTGGAAAAGTATCTATTTAGGTCCGTTGCCCATTTTTGTGATTGGGTTGTTTATCTTCCTTTTGTTAAGTAGTATGTGTTCCCTATAAATGTTGTAGATGAAACCCTTATCAGAGAGAACATTGGCAAATATGTTCTCCCATGCAGTGGGCTTTGTTGTTGCCTTGTTGATGGTTTCTTTTGCTATGAAGAAGCTTTTTATTTTGATGTCTTCCCATTTGTTCATTTTAACTTTATTTTCCATTGCCCCAGGAGCTGTGTCTGTGAAGATATTGCTTCCGCATGTATCTGAGACTCTGCTGCCTATGGATTCCTCTACTATTTTTATGGTTTCCAGCTCTATGTTCAAGTTATTTATCCATTTTGAGCTTATTTTTATGCATGGTGTCAGCTGGTGGCCTAGTTTCATTTTTGCATTTGTCTGACCAAATTTCCCGGCACCATTTATTGAAGAGACTGTCTTATCCCCATTGTATGTTTTTGCTTCCTTTGTCAAATATTAATTGAGCTTGGTTGTTTGAATTGGTTTCTGGGTTCTCTATTCAATTCCATTGGCCTATATGTCTATTCTTGTGCCAGTGTCAGGCAGTTTTGAACACAGTAGCTTTGTAATACAGCTTGATATCTGGTATTGAGATCCCTCCTACTTTGTTCTTCTTACTCAAGATTGCTGCCACTATTCGTGATCTTTTTTGTTATTCCAGATGGATTTTTGGAGAGTTCATTCTAGGTCTGTGAAATATGCTGTTGGTATTTGAATGCGGAGTGCATTGAATGTATAGATTGCTTTGGGTAGTATAGCCATTTTAATGATGTTGTTTCTACCAATCCATGAACAAGGTATGTTCTTCCATCTGTTTATGTCTTCCTCTATCTCTTTTTTTCAACATCTTCTAGTTTTCTCAGTGGAGGTCTTTTACGTCCTTAGGTAAGAGTATTCCCAGTTATCTTAATTTTTTTGGTGGGATGATGAATGGGATTCTTTTTTTAATCTCCTTTTCTGTAAGTTCATTATTGGTGTATAAAAATGCCATATATTTCTTGGCGTTAATTTTGTAGTCTGCTACATTGCCGAATTCATTTATTAAGTTTACTAAATTTTTGAAGGACTGTTTGTGGTTTTCTATGTACAGTATCATGTCATCTTCAAATAATGACAATTTACTTCTTCTTTTCCAATTTGGGAACCATTTCTTTCCTTTTCTTGTGTGATCACTGTGACCAGGACTTCCAGTACTGTTTTGAACAGGAGTGGTGAAAGTGGGTTTCCCTCTCTTGTTCCTGTTCTAGAGGGAAATGGTTTTAGTTTTTGCCCATTGAGTATGATGTTGGCTGTAGGTTTGTCATATAAGGCTTTCATTATGTGGATGATCCTTCTATTCCTACTTTGCTGAGTGTTTTTATCAGAAAAGGCTGTTGCACTTGGTCAAATGCTTTTTCTGCACCAGATGATATGATTGTGTGGTTTTTCTCTCTCAATTTGTTTATGTGATGTTTCATGTGCATTGATTTGTGGATATTGTACCATCCTTGAATCCCTGGAATAAATCCACTTGGTCATGGTGTATGATCTTTCTAATGTAATGTTGTATCCGGTTTGTAGAATTTAGTTGAGGATTGCAGCATCAATGTTCATCTGGAATATTGGCCTGTAAGTCCCTTTCTTTGTGGTGTCTTTTTCTGGTTTGGGGATTATGGTAATGCTGGCTTCATGAAAAGAGCTTGGAAGTATGCCGTCCTCTTGAATTATTTGAAATAGTGTGAGAAAGATTGGTTTTAGTTCTTCTTTGAATGTTTGGAAAAACTCCCTTGTGAAGCCATCTGGTCCAGGGAATTGTTTTTTGGAAGCTTTTTGATTACTGTTTCAATTTTATCAGTAGTTATCGGCCTGTTCAGTTTTTTTGCTTCTTTCTGATTGAGTATTGGAAGCTTGTATTTGTCTAGAAATGTGTCCATTTTGTCCAGGTTTTCCAATTGTTGGAGTAGAGTTCTTATAGTTTTTACAATCCTTTGTATATCTGCCGGGTTATTTGTTACTTCAACTCTTCCATTTCTGATTTTGTTTATTTGGGTCCCCTTTCTTAGTTTCTTGGTGAGCCTCCCTAGAGGTTCATCAATTTTTTTTTCTTTTTTTCAAAGAACCAGCTCTTGCTTTCATGATCTTTTGTATTATTTTTTTGGTCTCTATGGCTTTTATTTCTGCTCTGATCTTTATTATCTCTTTTTTGGTAATATGGGCTTTTATTGTTGCACTCTTTCTAATTATTTAAGTTGAAGATTACTTAATTTATTACCATTTTTTTTCCTGTTTTCTAAGCTAGGCCTGTAGAGTTGTGACCTTCCCTCGCAGGACTGCTTTCATTGTGTCCCATAGATTTTAGGATTGTGTGTTTTCATTGTCATTTGTTTCCAGGATGCTTTTCATTTCTTCTTTGATCTCTTTGGTAACCCAACCATAGTTTAATAGCATGCTATTTAGCCTCCAAGTGTTTGATTTTTTTCATTGTTTTTATTGCACTTGATTTCTAGTTTTATGCCATTGTGACCTGAGAAGATGCTTATTACGTTTTCTATCCTCCTGAATTTGAAGAGACTTTACCTGTGTCCTAATATGTGGCCTATCTTTGAAAATGTCCCGTGTGCACTGGAGAAGAATGTATATTTGGTAGCTTTGGGATGAAATGTTCTGGAGATGTCAAGTCCATCTGAACTGGAGAGTCATTTAGGATTGCTGTTTGTTTGGAGGTTTTTTGTGTAGAGGATTTGTCCAGTGGTGTCAGTGAGGTATTGAAGTACCCTACTTTGATACTATTGCTATCTATCTATCCCTTGATACCTTCCAGAAGTTGTTTTTTGTATTTGGGCACTCCTGTACTGGGTGCATATATGTTTACCAGAGTTATATCCTCTTGTTGATTTGCTCCTTTTAGTATTGTGTAGTGGCCTTCCTTATCCCTTGCTATGACCTTCATTAGAGTTCTATTTTGTTCAGATATAAGCATTGCCACCCCAGCTTTTTTCTCATTTCCATTTGTTGAAAATTTATTTTTCCCTCTTTCACTATCTGTGTGAATCCTTTGCTCAGAGGTGAGTCTCTTGCAGACTGCAAAATATGGGTTTTGTTTCCTTATCCATTCAGCTGCCTTATGTCTTGATTGGAGCACTGAATCCATTTACCTTTAATGTTATTATTGTAAGTACTTGTTTGTCATATTTATTCTTAATGTGTGTGCTTCTTCTTGCCTTTCTGTTTCTTCTTTTTACTTCCATCCCTCTAGCATTTCTTGCATTGCTGACTTGGTGGTAATAAACACTCATAGCCCTTTTTTGTCTGTAAATTTCCTTATTAGTTCTTCAATTTTGAATTATAGCCTTGCTGGGTGTGGATTCAGCCCCTTGTTTTACATCACTTTGTATATTTCATTCCATTCCCTTCAGGCCTGGTGTGTTTCTGTTGAGAAATCTGTTGATATTCTAATGGGAGATGCCTTGTAGGTAACTTTCTGTCTCTGTCTGTCAACCTTTATGATTCTTACTTTTGCATTGATGTTTAATTATGATGTGGCTTGGTGTTGGTCTTTTTGGGTTCATCTTATTTGTGACTCTGTGTGGTTCTTGAACTTGCATAGTTATTTTCTGGCCTGTAAAAGGGAAGTTTTCTGTCGTTATTTCTTCCAACATGTATTCCCCTCCCCCATCTGACTGGAAGAACTGGCTGGGTC
The DNA here is from genome assembly GCF_964212035.1 of Myotis nattereri. NCBI lineage: Eukaryota > Metazoa > Chordata > Mammalia > Chiroptera > Vespertilionidae > Myotis > Myotis nattereri. The sequence goes on along the minus strand of NC_138094.1, from coordinate 35,711,501 downwards.
TATAGACCAAGACTGAGCACAGACCTGCTGAGAACTTGGATTGCGGTTAGTGATTGTCACCTAAATGGACACTCCTGCTTTTTGCCCATGACCCTGATCGTGTCCACCGCTGCCACACATAGAGTGGCATGTTCCCATTCTCCGGTGACTTCTCTAGGCACACTCCCATCAGGCTGGCCCAGGTGATGGACATGGGAGCCTTACACCAGGAACCAGGGCCTTGTTCTTGTGTCACCGTCCCATGACCCACTCAGAGATAGGAGTGCAGGCGACTGATTCAGGCCTCAGATACTGAACATGGAGAAGGAAGTCAATTGATGGCCCCTTCCAAGGTCTCTTGTCTGGAGAGAGAAGTAATGAGACTTGGAAAGTGGAATGCTTCTGTAATTTCCTAAATTCTGCCAAACATGAGGAATTACTTTTACTCATCATCATGACTCAGAACCCAGCTTCAGGTTCAATGGCCAGCTCCCAGAGAAGTGTAAATGAGCAACATGGTTGTCACCAAAAAAAGGATGGAGAGGTCCCAGGGCAAGCCATGAGGCCAAAGAGCTTCACACTAAAGGAACTCTCCCAGAGACATGTGCCCACATAGGCAGCAGGAAGGATGGGACCTTGGAAGCTTATCCAAATGTAGAAAGCAATGTGACAGTTGGCCAGGGCATGGAAAAGACTCTCAATCTGTGTGGAAAGTTGTATGAGCAGAAGACCCGCAAGCCATGTTTAAACTACTCAGGAAATAGTTTGCAAAGGCGCATGTCAGTTTTTAATTCTCAAACAGTTAAAATCACAGGGTGCTAAGTAGTGATTTTACTACTTTATTTATTTACATGTATGTTATGTTTATAACAGAGTTTTTTTAATGTTGTGACATAACTCTGTAATAGCCATTGAAAAATAACAACTTTTCCTATGGTTATTAGGATTGCTGGGCAGGGTATTAGCTGGAGGTACCATTCTGTGTGGGTTGCTCTACAGTGCAAAGCAAGACTAGTCTGTGATTTACTCATTTTCCAGTTCAGTTGTTTTGTTTGTTTGTCTCCTCAATCGAGTGAGGTTTCATGCCTCAGAGATACTCCGAGGAAGACCATGAAATTCTCATGAGGTGTCCCAGCTGATCACCCAGAATAGTAGTGGATGTACCCTTAGGCACTCAGTAAATTTTTTGGAGTAAATCAAGGATTGAAGAGTGAGGAGAGGTGTCTGGCTTTGGCAGATGAGGATCAGCTGACCGATGGACATCCCTGAGAAGATGTCCACTCTGTGCCAGTGTGTCCTGCCAGCCTTCACATAGGGCATAGAGGGATTTTCTGTCAAGTATGGAGACAGACCTTCTGTGACCCTGAGGCTTATGGAACCGTCCCCAGGGGAACAATCAGCAGTGGAACGGGCTGTACAGCCTATAGCATCTGGTTTTCCTCTCAGCCACAATAGTCTTCCTCTGGCTTCGAGTTGGAGATTTAGGGTCAGTGGATGACAGGGATGCAGTAGCAGGAACCATTCTCTCCTTCTCTGGTCAGAAGCATAATTCTTACCATCTGATGAGGCAGAAGTGCAATCTTCACCAGAAGCATCCCTCTGCAGGCCTGAATGCCATGGTTGGGCCCTCCCTTTCCCTCTAGCCCTCTCCTCTTCTTTGTGTCCAGGATCGGTGTGTGCCATTCTCCCCACCTTGCCATGCACTCTCTATTGGAATGACCCAGTGCCTTTGGGGTTGGGATCTGGGAATGTCACTGGCACCTCATCTACACCAGGCCACCCCTGCACCCCAACCCCTCCCGCCACCACCGCGGTCTGCATAATCTGGTAGATTATGTCTCTGATATTTAAGGGATGCAGATCTCAGATTCAGCAAGACTGGCCAATGCTCTGCTGCCATTTCCCTTTTGTCCCCCATTCTGGGTTCCTCATGGGATTCTCTGGGCCATTTTCTGCCCTGTCGCTCTAGCCCAGAGTGAGTGCTCTTCGTCATGCACCTCCCCTGTGCCTCTAGAAGCGCTGCTGTTGGCATTAAACGGCTAGACCCAGGCATGTCTTGGACGTGAGGCATGTTCTCCTTGGGGAGCAAGAAAGAGGGGCAATCCCTTGTTTAGGTGTAGATGTCATTGGCTCTGAAGTGAAACCAGGTATTGTTGGGCACAGGCAGGGCAGGTAGTGCCAGCAGAGACTTGTGGGTTTGAAAAAGGCACAGAGGACAAAATATGTGAGGGTAGGAAGACGTCTGACTGCAGAGGGAAAGAAGCCAGGTGGAAGGCTGTCTGCTCAAAGGCTGGGTTAAGAGAGCGGACGATGGGAAAGCCCATGCATGGGGAATGGTTCCCAGGGCCTCTGAAGGCCCACAGAGGCAGGGCTTGCTGTGGAACCCAGGAAGGGCATCCGCCTTCCTCTCTGGTGCCTCTTTGGATCCAGAAAGGCAGCTGGGATGTTGATTTTCCTTCTGTACACTGTAGCTTGTCATGTTCTCCAAAACAGCTCAGAAGAATTGGGGAGAACTCCTGATTTCTGTTGTCAGTAGGTGTCCCCAGAATCAGGTTCCTGATTGGCTGACTGACATTCCAGGGATGCATAAAGAGGGTCCCAGACTTGGAGCACATTCTAAGGACTCCCTTCCTTCAAAAAAAAGGTCACAAGGGCAGATGACCTGGGATCGCACTAGGAATTTTGTGACTGGAGAAAGAGGTTGCACAGGACGGCCCTACTCATGGGCTGAGAGGCTACTGTGTCCTGTACATAAGTGAGGGCCATGATGAGAGCAGGTGGCAGGTGACCAGGATGTGGTGAAAACATCCCCCAAATTCATGTGTGGGTGCTGGGAGTCGGCGGGGCCAGTCCAATACTGGGCATGAAGTTCTCCTGCCCCCAGTGCCACAGCACATGTCCAGGGAATGCAGGATCTGCATTTGGGGGGTGGATAGAGGAGTGTTTGTTGCTCATGAAGAAGGCATGTTCGCTCAGGCTTCGTTTCTAGGTCATTCTAAGTGGTCCCTCCTGCCTCCTTGTATCTCCTGGACACTAGGATCTCATAGTGGCTGCCTGAGTTTGGGCTCCTACAATTTTCCAATTTCTGCCTGGTGCGTGTAATGTTTGTGTTAAAGAGAAAATCTCAGCCCCCAGGTGGCACCACTCAGGCTTTCAAACCATGATACCAAGTCTAGACTCAACTGCTGACCTCATTACAGTTTGAACCTCTTCCACAAACCTCATCAGCCAGTCTGGAATTTTCTGGTCAACACCACTGTTGTAGTCTGTCACGTGGACCCTCTGCCTGGAATATGAGAGTTGTTTGGGCATCACAGTGCAGGGGGGACAGAAGGGCCTACAGAAATGCTGTGCCTCTCTGTCTCTCTGTTAGTGGGTCAACGCACACAAGGTGCATCCGCAGGGACTGGAACAAGTGGTTTCCAGTGAGCATCACGGAGGTACAACTTGTCTGGGGCCGTCACGGGTAACTAGTCCAGGCCCTGGACTCAAACACTCCTCCCCACTGGCCTGTGGCCGCTCCATGGTAGGGCTTCCCTGTGCACAAGTCAGGCCCCCAGTATTCAAAGGGACATCAGCCTGCCAGGGAGCCAGAGCCCTGGCCTCACAAGTCTATGCCTGTCATTCCACTGGATCAAGCCCCTTCTCGAATTCAAGTTCCTGTGGCCTAAACACATTTACATTCTTTTCAGCAAAATACTAAGCTGGCATAAACCTCTGCTTTGTTCTGTGTCCCGTCCTAAGAATAGAACATCCTTTTGTGGAGGATGGTCTAATGTTAGAAGACTTTCCCCTCATGATCCTCCTTCCCATCAATCAAGGAGGTGGTAAAGCAACTCTCAGCCAGTGACAGGCCCCTGGTCTGAAGAGTGGACAACCCCAAGCCAGCTCCCAGAGAGCATTTAAGTGGACACAGGTGAAGGTCACACCGGGGAGATGGGGGTATGGAGGGCCACCCTGAGGGGCAATACAACCAAGTGAAAGGGAGATGTCCTAGTGTGCTGTTGGATCCCACAGTCAATGGACAGTTAGCTGCTCAGCATGGAACAGGCTCCCTGCCCACCTGCCACCTCATTCTGGCCCTAGACTGTCTCAGTTTGCTCACTGAGTCGCCTGCCAGAGGACCACCTAGGGAGAAGGCCACACATCCAGGCCCAGGGGCAGGGCTCCATTTGCCTGTATGTCTCCCTAAATGTGAGGAAGTCAGTCCTGGTTTTTCTCCTTCTACTGCCTCTCATTCAGTGCCAGCCACTCATGTGCTTGCTGCTCTCTGCTGGGTGTCAGCAGCTTCCTAGCTTGTCACATACAGCACCTGGCCCTTCGTTCTCTTTTTATTGCCGTTCCTTTCTTTTTCTTCTACCTTCCACTCTTTTACCTTGGGCCCATCAGTGTAGGAGCTCATTTTCCCATTTCTTAAGTACATTTCTTATTGTTTTCAGAGAGGAAGGGAGAGGGAGAGATGGATAAAACATCAATAATGAGACAAAATCATTGGTTGGCTTTCTCCTGCACATCCACCTGGGGATCCAGATGTAAACTCTGGCCCCTGCGCCAACTGAGAATTGAACTATGTCCTCTTGGTTCATAGGCCTACTGAGCCACACTGGCCAGGCACACTCTGCTTCTTCTAGTGGGAAGAGAAAATGCTGAAGTCTCTGTAACAGTCGGTGAGCTCCCCACTCCCCCCAAAAAGAGGATTAGAGAACATTGGTCAGAAAATGTGTATCTCTTACAGCAAACACTCTCTTTCTCTTCCTCTCTCTCTCCTATTCTGTCTCCCTCTCCCTGTCCCTCTGACATGCACCTTGTCTTGCCATCCCCACCTTCACAGGAAATAGTGTCCATAATGGGAATCAGAACCTCTGGAATTTGAGGAAAAGTACACAAATGGGCAGGTTCTGAGGGAGGAAGGGCATAGGCAAAACATCCCATGGTCTGGGTGTTAATTCCTCCACACATAGAGATCGTGCCCATTACCTTGTGGGGAGATTCACCTGTGGGGCCAACTTATGTAAAGCTCTTGTCATCATGTCCTCCTCTGGAATTGCCCACTGTTATTAGCATTGATGGTATTTATTAACCACCAGATGCAAGATAAGGAAGAAAATAAAAGTCAGTGCACCCTGGCCAGTGTGTCTGGGCATTGTCCTGTGCACCAGAAAGTTCACCGATTTGATTTCTGGCCAGGGCACATGTCCAGATTGCAGGTTCAGTCCCCAGGCATCCAACATTGTTTCTCTCTAACATGAATGCATGCTTCTGTGTCTGTCTCTCTCCATTCACCTCTCTCTAAAGAATTAATTTTAAAAACCCACCATATTAAGACACAACAAAAGAAAACTCATTGCTGCATGTTGCCTCTAAAACCAAGTGTCCTGCACTTGACGCTTTATTTGTTCTGGAGACCACAATGATAAATCTAGAAAAATTCTTTATTGGAATCTGGATTTTTCCATCAAAATATTCATAAAAGCATAATATTAAGGCAATGAGGCTTAGAAAGCTTAGATAGAGACCACATCTGTGAAGATGTGCACAGAAGGGGCCTGGATAGGAGGTGACTGCTGGTGCACAGGCATCTGGTACATGAAGGCACTATGGGCAGGGTCTCTAGGCCATCAGAAAGCAAGCGGGGAGAGTAAGGCACACATAGTAGGTTCCTTACTACTAGAATGTACCCTAGAGTCCACCAATCTGCACAGCTGTCAGGCAGGCTGGATACAGGGCAGCTGGAGCACACGAATGTCAAAAGGAAGATTCTGAATAAAGAAGAGCCAAAGCCTGGCCTGCTTGTCTCAGTGGATGAGTTTCGACCTGTGAACCAGGAGGTCAGGGTTCAATTCCCAGGCCGGGACATGCCCATGTTGTGGGCTCTTAGCCCAGTAGATGTCTTGTAGAAGGCAGGCAATCAATGATTCTCTCTCACCATTGATGGTTCTAACTCTTTCTCCCTCTCCCTTCCCCTGTGAAATCAATAAAAATATATATCTAAAAGTATGTACATAGCTTAGGGTTTTGATACCCTGAATATCCATTTAGAAATACAAGAAGGAGTCTTTTGTCATGGTCAGGATTTTTATGCTGTTCCTTCTTCCCCTTTAATCTTCCTTTGTATTCCACTTCCCCATGGGATTGTATATAAAGTGATCTATTTCATGCTGGGACGTTTTGTATTGTTTGTCTTGTTGTATTTCTCTGTACCATAATACGTTATCAGTACAAACCTACATTGGAAAAATTAGGCTGAGTAAATTTGGCATCCAAATGGCTTTATTAAGTATTTCACCAATCCAGGAGCATACCAGCTGGCATTGGAAAATGGGCTCACTGAGCCATACCATCCATGGTTTGTGCCACCCCACAATGCGCAATCTGACAGGCTAGATTTTAAAATCCTTAAAAAGTTGAGGTCCCAGCTTCCTAAATTTTCAATTAATTTCACATACACTATTTTAACAAAAAGAATGTTAAAAACCACACATTATTGGGGTAATTTTTAAAATTGAAGTTGGAAGGCTTGTTGATAACTATACACTCAACAGTCCAAGAGGTGAGTTTCTAAAAACCTTTCCCATTCATGATGTTTGTTTATATTCACTAATAAAAATACTGAGGATTCGAGATAACTCATAGTTTGACTGATCATACCCTTTGTGGTACATTAAATATCAAATAGTTGCAGAGAAAGTGCATTAATAGTTCTCCAATAAAATACATATCACAATCTAGGGGCACTTTTGTTCACTCCGTTTAGAAGTATAGTCAGGAAAGCTAACTGGTTCCGTTTAAGTGGTAATCTCTGTTTCAATCTTAGTATAACCACTTCAGAAAGTGCTGATGTCATTTAAGTAAGCAAAAGGATGCCTACATTTAGACTTCATCAAACTTTTATATCATTCCGTATGCAATTTTTCCCTATTTATATTATTCCTTTCAAGGTTGAGGACATACAAAATGTCACAGGAAGGAGGTCAAGAATTGTTTTGCAGCCTTGGTGGAGTTCCCCAATCCTTTTTTCCATTTAGGTTTTCCAAGGAGAATATGCAAATTGTTTACCCTCCCTAACTGGAAACAGGGCAGCATGCCATGAAGAAGTAGCACACTGCTTCATTTATTTTTTTTATCATTATTTTTCAGATTATTACAGTTCCTCTTTTTCCCACATAGCTCCCTTCCACCCAGTTCCCACCTCACCTTCTGCCCTTACCCCCACACTGTCCTCATCCATAGGTGTACGATTTTTGTCCAGTCTCCTCCCACACTCCCCACACCCCCCACATCCCTTTCCCCCTCAAGAATTGTCAGTCCACCCCCTCTCTATGCCCAATTCTATTATATTCACCAGTTTACTCTGATCAGATTTTTTACTCACTTGATTTTTAGATTCACTTGTTGATAGATATGTATTTGTTGTTCATAATTTTTATCTTTACCTTTCCTTCTTCCCCTTCTTAAAGAATACCTTTCAGCATTTCATATAAAAAATATTTAACGCTTCATGAATTTGCATGTCATCCTTGCGCGGGGCCAGGCTAATCTGCTCAGTATCATTCCAGTTTTAGTACATGTGCTGCCGAAGCAAGCACAGTTCTCTTTCTTTTTTGGTAACTATATGTATTATTTGGAAACAGTAAGATCTCAGTATGTATTTAAAAGAATGAATGAATGCACTCTTTCATAATCCTATAGTCTTCTTCTTCTTCTTTTTTTTTAAGTTTATAATAGTCTTTATTATCCATGAGTGAGTGAGATCATGTGGTGTTTTTCCTTCATTGACTGGCTTATTTCACTTAGCATAGTGCTCTCCAGTTCCATCCATGCCATTGCAAATGGTAAGAGTTCCTTCTTTTTTACAGCAGCATAGTATTCCATCATGGAGATGTACCACAGTTCTCTAATCCATTCATCTAGTGATGGACACCTAGGCTGTATCCAGATCTTAGCTATGGTGAATTGTGCTGCTATGAACATATGGGTGCATATATCCTTTCTGATTGGTGTTTCTGGTTTCTTGGGATATATTCCTAGAGTGAGACCATAGCGTCAAATGGGAGTTCCATTTTTAATTTTTTGAGGAAGCTCCATACTGTCTTCCATAGTGGCTGCACCAGTCTGCATTCCCACCAGCAGTGCATGAGTGTTCCTTTTTCTCCACCTCCTCTCCAGCACTTGTTGTTTGTGGATTTGTTCATGATAGCCATTTTGACAGGTGTGAGATGGTACCTCATTGTTGTTTTGATTTGCATCTCTTGGATGATTAGTGACTTTGAGCATGTTTTCATATGTCTCTTGGTTTTCTGAATGTCCTCTTTTGAAAGGTGTGTAGGACCTTGGCCCATTTTTTGATCGGATCGTTTATCTTCCTTTTGTTAAGTTGTATGAGTTCTCTATAAATTTTGGAGATTAGTCCCTTGTCAGATATAACATTGGCAAATATGTTTTCCCATGCAGTGTGCTTTCTTGTTGTTTTGTTGATGGTTTCTTTTGCTGTACAGAAGCTTTTTATTTTGATCTAGTCCCAATTGTTTATTTTCCCTTTAGTTTCCAATGCCCTAGGAGCTGTATCAGTGAAGAAATTGCTTCCGCATATGTCTGAGATTTTGTTGCCTTTGGATTTTTCTAGTATTTTTAGGGTTTCCTGTCTTACATTTAAGTCCTTTATCCATTTTGAGTTTATTTTTGTGTATGGTGTAAATTGGTGGTCTAGTTTAATTTTCTTGCATGTATCTGTCCAATTTTCCAAAAACCATTTATCTTGACTCCATTGTATGTTCTTGCCTCCTTTGTCAAATATTAATTGAGCATATTGGTTTGGGCCAATTTCTCGGCTCTCTATTCCATTCCATTGATCTATATGTCTGTTCTTGTGGGAATACCAGGCAGGTTTGAGAACAGTGGCTTTGTAATACATCTTGATATCTGGTATTGAGATTCCACCTACTTTGTTCTTTCTCAGGGTCGCTACAGCTATTCAGGGTCCTTTTTTATTCAAGATGAATTTTTGGAGAGGTCTGTGAAATATGCCGTTGGTATTTTAATGGGAAGTGCATTGAATTTATAGATTGCTTTGGGTAGTATGGACATTTTAATGATCTTGATTCTATCAATCCAAGAACATGGTATGTTCTTCCATCTGTTTATGGCTTCCTCTATCTCTTTTTTCAACGTCCTGTAGTTTCCTGAGTAGACATCTTTTACGTCCTTAGTTAAGTTTATTCCAAGGTAGCTTAATTTTTTTGGTGTGATGGTAAATGGGAGTGTTTTTTTAGTCTCTCTTTCTGTAAGTTCACTATTGGTGTATAGAAATCCCATTGATTTCTTGATGTTAATTTTGTATCCTGCTACATTGCCGAATTCATTTATTAAGTCTAATAGTTTTTTGATGGAGTCTTTAGGGTTTTGTATGTCTAATACCATGTCATCTGCAAATAAGGAGAATTTTACTTCTTCTTTTCCAATTTGGGTGCCTTATATTTCTTGTTCTTGTCTAATTTCAATGGTTAATACTTCCAGTACTATATCAAACAGAAGTGGTGAGAGTGGGCATCCCTGTCTTGTTCCTGTTCTTAGGGCGAATGGTGTTAGTTTTTCTCCATTGAGTATGATGCTGGCTGTGGGTTTTTCATATATGGCTTTTATTATGTTAAGGTATGATCCTTCTAATCCACCTCGCTGAGAGTTTTTATCAAAAATGGGTATTGGATTATGTCTAATGTTTTTTTTCTGCATCAATTGATAAGACTATGTGGTTTTTTTCTTTCAATTTGTTTATATGATATATCACATTTACTAATTTTCAGATATTGTACCATCCTTGCATCCCTGGGAATAATCCAACTTGGTCATGGTGTATGATCTTTCTCATATACTGCTGGATCTGGTTTGCTAAGATTTTGTTGAGGATTTTGGCATCTATGTTCATGAGGAATATTGGCCTGAAATTCTCTTTCATTGTGTTGTCTTTACCTGGTTTTGGTATTAGGGTGATGCTGGCTTCATAGAATGATCTTGTAAGTGTTCCTTCCTCTTGGATTTTTTGTAGTAGTCTGAGCAGGATAGGTTTTAGGTCTTCCTTGAATGTTTGGTAAAACTCCCCTGTGAAGCCGTCTGGTCCTGGGCTTTTGTTTGCTGGAAGCTTTTTGATGACTGCTTCAATTTCTTCCATAGTTATTGGCCTCTTGAGATGTTTTGATTCTTCCTGATTGAGTTTTGGAATGTTGTATTTTTCTAGGAATATGTCCATTTCATCCGGGTTGTCTACTTTGTTGGAGTAGAGCTGTCCATAGTATTTTTTAACAATCATTTATATTTCTGTGGGGAGTGTTGTTATTTTGCCTCTATCATTTCTGATTTTGTTTATTTGGGTCCTCTGTCTTTGCTTCTTGGTGAGCCTGGCTAGAGGTTCATCAATCTTGTTTATCCTTTCAAAAAACCAGCTCTTGGTTTCATTGATTTTATATATTGTTTTTTGATCTCTATATCATTAATTTCTGCTCTAATCTTTATTATCTCCTTCCTTCTGCTTGTTCTGGGCTTTTCTTGTGCTGTCTTTCTAGTTCTTTGAGTTGTAGGGTTAGATGGTTTACTACCATTTTTTCTTGTTTCTTGACATAGGCCTGTAGAGCTATAAACTTCCCTCTCAAGATTGCTTTCATTGTGTCCCATAGGTTTTGGACTGTTGTGTTTTCATTGTCATTAGTTTCCAGGATGATTTTCATTTCCTCTTTGATCTCATTGGTAAACCAATCAATAGTTAATAGCATGCTATTCAGCTTACAAGTGTTTGAGTATTTTGGGTTGTTTTTATTGTAGTTTATTTCTAATATTATGCCATCGTGATCTGAGAAGATGCTTGGTATGATCTCAATCTTTTCAAATTTGGGGAGACTTTGTTTGTGACTCGATATGTGGTCTATTTTTGAATATGTCCCATGAGCCCTTGAGATGAATATATTTTCCTTGGCTTTGTGGTGAAGTGTTCTGAAGATGTCAATTCAGTCCATCGGGTTCAGTGAGTCATGTAATATTGCTGTGTCTTTGCTGATTGTTTGTATAGAGAATTTATCCAGTGATGCCAGTGGTGTATTAAAGTCCCCTACTATGATTGTATTGTTGTCGATCTCTCCTTTGATATCTTCCAGGATTTTTTTTTTTATGTATTTGTGTGCTCCTGCATTGGGTACATATATGTTTATCAGGGTTATATATTTTTGTTGTATTGATCCCTTTAGTATTATGAAGTGGCCTTCCTTATCTCTTGTTATGGCCTCAGTTTGAGGTCTATTTTGTCTGATATAAGTATTGCTACCTCAGCTTTTTTTTTCATTTCCATTTGCCTGAAAGATATATTTTCATCCCTTCACTTTCAGACTGTGAGTCCCTTCTTCTGAGGTGGGTCTCTTGTAGACAGCAAATGTATGTGTCATGTTTTGTTTATCCATCCAGCCACTCGATGTCTTTTGGTTGGAGAATTTAGTCCATTTACGTTTAAAGTTATTATTGAAAGATACTTGTTGTAGCCATTTCTTTTTTGTGTGTGGCTATTTTCTTTCTGAGCTTTTTATTTCTTCTTTTTACACCAGTTCCTTTAGCATTTCTTGCATTGCTGGCTTGGTGGTGATAAACTCCCTTAGCATTTTTTTTTGTCTGTGAAGCTTCTTATTTCCCCTCAAATTTGAATGATAGCCTTGCTGGATAGAGTATTCTTGGATTCAGTCCTTTACTTTGCATGACCTTGCAAATATCTGTCCATTCTTTTCTTGCCTGATGTGTTTCTCTTGAGAAATCATTTGATGATCTAATGGGAGATCCCTTGAATGTAACTTTCCGTCTCTCTCTCTTGCAGCCTTTAAGATTTTCTCTTTGTCCTGAACATTTGCCATGGTAATTATGATTTGTCTTGATGTGGTTCTTTTCGGGTTCACCTTGTTTGGGACACTCTGTGTTTGAGTGATTTTTTTCTTCCCCACCTCTCGGAAGTTTTCTGATATTATTTCTTTCAATAGGTTTCCTAACCCTTGTTCCTCTGCTGTAGTTCTGGCACCCCTATTATTCATATGTTCTTTCATTTCATGTTGTCCAATAGTTCCCTTAGGCTCTCCTCCTCTCTTTTATTTTTTTCTCCAATTGCTGTTCAGTTTGGGTGTGTTTTGTTTCCCTGTCTTCTAATTTGCTAATTCGGTCCTCCACTTCTCCTAGTCTACTGTTGAAACTTTCAATGCTGTTTTTTCTTGCAGCTATATCACTCTTCATTTCTTCATGTTTATTACATAATTTACTGATTTTTGTCATCTGTTTCTTCTTGCTTCTTGCATAAGTTGTTGATTTTTTCCTCCATCTGATTTATGCACTCTAGGACAATTATTCTGACTTCTTTTTCTGTCATGTTTCATGCCTTTGTATCACTTAGCTGCTTTTCTGGTGAGTCCTCCTTTTCTTTTCTTTGGGGTTTTCTTTGTCTACCAATGTTTATCATACCACCATATCTAGATGTTGAGTCTTTCAGTGGCTGCTCCTTGGGTGGCAGTGGCTCCTTGGGCTGCGGTTGCTGCTTGGGCAGTTGTGGTAGCAGTTGCTCCTCAGTTGGTAGCAGCTCCTCTGGTGGGTGCTGTTCACAGTTGCGCTGGCTCCTCTGGGCTTGTTCGGGGAGACTTCACACACAGCTGCTGTTCCTCAGACAGAGGGTGTGGAGATCAGGATTGCTGCTGTTCCTTGGATGGGGGCGGGCTACACAAGCAGCTGCTACTTCTTCGAATTGTTACTTTTAATCCCACACTGCTTCATTTTGTATGCAGTTCACTTCAAAGAATTATGCACTTATGGTCAAAGGCACATTGGGAAATTTAGGGGCAAGACTTCAACTCACAATCCAAATACATTGGTTTTATGTGTTTGTAGTAAAATAAGACAAGGATTCCCTTTTTGTGGAAAACTTTATTCTGAAGTTGTTGTTTTTTAATTTTATTGTTTAAGGTATTACAGATAGTAGTACATATGTCACTCTTTTTATTCTTTGTCCCCAATGACCTCCCCTAGGTCTCCCCAACCCTCGCCCTAGTGTATTGCCTCTGTTGGTTGTGCTTATATTCTGAAAATTTTAACAATACAATATGTTCAGTTTAAACATTTAAGTATACTGTAATTTAAATCAGCACTTATGAAACAACCTTGAGTAATTCAAACTTTGCATCCTATCCACAAATTTCATAAAGGGACCTACTATTCTTGCTTCTTCCCCAAACCCACCATTTGCTTTTACCCATTCTTAACTAACAGAAGACCTATTTTTTAAAAATTAAATATCACCCGTACCTTAGCATTATTTTTAATTTAACTGTTTTTCCCCCTGACTCCCCCAGAAAGAGCCCAATAAGTTGAGAAATTGTACTGAATAATTCACGAATTCTGTTATCTCTGACAACAGTATGCTCGGGACCTCTTACAGAGGTGTCCCATCTGCTGTTGTAATAATTGCCTTGCCCCTCATCATAACCACCTAGTGTGCGGCTATAATAATCATCACAGCAACTGGTTCACTGTAAGTTAGAGGGGGCATTTGTGTTGGTGGTGCTCCACATGAGCCTCCTAAAAAGTCAGTGACCAAACAATGATACTTGAGCCTCTTTATGAATAATTTTATGTCAGTATGACATGACCCTAGTAAAGTCTTAAATATTTAGAAAAGCTATCCTTTATCTGCCTGTGCTGAAAAGGTGTCAGTGATGCTGAGATATTTATTTATTTAAAATACAGCTGAAGAATAATGTTTTAACTTAAATAATTAATTATGAATGAATATGAAGGCACATTCTCTGGAAATGGGCTGAAATTCAGACCTTCGTATTATTTCTATGCTTCTCGCTGTCAGATGCTCCTTCTGATGAAAAAATGTTAAAATATGCCCCCTGGCTGCTGTGTCTAAGTGGGTTGAGAATCTGGCTTGGCATGGCAGGATCCCGGATTTGATTCCAGGTCAAGGACATGTCCCTGGGTTCTAGTTAACCATGATGTTTCTCTCTCTCTCTCTCTCTCTCTCTCTCTCTCTCTCTCTCTCTCTCTCATCTTTCTCACTCCCACCTCCCCTTCCATGCTTTCTGTTGAAAAAGGACAACACTAGAAAAAGGTCCTCTACTTGGATTAGCAACAACAAAACACACAGATACATTATGCTGCCTACATATAATAAAACCCACATTGAAAAAATTCTCCATCCACCTAAAAGTGACTGAAAATCCCAGTGCACCAATGTCTAAGGGAAAAAGGGATTGAGAGGCTTCAGGGCCGTAGCACAGGTTTAGAGATGGTAGAAGGCTTGAAAGAGGCTGCTTACCCAGCTTCTAGCCTGAGTGGGTCCTTATGGTACCAAGCCCCAGTTTTAGTTTTCAGAGTGGTGTTGTTTCTCTTATAAAAGGGAGATCTGCTTCTGCAATAACATGGAGGCCCCCAGCTTCCCCTACTCTTCTCCTGTTCCTATGCTCCTTGCTCATCCCTCCCGCAGGCATGATGGTCATCTTTCATATTCACTGTGCCAGGCCCTTCCCTGCCCCAGACTGAGGATCAAAGTATGTAGCAACAGGAACTGACATTGACCAACTAGAAGCACACCCTGCCGAGAGCTTCAGAGCTACAGCCCCACTGGGACTGAGAAAACACCATGCCCTGGGATGTCTTGGAGGCTTGGGCCCAGTGGCCTTCTCTCACCACCACAGGCAAGTGGCTGTGATGTTTGTTCTCTGGGCCCTCTGCTTGTGCTTAAGCTCGGCAGGTATTGGGAAGTGGAGCAGCAGTGGCAGGAATCACTCCCACCTCCGCCGCAGTGCTAGTAATGTTTGGCAAGCAGGATTAGGCCGAAGCCGTCAGTCGGACATCCCCTGAAGGCTCCTGGACTGCAAGAGGGTACAGGACTGGGTGAGGGACTCCTAGTGTACAAAGTTCATGCACTTGGCCTCTAGTATTAGAAATAAACTACAATAAAATGTAACAACATCAAATACTTGGAGGCTAAATAGTCTGTTATTAAATAACTAGAGGCCCAGTGTATGAATTGCTGCATGGAAGCAGTCCGGTCGGCCTCCCCAGATGGGGGCCCATCAGGGCCAGGCTGGCAGGGATTAGTGGCCACTGGCATTTAGCCAGAAGGCCATGCCTCCAATCTGTGTGTTAGGGGAATATAGGGGTGGTGTTAACCAGGTGGAGGAGCCATGGGTGGTTTTCTTTTCAGTCCCGCCCTGAAATGGTTATTGGGGACAGATGGGAGGTCAGGCTGGCCAAGGCTATGGCCAATCAGGGCCTAGATAAGCCTGGTTGGCTGCTGCAATGCAAGTCTTAGCCACTGTTCATTCTGGTCATTCTTCCACTCCAGTCACAGGGATTTTGTGTATAAAGATAGATGACTGGGTTACCAAAGAGATCAAAGAAGAAATCAAAATCATCCTGGAAACAAATGACAATGAAAACATAAAAATCCAAAATGTATGGGACATACTGAAAACAGACTTAGAGGGAACTTCATAGCATTACAGGCCTAACTCAAAGAACAAGAAAAACAGTTAATAAATTATCTAACTCTACAACTTAAAGAGTTGGAGAGAGAGAGCAACAAGAAAATCCCAAAGTGAGCAGCAGGAAAGAAAATGAAGATCATAGCAGAAATAAGTGTCATAGAGACCAAAAAAGCTACAAAAGATCAATAAGACCATGAACTGGTTCTTTGAAAGGATAAACCAGATTGATGTACCTCTAGGTCGGTGCACCAAGAAGCAAAGAGAGAGGACCGAAATTTAAAAAATCAGAAATGAAAGAGGAAAAGTAGAAAAAGACCCCACAGATATAAAAAGGATTGTAAATAAATACTATGAACAATTCTACTCCAATAAACTGATCAACCTTGAAAAAGTAGACATATTTCTAGAAAAATACAACTTTCCTAAACTCAATCAGGAAGAATAAAACATCTGACTATGCCAATAACTACTAAGGATATTGAAGTAGTCAAAAAACAACAACAACAACAAAACCAATAACAACCTTGCAGCAAACAGAAGCCTGGGCCAGATGGCTTCACAGGGGATTTTTACCAAGTGTTTCAACAATAAAATAAAACTAAGACCTTCTTCCTCAGACTATTCTATAAAATTCAAAGGAATGAGCATTTCCAAATACTTTCTATGAAGCCAGCATTACTCTAATTCTCAAAACCAGATAAAGACAATACAAAGAAAGAAAAATGCAGGCCAATATATCTCTGATGAACATAGGTGTTAAAATTCTCAACAAAACTCTAGCAAATTGGATACAATATTACTTCAGAATGAGCATACACCATGACAAAGTGGATATATTCTGGGGAAGTAGGGATGATACAACATCCAGAAATCAATAAACATGATGTATCACATAAATAAATTGAGAAATATTCATAGGAATTGATGCAGAAAAAGCATTTGATAGAATTCAACACCCAATCCTATATAATAAGACAGAAACATGCAAATTAACCATCCCTCTGCTATGCTCAAGCCACACCTACACGCCACGCCCACAAGCCAATCAGGAGTGAGTTTACAAATTAACCCAACTAAGATGATGGTGGCCACGGAGCTAGAGTAAGCAGGAGGCTTGGGTTGCTCCCGGCAATGGAGGAAGCCAAGCTTCCCGCCTGCTCTGGCAAGCGCTTGGCTCCACTCAAGACTAGAAAGTTTCAATTATAGAAGATAAATAAATTCTGATACCTGCTTCCAGCCAGCCTCTGCTCAAGGCAGGGCTGGGAGCCTGGGTTGCCAGAGGCAACGCAGGTTTCCAGCCAGACCTGGGCTGTGCTCAAGGCTACAAAGTTTTAATTATAGAAGATAAATAAATGCCAGAAAAACAGAAAAAGCGAAAAGAGAAAGGCTGGGAGCGTAGGTTGCCCAGGGACCTGGCAGGCCTGAAAATGGCCATCAGCCCCTCACCCAGGCTGGCCAGGCACCCCAGCAGGACTCTCCCACCCTGAAGGGGCTGTGAGCAGCCTGAAAACGGCCCTGAGCCCCTCACCCAGGCTGGCCACACAACCATGTGGTGAGGGTCCCTACTGCGGGGCTTGGTCAGCCTGCAAATAGCCATCAGCACCTCACCCATGGTGGCCAGGCACCTCAGTAGGGACCCCCCCAACCCTGGAGAGGATGTGGCCAGCATGAAAAAAGCCCTCAGCCCCTCACCCAGGTGGGCCAGGCACCCCCACGGGTTGAGGATCCCCACTGGAGGGCTTCGACAGACTGCAAAATGCCATCAGCCCTTTACCCAGGCTGGCCAGGCACCCCAGCGGGACCCCCACCCTGATCCGGACACACTTCAGGGCAAAACGACCGGCCCCCACCCGTGCACCAGGCCTCTGTCCTCCTATATAATAAAAGGGTAATATGAAAATTGACCCTAACAGCAAAACGACTGGGAATTTCTGGTCAATATGACGCACACTAACCACCAGTGGATAGAAACTTAATGCAGGAGCTGCCCCCTGGTGGTCAGTACCCTCCCACAGGTGGAGCTCTGCTCAGCCACAAGCCAGGCTGATGACTGCCAGCACAGCAGTGGTGGTGGGAGCCTCTCCCGCCTCCTCAGCACCGCTAAGGATATCCCACTGCAGCTTTTGCCTGCACCCTCTGGCAAGTGGATATCCCCAAGGGCTCCCGGGCTGCCAGAGGGAGATCTGACTGCCAGCTTAGGCCTGATCCCTCAGGCATTAGGCCTAAGCCAGCAGGTGGACATCGGCCAAGGGTCCCAGACTGCAAGAAGGCACAGGCCAGGCTGAGTGACTACCCCCCCCCCCCGCCCCACCGAGTGCACAAATTTTTCTACACTGGGACTGTACTTTTGATAAAAACTCTCAGCAAAGTGGGAATAGAGGGATCATACCCACTATATGACAAACCTACAGACAACATCATACTCAATGGGCAAAAAATATTAAGAAGAGGAACAAGACGGGGATGCCCACTCTCACCATTTCTGTTTGACAGAGTACTAGTAGTGCTAGCCAATGCAATCAGACAAGAAGAAGTCAAACAAGGCATGCCCACTGGAAAAGAAGAAGTAAAACTGTCATTATTCACAGATGGCATGGTACTGTCCATAGAAATACCTAAAGGATCCATCAAAAAATTAGGAGATTTAATAAATGAATTTGGCAATGCAGCAGGATACAAAATTAGCACCCAGAATTCTATGGCTTTTTGATATACCAATAATGAACTTACAGAAAGAAAAACTAAAACAACAACAACAAAAAATCCCATTTGCATTTGCAACAAAAAGTTAACATACCTAGGAATAAACTTAACTAAGGAGGTAAAAGACCTGTTCTTAGAAAACTACAGGAAATTTAAAAGAGATAGATGAAGACAAAAGCATATAGAAGAACACACCACATTCATGGATTGGTAGAATCAACATCATTAAACGTTCATACTACCCAGAGCAATCTATAGTTTTAATGTATTCCCCATTAAAATACCAATGGCATATCTCACAGACCTAGAACACAGTCTCCAAAAATTCCTATGAAATTAAAAATGACCCCAAATAGTCACAGCAATCTTGACAAAGAAGAACAAAGTTGGATGGATCACAATACCAGATATCAAGCTATATTACAAAGCCACCATTCTGAAAACTGCCTGTTACTGGCACTAAAACAGACATAGACCAATGGAACAGAACAGAGAACCCAGAACTCAATCCAAGCAGTTATGCTCAATTAATATTTGACAAAGGAGGCAAAATCATACAATGGAGTCATACTGTCTCTTCAGTAATTAATGTTGGACAAATAGCATAGATACATGCAAACAAAAAATGAATCTAGACCACCAACTTACACCATACACAAAAATAAACTGAAAGTGGATAAAGGACTTAAAGGTAAGTGGGTAATCATGAAAATCTTAGAAGAATCCATAGGCAGCAAAATAGCAGGCATCTGTCTCAGCAATATCTTTACTGATACAGCTCCTAGGGCAATGGAAACTGAGGAGCAAAGAAATAAATGGGACGACGTTAAATTAAAATGCTTCTGCAGAGAAGAAGCAGTCAAAAAATACAACAACAACAACAACAACAACAACAAAACAAGGAAGTCCACTGCCTGGGAGAAGATATTTGCCAATGTTATATCCGATAAGGACCTATTCTCCAAAATTCATACTGAACTCATTCATTTAAACAAAAGGGAAGATTAATATTCCAATCAAAAAATGGGCATAGGACTTAGACACTTTTCGAAAGTGGACATACAGAAAGCCAAGAGACATATGAAAACATGCTCCAAATCACTAATCATTCAAGAGATGCAAATCAAAAGGACAATGAGATACCATCTCACACTGTTTAGAATGGCTATCATCAACAATTCAACAAACAACAAGTGCTGGCGAGGATGGGGTGTAAAAGGAATCCTCTTGCATTACTGGTGGGAATGCAGACTGGTGTAGCAACTATGCAGAATACTATGGAGTTTCCTCAAAAAATTGAAAAAACGGAGCTCCCATTTGATCAGGAATCCCACTACTAGGAACATATCTCAAGAAATGACAAACACCACTCAGAAAGGGCATATGCACCCACATATTCAGAAGAAAAGACAGTGAGAATGAAAGAAATGAGATGCAGATAGCAAAGCAATCACCTGCAGGCCCAGAGAATGAGCCCTTTTCTTGGCTTTGTTCTCCTAAGCCTTGGATCTGCAAGAATAGAGGCTACAGTCCCCTATAGCCATAGGCCTTGCCCTTGGCTCCAGCTTGGACCTCAGAGACCTTCCAGGTTGGGGTGCCCTCTCTTGTTGAGTGTTTCCTTCCACGCCCTGCGTGGAGTAGGGTTCGGTATCTGAAAGAGGAGCCGCACCGCAAATGAGAGAAAAAGACACGAGATAATTTTGCAAAATTGGGGGACCAGGCGGCAAGTCCCAAAGGACTTCTTCTTTGCTCAGGCCTCACCAAGCTTTTATTGATCTGGGATGCACCCATAGCATAGCCCTTAGGCAGGTGACCCCCTAGTAACAGGCAGACTAGCCCATCAGCAAGGATTTACATAATAATAAATGGGGGAGTAGTTTCAGCTACCACTGTCTGGACAAACAGAGGTGGCGCCTAGCTCCCACCTTTGGGAGGGCTTCAAAGGCACCCAGCCTTCGGGGGTTTCCGGGAGTTCTCGGTCTATGCTTATCAGATAGTGAAGGCAATAAACAGTTTCCCACACCCTCTTGCCCAGGTCCTATGAACCTGTTTATTATTACATTTTTATTTCTCACCCCAGGATATGTTTACTGCTGAGAGAGAGAGAGAGAGAGAGAGAGAGAGAGAGAGAGAGAGAGAGAGAAAGAAAGAAAGAAAAAGAAGAAGAAGAAGAAGAAGAAGAAGAAGAAGAAGAAGAAGAAGAAGAAGAAGAAGAAGAAGAAGAAAAGAGATCCCTTTCTTCCCTTAATCACCCTGACCAGGAATCCAACACAAAACCGAGGTGAATTCCCTTACCTGCCAGACTAGCAACCTCTGGTGTTTGGGATCAGGCTCCAGCTCATGGAGACACCAGCCAGGACTGTGACTGTCCATTCTACCAGGGGCAAATGTGTACCAGTCTGTAAGTGACACAGAAAGCAAATTCTCCATGTGCAAACTCTGGCGCTTGCATCAATGCGAAAAGCAGGTGGTGACAGCCAGGAAAAGGCCAGAGGATTATATATACTTCAGAAGGGGGGGCAAGGAGGAGTTTGCATGGAGGTTGGTGGCCTGCCGTGGTGCTGGCGAAGGGAGGGGCGGAGCAGAATGGGGTCAAGTGCAGTCTCCCTCACTGATTGAAGTTCATGTGCAAAGAGCATCTTGTGCATGGCCAGCGCACCCAGCATAGCTAGTGCATCCTCCTTTCCATGAGATGGCCCCAAACCCCCTGTGTAGGAGAATTACCCTGTGAAACCAAGACTATGCCTGAAGGATCCAGATAAGGGACCTGGGCACATGCAGTGAGCTCCAAACACTGCCACCTGCTTGTTGGCAGCTGCACAGTTCAGGACCAGTGCCATCTGGAGGTGGGGGGTTCGGGGGAGGGGGGCGGGTCCTGCTGGGTCAGTACACAGCGGATCTCGCCAGCACTTTGTGTCAGAAGTGTACCCGCAAGGGCCCTTCGGGTGAACACAGGAGCTTGTGTGTACAGGTGCAGGGTGGGGCGTGGGAGGGACCACGCAGGCCAGGGCAGGATGGGTGGCGAGGTAACCTCCATGTTAAGCATGAGGCTGTGCAGAAACCAAGGCCCTAGGAGGCGAGGGCCCAGGTGCTGCTGGGGCGGGGCAGCTACTGGACGTGGACCTTCTCTCCCAGGTGGTGGAAGCTGAGGCTGGGGACAAAATGAGTGCAGCAGGGGAGGCGGTGTCCCAGGTAGAAGCAGAGGCGAAGCCTGAGGAGCAGTGAGAAGAGCCAGGGCCCAGTGGGACAAGCACCTGGCCCACACTGGAGGTGCTGGCGGCCCTTCAGGTCCAGCTGAGCACTGAGAGCGCCCGAGCCAGCAGGGCCTACGTTCAGGTGAAGCGCAAGACCTCTTGGCGTAGAAAGCCCATTCTTGAGTGCAGAAGGGCCATCATCCAGTGCATCCCCAACTTCTGGGCCCAAGCTGTATCCTTGCCTGAGCCCTTCCAGCTTCACTGCTGACAAAGACCACAGGAAGTAAGTGGAGGAGGAGCCAGGAGAAGGTGAAAGGGAGGAGGACAGAGGAAAGGGCCTCCCCTCCCCAGTGGCACAGCACTGGGCAAAGCGATGGCCGGCTTCTAGGTGTCAGGTCAGGAAGTATGGGCACAACGTACCACACCACAATCAGATAGTGGAAGGGCACCTTTTCTGGGCAGTGGAAAGATCTTTGGAGGTAGTGTTTTGTGTTTCTTCCTTTTTGACCAAAAAGCTCAGTGTAAACACTCAGCTCGTTTTAGCCAGGTTTAAGGCGAATGCTTCCAGTGTCCACTCTCAACACATCAGATGCCCATAGGAATTCCAGGCAGGCTTCCTCCCTCTTCCACAGACACACACACAGGTATACACAAAGGACCAGAGGTATACACACACACAAACACACACACCCGTTTATTGCAACTCGTGTGCAATAAAAGGCTTATTTCCAACCTGGAATGAAGCCTTTGTGACCCACATGGACCTCTAGAAGTTGTGTGCTGCCACTGTTTCTGGAGACCATACATTTCGTGTAGGCGATCCCAAGGGACAAGGCCAGAGTCCATGCAGACACCCTAAGCCAGTGGTTCTCAACCTTCCTAATGCCATGACCCTTTAATGCAGTTCCTCATGTTGTGGTGACCCCCAACCATAAATTTATTTTCGTTGCTACTTCATCACTGTAATGTTGCTACTGTTATGAATCATAATGTAAATATCTGATAGACAGGATGTATTTTCATTGTTCGCGACCCACAGGTTGAGAACCGCTGCCCTAAGCACTGCGTCATCTGCACAGGCACACAGAGGACAGGGAGGTCTCAGAACATGTCTGGAAATGAACCCTCCGATTGTTAGGGCAGGTTCATGCTCAGGTGAACATGAACCCACAGGTACCATTGTTGTGAGCATGTGTGAAGAAAGGTAGGCGGTGAGGAGGTTGGAACAGGGGCAATGTCTGCCATCCACGGCCAACTCTCGTATGCCCCCAGGATGGCTCCGTGGCTTTTAGCTGCCCATTTCGTTTCACAGCCTCTGAGAGCTCCTTGACCAAAAGCAGATCCGGAACCACCCGCAGATATCAGCCATCATCACTGAGGAAGATGAAGACCTGCTGAACTACTTGATCAATGTGGAGGTCAGACTGGGAGGCAGAGTGGAGCGTGGGATGAGGGCTTTGGCACCCAGTGGGACGTGTCCGAGCAGAAAGAAAGGGAGGGGAGGTGGGTGATTCCTGCAGGCAGGCTCACTCCAGAAGCTGGCAGACAAGACACTTTACTATTTGCATCTCTTGGCAGGTGAAGGAAGTGAGCCTTCCCAAATACCGCTGCAGGTTGATGTTTTTCTTCTGGAGCAACCCCTACTTCCTGAATGACCTGATCATTAAGCAATATGATGTCAGCCTTGCAGGTGAGTGACAGTTCCCAGGATGGGCCTTTGGAAGAGCAGGAAAATGGTGGGTGGGTGTGGACATTGGACCGATGGGAATCCAGCCTTCTGGCAGGGTACAGGGCCTCTAGTTCCACTCCAATCCTCTGGTTCTGGGATTATGAACGTGGAGCCCCCAGCCGCCGGCGAGATACAAGCAGCGTCAGCTTCTTCAACTGGTTGTCTGAACATACCCTGCCCGGGTCAGGCAAGATTGCTGAGGTGATTGATACTGCTCTGGCCACTGTCAGAAAATGTGATGGTGGAAGCCCCACGTGCATGAAAAGCAGACTAGCAGACTGGTGTGGTCCCCCTCTGCCCTGTGTTCCTTCCCAGATCATCAGCGAGGACCTCTGGCCCAATCCTCTGCAGTACTACCCCGCAGACGCAGGACCCAGAGGAGGGAGCTGCCGAGGGGACCTGTTGGAGAGGAGGAGCCCTCCTGCTGGGCATTAAAAGGTGAGTAGTTGCCCCTGTGAATCTCCTTAGAAAAGTGAATATGGAAAACCAGGCCTGGGTAAATTGGAGGTACCCTAGTGCGCCAGGAATGTGTGTGAGAGCAGCAAAGGGAAACTGGGAGTCCTGGTGCCCACAGAATGTAAGCAGATGGGGGTGCTGTAAGCACCATGGCTTTCAGGATGACTGGCCTAGGGCCCTGGGCAACAAACATGGTTCTTCATCATGTTTCTGCAATCCTGTTGTCGGTGCTTTCGTCACTCACTTAGGCCTCTTGCCACTCCAGCGGAGTCCTACCCTCCCATGCCTTACCAGTTTTCAGTGCCTCTAATTCACATTTCTTTCAGTTTTTATACCCACCGCTCAGTTCCGCTGAGCTGAGCCCACAATGCTGGCAATGGCAGGAGGATCTGGACGAGACTTTTGAAGTCCTGGGGTAGGAAAGTTAAACAGGCCCGGAAAAGGCACGGTGTACTGACTGTGGACATGTGCTTCAGAGGGGCCCCACACACCTTCAGGCGCATGCCAGTGTCTGTGAGTGTGGGTTGTGTGTTTAGAAGGGGACACTCCAGATTCAGAGGAGAGGGAGCAGAACATCAAATATGGCCCCGAAGGACAGAAACGATGCAGTGTGTGGGCACACACCAAGGTTGGCTGAGGGATTCTGTCCATTCCCTTTACACAGGAGGAAAAGAGGAGAAAAGGATCGCCTGAGGAAGAGTCAGAGAGCATATGCCACCTAACATGAGTGTCACTGAAAGAACCATAAAGAAGCTTGCAAGGTGTTGCTGACTCTGCGTTGTTGGTAGCAGGGAAATGTAAAAGTATTGGGCAAAGACCTCACAAGGGGCTGTGGGAGCAGCATCTCCAGCATTTCAGCCTGCCTGGAAAGAGGCAGGGCTACAGAAGAGGAGACAGCCGGCCTCTTCTTTCAGGGTGTTGTCTGGGAGGAGGAAGGAAGAATGGCTGACTTCTGATGACAAGTATTATAATTTGGCCAGGGGACAGGGACCTTGTACACTACAGGAGTGCAGGGGGCAGACTTTAGATCCTGACCCTTAGGTTCTCAACTCCCTTGGCTTGGGTGGTCACTCACATAGACATGCCATGGTCAGACAGAAGACAGCTGGCCTTTTCAAGATGGAGGCACTGCTCAACAGAAGCCATTGGCCTGTCCTGTGAACGTGAAAGTTTACAGGTAGAGCCACCCTCCCTGTGTGGGGCAGGATTGCAATGAAGTGAGCAGGGGTGTGGGGCAGAGGAGAGGAGTTACACGCCAGGGAGGGTGCTAAGGCCTGGGGTGTATGGAGGCAGGTGCGCACTGCAGCACCCTGCATGGGTTGCACTTGGGAAAGGGAAAAGGTCAAAACTCTGCCAGTAGACCAAAGCCTTCCTTGTACACAGACAACCGCATAAGCCAATCAGAACATTCTAGAGGGGGGAACCTCAACACAACAAAGTTTATTTTCCTGTCAAGCAAGAATGAAACGGGAAACCCATTCCCAAAGGAGGCAATCACATGAACAAAACTTGCCTTTTGTTAAAGTGGGGGACTGGCATGCCTTTCTCCATTCCAGCTTTCACACTCAGCTTTTTTGGGGGAGGATTTTCATGTGTGAAAGTGGGTGGGCTTCCTCAGGAACCTTGGGCTGCAGGGGCCAGGTTCATACACCAGTGCTGAGACTGGGGGGTGGAGTTGCGCAGGGTGACGCCCACTGCCCTGCCCTTGATTGGAGGGGACTTTTCAGGAGCCCATCCAGAGACTGCAGGCTGGGCCTGGCCAGGTGCCTTCTGTACCACATGCTCACATTACCAGCGCCTGTGCATGGGCCCAGTGTGCACCCACTCAGCACACCAGGGCCTGGATGCATGCACCAGTGAGCGAGCGCTTTACCTGGAATCAGCAGGCTCTGCACCACCTGCTCCTTCATAGCACCAGTCTCAGAGCCAGGGGGCATCCAGAGTCAGGCTGTGTTGGGAGACTGAGGGGCTCCTGGGGGCAGCGCGCTTCCTCTCAGTTCCACTTGGGGGCCTACAGCTGCAGGGCGCCTGAGGACTCACAGTGCACCCCAGGGCCTTTGCACCAGGAAGGACAGGGCAAGCAGGATGGCCCAGAAGGCTTTTAGCTTCACCTCGGTGCAGGGAAGTGGTGATACCCAGGACACAAGGACACAGGAGGTTTGGAGGAAAGCTATAGGGCTGGAGAGGGAGGATTTCATGCAGGTGAGGGAGGCTGTGATCCTGGAGCTGAGGTTGGATGCAGGCAAGAAGTTTGGCTAGATCTTGAGTGGGGGGCAGGGGAGGACAGGGTGGCTGCAGAGCACTGTGTGCAGAGAGAGGAGAGTGAGGTGCAGCAGGGAACCCAGAGTGAGGAGCAAAGGGAAGACAAGAAGGGCCTGGGGGAGGAGTTGCAGGCACAGGCGCAGTTTGTCCCGTGGTCAGAGGGCCTGCTGCAGGTGGTGCCATGGCAGGCAATGTGGGCAGGGGAGGAGGTTTTCCCACATCTGCAGGTGGGGAGGCAGGAGGAGGTGGTGAGTAAAGAGCTGAGGCTGGAGGCACAGGCTCCAGGTGACCTGCAAGGGAGTGACCACCAGGAGGAGGGGCGGATGGAGGAGCAATTTATTGCAGGGCAGCAGTTTGTCCTGCAGGGGGAGGGGAAGTGCACCATGAAGGCAGTGGAACAGGTGGGAGAGGTGGAGCCTCAGTCCAAGGCCAAAGCAAAGCCAGAAGAAGAGGAGCCAGTGCATCAGGAGCAGGCCCAGTCAGGGCCCGGGGCCAAGTCACCTGGTCCCCTCTGGAGGTGCTCCTGGCCGTCCAATTGGAGATGGAGCCCGTGAATGAGCAAGCCAGCAGGGCCTTCTCTTGGCTCAGGTGCAGGACTCGGCAGAGGCTCAAGCCCTATTTCAAACAGAGAAGCCTCAATATCCGGCGCATCCCTGGGTTCTGGCTCACAGCTGTATCCTTGAGGGTAGAGGAGCAGGATCACAAGGAGCATGGGACAGTGCAGGAGAACGGTGTAAGCGGGGATGGTTCCCATAGAAAAGAACATTGAGGACAAGCTAGGGGCAGTGCGCCCCGGTCTGGCCCAGGATCCTGGAGACACCCTCTGTCTTGTACAGGAACCATAGAAGCATTACCAGGGTGTCCAGGGGCAGAGCTCCAAGGCAGAGGCACGCATACACCAGGGGCTGATGCCCACAAACAGGGCTATGTTGCACGGGCTGTTCTGGGACTAACTAATACTGCCTTACAGGCCATCTCTATGTCCAGTTCCTCAGTCAGAAGCAGGAATGTGTGATGTGTAGCCTGTCAAGCCCTCAGCACAACACAGTCTGGTGGGCATCAGGGTCTGTCAGGAAACAGAGTGGTGCTGTGCCCCTTTCTGCCGTTAAAGTGGAAGGAGTGGCCTTAAGGGAAGGAGAGGCCAGGCCAGTCTGCTCTTTCTATCTGGTCCATGCCCAGCTCCCAGGGTGCAGGTTGCTTGACCCAAAGCTGTTTGTCCACCACCCAGACTTATTGGCAATGATCAGGGAGGAAGCCCCTATGACAGAAGAATTAGACACTGAAATTAAAAATGATAAGGTACAGACAACATTTTATTGTAAAGGATTTGGCTTCTGTTATTTAAGAATGACTAAAAGCAAATGGTAGGTTTGGGGGAAGCATCAAGAATTGTAGGTACCATTATGAAGTTTCAGGATTGGAGGCAAGGTTTGAATTATTCAAAGTTGTTTCATAAGTGCTGATTTAAATTACAATATACTTAAATGTTTAACTTTTACATATTGTATTGTTAAAATATTCAGAATGTATTATTTTGTTTACTGGGGTCCTGTTGGTGAGCCTAGCTAGAGGTTAATCAATGTGGCTTATTCTTTCAAAGAAATAGCTCATGTCTTTATTAATCTTTTGTGCGGTTTTTGGACTCTATGCCATTTATTTCTGCTGTTATCTTCATTATTTTCTTCCTGCTGCTCAGTTTGGGCTTTGCTTGTTGCTCTCTCTAACTTTTTAAGTTGTGCGGGTTAGATAATTTGTTAACTGTTTTTCTTGTTCTTTGAGTTAGGCCTGTAATGCTATGAAGTTCCCTCTAAGGACTATTTTCAGTGTGTCCAATAGGTTTTGGATTTTTATTTTTAATTGTCATTTATTTTCAGGATGATTTTAATTTCTTCTTTAATCTCTTCGGTAGTCCAATAATCTATCTTTGTACATAAAAGCCCTGTGACCCGAATGGCAGAATGACCAGAATGGGGGGTGGCTAAGACTTGCATTGCAGCAGCCAACCAACCTTATCTGGGCCCTAATCGGCCATATCCCTGACCAGCCTTGCCTCCCATCTGCCCCCAATGACCCATTCAGGGCATGACTGATAAGCAAACCACTCACAGCCTTTCCCCTGGTCAGCCACACCCCCTATATGCGCCTACGCCCAGATTGGAGGCATGGCCTTCTGGTTAACCACCAATGGCCACTAACCGCTGCAGGCCTGGCCCCATGTGCCCCCATCTCGGGATGCCGACCAGACTGCTTCCTTGCAGGAATTCATATCCGGGGCCTCCATTTATTTAATAAAAGACTATTTAGCCTCCAAGTATTTGAATTCTGTTATATCTTATTGTAGCTTATTAGTAATATTAGAGGCCCAGTGAACGATCTTTGTACACTTGGCAGAGTCCCTCACCCTCTGGAAGTCTGGGAGACCTCAGGGGATGTCAGAATGATGGCTTAGGCTTAATCCCAGTTGCCAAACATTCTTAGCACCTCTGTGGAGGTGGGAAAGATTCCTGCCACTGCTGCTCCACTTGCCAGTTGTCAGCAGAGGATCCAGCTGAGTGGTGCTGCCCTTGTGGGAGTTCACTGACCATCAAGGGCAGCTCTTGCATTGAGAGTTTACCCCCTGGTTGTCAGAGCACATCATAGCAATTGGTCTTATCTCTTTTTTATGACCTTTACTTTGAGATTTCTTTTTTCTTTCTTTTCTAAATTGCTTTATTCCTTAAAGTATTACAAAGGGTATTACATATGTCTCCTTTTTCTTCCCCGCCCTGACAATCCCCTGGCCTCCCCTACCCCCCAGTGTCTTATGTCAATTGGTTATGCTTATATGCATGCATACAAGTCTTTCGGGTGATCTCTTACCCTCCCCGACTGCCCCCAAACCCTCCCCGGCCTTCCTGCTGTAGTTTGACAGTCTGTTCAAAGCTGCTATGCCTCTATCTATTTTTATTCATAAGTTTATAATGGTCTTTATTATCCATAAATGAGTGAGACCATGTGATATTTTTCCTTCATTGACTGGCTTAGTTCACTTAGCATAATGCCCTCCAGTTCCATCCATGCTGCTGCAAATGGCAAGAATTCCATCTTTTTTACAACAGCATAGCATTCCATCGTGTAGATGTACCACCGTTTTCTAATCCATTCATCTGCTGATGGGCACTTAGACTGTTTCCAGATCTTAGCTATGGTGAATTGTGATGCTATGAACATAGGGGTGCTTATATCCTTTCTGGGCTCAGAGGTGTGGCAAAGTTTCCTGCCCCGATCCATGGTTTTTACCTTACCAGAGGAACTCTGCCCTTCCTGGCTGCAAACTGTCTGACCACCTGAGTGTACATTGCCACTTCCGGGTGGGTGTTATTAGTTTCAGCTGCTCACTCCATTTGCTCCCGGACAAGCCCTGGGACGCGTCTGCCTATGCCATCGCCATCTTGGCTTCTTGAGATTTATTTTTTCAAATATAATTATGGCTCCCCTAGATTTTCCCCCTCCTTTCCTGAAAATTATTTTCTCTCCTTCCACTTTCAGTCCATGTGAGGCCCTTATTCTGAGGTGGGTCTCTCATAGACAGCATACATATGGGTCTTTTTTTATTATAATTTTGGCCATTATATATCTTTTGAATGGAGTGTTTAGTCTGTTTAGGTTTAAGGTTATTTTGATAGGTACTGATATTTTGCAACTTTTTTCTTTATGCCTGTGTTTCTTCTGTCTCTTCTATTCCTTCTTTTTACAACAGTCCCTTTAGCATTTCTTGCATTGATAATTTAGTAGTGAAACACTCCCTTAGATTTTTTTTTTTTCTGTGAGGACACTGAATTCCCCTATAGTTTTGAATGATTGCCTTGCTGGATAAGTATTCTTGGATTTGGTCCCTTGTTTTGCATCACTTTGTGTATTTCCTTTCATTCCCTCTGGTCTGATGTGTTTCTGTTAAAAATCATTTGATAACCTAACAGGAGAGCCTTTGTAGGTGACTCTCTGTCTCTCTCTTACAGCCTTTAAGATTCTGTTTGTGTTGTTACTGTTTGCCATTATAATTACAATGTGTCTTGGTATAGGTCTTATTGGGTTCATCTTGTTTGGGACTGTCTGTGCTTGTGTGACTTTTTCTTCCCAAGATCAGAAAGTTTTTGTGATTATTTCTTCTAATAGGTTCCCTAATCCTTGTTCCTCATCTTGTCCTTCTGACACCCTTATTATACACATGTTACTTTGTTTCATGTTGTCCCCAATCTCCGTTAGGATATCCACCTGCTTTCTATTTTTTCTCTCCAATTGCTGTTCAGATTGTGTTGTTCCAGGTGTGTTACTCTGCCGTGTCTCCTAAATCACTGGTTCAATCCTTTGCTACTTCTAGTGTACTATTGAAACCTTCCATCATATTTTTTTTTTGCAGCTATTATCAATTTTTTTCATTTTTCCTTGATTCTTATGTAAGTTGTGGATTTCCCATGCATCTGGTGTATGAACTTTATGACCCTTATTCTGAATTCCTTTTCGAACATATTGTATGTCTCCATTTAATTGAGTTCCTCTTCTGGCAATTCCTCCTTTTCTGTCCTTTGGGGGTTGTTTGTTTGTCTCCCCATTTTAGCTATCATTGCAGAATCCAGGTGCTTGAGTGCGATGGGCCAATGGCCACAGAGTGCATCGGCAATTCAATTGTACACTCTAAGACTCACAGGAGGCAGTGGCAGTGGTGGGGGGTTGGAGTCCCGGTGCCCGTGGATCTGCTGCTGCCTTAAAAAGGTCTTTGGCCAGTGTGGCTCTCAGGTGATATGTGAGGCCCATCTGGGTGGAGGTGAGGCTGAGTTCCTAGTCATAGCAACTCTCCCCTTCAAGATGGCTTGTTTTCTTAGAACCATATTTAACATCAAACAGTGTACTAACCAAAAAATACTAAAGATTGTGCAAGGAGCCGATTAAAAATAGAATGGAGAAACAAATCAGAACTATGTATACAGAGTTGCATTCATACTCGACATTGTTTTCTGTCATTTTAACTGAAGAAATAGTAAAAGTAAGAAATCTGAGAAGTGGTAGAGGAGCAATAAAGTACCTAATCATTTTTAATGAATGATTGTTTGTTTTAAAATATAGGTTATTTAAGCCGGGTGCACTGGAAAAAATGAAATAGATGTGTCAAAACATAAATGAAGTAACAGATACATCCTAAAAAGTAATCCACAGTGCACAGTCAGTATTACTCAATGGTAGAGGATAGAATCGTGAACCAACATGTCTCATCATCTATACATGGTCAGGACCCATGCCCAGGTTGCAGGCTGGTTTGCCAGTATGAGACATTTAAGGAAGCCGCTGATCGAAATATTTCTCTTTCATCTATGTTTCCATCTCTCTATCCCTCTCTCCAGATAACCAAGAATAAGCCTATTAAAAAACAAGAATGAAATGTATGTGTTTTCCCCTGGAATGTGAGACATTTTAGTTCTTATTACTAGAGGTCTTTGGAGGACTTTTAATAACCAACATATATGGTTCTGTGTTGAATACTACAATGGAATATTGTTAATAATGAAGTGTTTCATAAACTTACCATGAGAAAGACTCTATCATTTTTGAAAGAAATTCTTGGTCTGGGAGAAGAATTTGAGGTAAGTCTTGATTTTGGTTGCAATAATAATTAGTTTCAAACAGTTGCTCATTTGTTCAGGTTAAATGTTATGTAGTGTTGATATTATGTGTACTCATTTTATTCTGTGGGTGGAAAAACAATTAAAGTAGACTACACCAAGAAACGATCTTTTCAAAGTGGGGGTGGGCAGAGGGCACCAGTTCCATCAAGAAATAGAGGTGATGTGAGAAGTCTGGAAGTGGAAGAGGAGGAAGTAAGAGAAGCAAAAGGACCCTCAGGTGGAAAACAGGTAATGTTTCAAAATCTAGGGATGGTAGGAGATCTGACTTAGGTAAAAACATAATGCAATATGCAAATGAGGTATCATAGACTTGTGTACCTGAAGCCTATGTGATATATTAACTCCTATAAATTCAATAAAGAGTGCATAAACTGTCGGTAACTCAAATGTTTTTAAAAAATTAAAAATAGGTATGAGCATGAAACCATTATTTATGTGAAAACAGTAACATTGAATGAAGAGATACACCTCAATTTCATTCATATCATTCAAAGCAAAAGAAATGATACCATTCATTAGATTGAGAATGTATACTGATGATCAATATGATTTGTAATTGCTAAAGAGGTATAGCACTTATAATAATGAATGCAATATATAATGTGTGAAACACTCCTAATGACCTTACACGGATAGGATTTAAACCTCAAGCTAAATTCAGTCTATTTTAGCATTACTGTTTGCCTCTAGTCACTTCAACTGTTCTCTGAAGAACTCAGTTCTATTGATCTCATGTTAGAATGTTACACTTTGGGAACAGGAAGCATGTAGGTTTAAAGTGAAGATTCATACTTATTGAACTACTAAGAATTTGTTCTGAAAGTACCCTTCTTTCGTCTGAATAAAGGACATCAGTTCACCTTGGAAAATTCCCACTGAAATAAAAGTTAGTCTAACTACATAAACTTCAAGGACACACACTTCATTATTTAGAATTGGATTTGAAATACTAGTTTTGAGTATAGGAATGTGCAACCCTGTACTGTGTAAAATAATAATCTCTATTATTAATTTGATAAGACGATCTTGTACCTACGTTTGATGTAGAAAAATTTCCATTTGGAAACTACATAAGAGAAATGTCTATGGTATTAAATAGATTCACCAAGGGGTCTCTGACCCAGAAAAAGGCTACAAACCAATGATTCAGCAAGTTTATTGGTGTTTCTTTCTTTCTTTCTTTTATATGAGGTATGTGAAACATGAATAAAAATGTTGATGAGCTATTTTCAGGGAGTTGTCTTTTAATTTAACTATTTACTTATTTGACTGACTATGAAAGGAAAATATATTCATTTCAATATATCTGTAGCAGGAAAAGTTGGTTTCATATTAACCAG
This sequence comes from Myotis nattereri, assembly GCF_964212035.1. NCBI lineage: Eukaryota > Metazoa > Chordata > Mammalia > Chiroptera > Vespertilionidae > Myotis > Myotis nattereri. The sequence goes on along the minus strand of NC_138094.1, from coordinate 35,678,675 downwards.
TTTTCCCAATTTCAAAGACTTAGTGTCCATTTGTGATAATTAGGTGTGTGACATTTCACGGGAAATTTTCTAAAGTGTTATTGCAGAGTTTGTGCAAGATGAAGGTGAATGTTCCCATTTTTCCCATGTGGGTGAGAAGAGTTTGCCAGTTCATATTTGGCCACATATGAGGATGCTCATAGTTCTTCTTTCCCATGACAAATTACAGAATTGGAAGATAAGCTTCTTTTCAATTTGAAAATGAAAATAGTGATTGTTAATTATGTATTATTCAACATGTTTTCTTTAAATACTATTAAAATAGAGTGTAGTATTCTGATCAAAGAATTATTTTATAAATGAACTGTAGGAATTATATGATAACATTCGTGAAATAACACTTTTTTGTAATGCATCATGTTTTGACTTTTTATATTTTAATTTTTAACTATGACGTTACACGTTTTAAAAGCTTTTATTGAGATGAAATTAATTTGAAGACTAGTTGAGACTGTTTTCTTGTATCTTTTAAATAACTTCTTTCACTTAGTGTATCTGGATTCTCTGCATTCAAATTCCGGTGTGTGTGTGTATGTGTGTTTTGTTTTCTTTTATTGGCACATATATATAATGCTGCTTCAGTTCTTTCTCAGTTATCCAAACTGATTTTCAATAACTCTGAGCACTGTGCTGAAGACATGTAAAGATAGAATTTTATCATTTTGGGCTAACCAGCATGCTTATGACCATCATCCTGTTTAGTAAAGATTTATACACAATAACCAGACTTGACCATTTAACAAATGTTGACCCTACTCAAGTAGAATGATGTTATTTATAACACAGAGGATGGCAGACATACAATTAATCTTCACAGCAGTGGCTCCGGGGTGGATTCCCTTCCACTGCAAAGAACTCCATCTTCAAGAAGTTGGGATCCTCCACCTACAAGACCTGCCCATTCTGTTCCAAAGCAAAGCACTACTGGGATGGGAAGTCAAGGTAAATGGTACAGCCTTTCATGGATTAGAGTAATGAGCTGTTTTAAAAGGAATGCTGTACTTTAATTTCAGGAAGCCATGTGGAAAGTGAGTAGTGGATGGGCATCTGTACTGAACACTATCTTATTGTTTCATTGTTAGGAAATAATTCTTCATCTTCTGATTAGTGAGGTAAGAAGTAGATAACACCAGAGTGAGGAATGCATTCCTTTTAATCCATGTTGATACAGTGTCCCTCTTTTTTATATTTACTTTTTTAATATTTTAAGACAAATGGTTTTAGTGTCATGTTACATTCAATAAATGTTAATATTTCCAGAAAAACTATTTTAAATGTAATAATTTTACATGCAATAAGCATTAATATCCCAAGAAAAACTATTTTAAATATAATAATACTGGAGACCCAGTTTACAAATTCGTGCATGCGTGGTGTCTGGCCTGCACACCCCAATTGCCGGGTTGGTCAGGGGGAGGGGATGCAAGTGTTTGGCTGGCTGGCCCCACCCCAATTGAGTGCGGGATCAGATGGGGGAAGATGAAGGCAAGTGGAAAGGGCTGTGGGAAGCTTACTAGCTGGTGGGTCCTCGATCATTGCAGGGGGTGGGGGGGGCAGACAGAACAGTGTGGGGCTGGTTGGAGGGTGCAGCTGGGGACAACAGCTACACAGTCCCACCCCATGTTTGATCTCCTGGTCAAACTCCTGTTTGAAGGGACAATTTGTATATTAGCCTTTTATAATACAGTGTTACATGCAATAAAATTAATATGTTAAGAAAAATAATTTAAATATTATATTACCAAAACAGTGCAAACCTATTTTATCACAAAAGTTGTAGGAATTATTAAATATCTGAAAATAATAGGATTCCTTCTATGGTATTCTAAAACGTATTTTTTTTTTTACTCTGTCTCTATTTCATTCATCTGTTTCTTTTTTTATTTTTTGAAATATTTGTTATTGATTTCAGTGAGAAAGGGAGAGGGAGAGAGAGATAGCAACATCAATGATGAGTGAGAACCATTGATCCTCTGCCATCTGCAAGCCTCACACTGGGGACCAAGCCCACAACCCAGGCATGTGTCTTTGGCCGGAATCAAACTTGGGACCCTTCAGTCTGGAGACCAATAATCTATCCACAGTGCCTAACCAGCTAGGGCTATTTTTTTCTTTATTGATTAAGGTATTACATATGTGTCATTATCCCCCATTTGTCCCCCCTACCTCCTACTCATCTCATCACCCCCACTGGTGTCTGTGTCCATTAGGCTTATATGCATGCCTATAAGTCCTTTGGTTGATCTCTCCCCCTAACCCCATCTTCCCCTATCTTCCCTGCAGCAACCTTTTGCAGAAAAGATTCAGAATCAGGAAAAGTGGATGAACTCAAATGAATACACTAGACAACAATTACAAATTTAGAAGGCATGGGGAGCCAGGTGAAGATATTTCTCTCTAGTAAAGAGGCACTCTGAAACCCAGGACCCATCAGCTTTTATTTACTTGAATACACATTTGCCCTTTAGCAAAACACACAGGCATATCGATGGTAAAGTTTGGTAAACAATAAAAGTATTATCATGGTAGGAGGTTGCTTTCAGCCATTCTGCGAACAGCAGGGTAACAAAATGCTGATTTTCAGCCATGCTGAATATCAAAGTCCATTCTCCTTCTGTGGGACTTCTCGCATTGATATGTTCACTACTGTTGGTCTTTGCTCCAACATTTCCCCCTTTTTTGCTTTCTTAATTAATTTAGAAAGGTGTATGCCATTAGCTGGGCTCAGATCTTTTAGGACTTCATTCTGCATCTTCATACTGGAAGCAAACATAGAAGAACAAGAAAGAAAAACACTAGTGGTTATTCTAAAAAGGAAATATAGGGAGGTTCGACGACAAGGATTGAGTTCTTTCATGTCCTTCTAAATATTATTGTCAGGTATTTAAGGATTCGTTCATAGTAGGTTTCGTTTGGGGCCATTAGATTTTTATGGATCCCTTTCCCAATCACAGTTAGCTTGTGACATGACAGCAATGATGTTCGAGTTCTGGATGGTGGACAAATGGTGAGAAATGACAATGCAGGTCTGACCTTTCTTGGCTTTGTCATGGGCAACCTGTACCAATGCACAGCTGATGAGTGCTAGCATGGCAAGCCGTCTTCACCATCCCCCATCTCTGGATGTTTCTCCTCTGACTCCTCAGCATTTTGCTTGGGGTGACTGCTATCTGTCGTTGCAGTAGTCTGGTCAGTTCCTCTCTCAGATTCATGTTGCAGGAATTGGAGGATTTTTCTGGAAATACTCAAGTATATCCTCAACCAAAGGTTAATAAAGGGACCCTTCTATAAACCAGACTCGGTATCTTTCCATTTAAGCAGAACATTTTCCTTTAGCTTACTCTTTCACTAGTGTCTTTCCATGGATGTCTTGCCATCAGCATTACAAGGGAAAAATTTAAAGTAATTAAGGCTTTGTGTAGTCTACTTATAGGAGATTTCACTATTCCCCCAATTTCGTTTTTCAAGTTGGGATTTAGAGGCCCTTGTAGCAGATATAACATGCAAGGGGGACATTTCTTGATAATCTGTTTTGTCTGCTGCACAATATTTTGGCAGACTAATGTAAAAGTTGATGAGATTCCCCTGACCTGTTTCCTTAAAATAACTAATTGATATGCGTATTCATTTCCTTTTGTTAAAGGACCAGGACTTGTTCAAATAGTATAGAGAGGCCTCGGTCACAGCCATTTAAATTGAGTAGTTGCAGTTCTGTTTACCAGGCTGGCAGCATAGGCAGATCAGAGATAATATGAAGAGGCTTTTGGAAATCCTGCAAGTCAGCCTTGATCGTTTCTAATTTGATTCTTTGCACAGAAGTATGACTGGTCTGAATGACTTGGTCTGATTCACTGCATTATAAGCAGCTTTACCATGAGATGGACTATCAGTAAAAACAGTGACTGCTCCAGGAATATATTTTGGCCTATTACAACTAAGTTCCCCTGAATATTCTTTTATTTTCATTTGCTAATTTAAATCAGTCTAAAATAAGGCTTATTTCCTAACTTCCTGTGTCATTGGGTGGGGACAGTAAATGACACTAATAGGGTTTCTGCTAGCAGTCTTTGAGTATATTGAAATAAGCTTTCTTTAAGGAGGCAAAATGCAAATTGTTTACTTTTCTTTTTGAGGCCTAATACATTTATTTTTAATTACAGTTTTCTAGATATTTGAAGGGAATCTCCTTCTGTTTTTTCTTCCAGAGTAATTTCTAGGCCACAATTAGGGAGTTTCTTTTAAAAGCTTTTTTTCTTTCTGTTAAATAGAGCTACAAACTTGGTTCCTTTTCAGAAATACCTATCAGAGAGAGGTATGCTGGCCAATAGCGCAATGCATACAGACTAAGTAAAAGTAACTCTTTTTTTTATGTTTTCTTATTAATGGTGCGATTTAATGTTTGAATACTAACTTTTGGTTTCCCTTGTAAATAGTCGCAGAAGAGATTTTTAAATTTCTCCTTTTTATTAAGCTTAAAATTTACTTTTGAACAGCATTCTTTTGGCTATTGCTCATTTGCATAGGTACAGAAATTTTACTCTGGACTGTGTTAGAACCAATTGCTAATAAAATATCTGCTTCTCATATAACTGAGTTTATATAAGACCTTGATTATATTGTAAAAAGCTAATTTATTAAGTGACTAAAGCATGCATCTTTATTGAGGAAGCAAAGTAAGTAAACTTATACGTTTGACCTATGAAGTCCAGATGTTGCACTACCCACTGGCCTATCTAAAGATCAGGCTGTCAGGGCACCCATCTTAAAATTCTGCTGCTGAATAATCCGATGTTGCTAAAGAAGTATTCAGCAACTTTGTCCTGCCCTCCCTTAGAGGGTGACACATTTATAACATTTAAAATACGTGTATTTTAAGAGAACACAATTATTAATTTTTATTTGATGAAGCTTCAAGTGATTTCAAGTATATTAGATCGGCATAATTTGGTTTGAAAATATTTCTTTTCCTAAAATATTTCTTTTAAGAAGAGTAAACCCTTGAATTATTCCAGGGCACTTGAAAAGTTTCAAAGCTATCTCTTGGTTAAAGTCTTGAAATTTAACATGGAAAGACTATCACAAATATGTGTAACCCAAATATTACATTATACATTTGTTGTAATTATTCTAAAATAGATCAATTAAATTTAAACTCGTTTTTATATTAAAAATTTGGTTCAGACCAGAGAATTATTCCTCTTTTTTAATCAATCCAATTACATTTTATACCCTAGGATGAAATTTTACCACACATAGTACACATAATTACTACAATATATGTTGTGCTACTAAATTTTTCCAGATAAATCACAAGAATTATTTTTCTTGATAATGAATTTCTAAAGTTTATGCATTGTATCATTACAAGCATTTAATTTCTCCCAATTTAATTTGAACTTTTATCTCTTGGAAGCCTTAAATTTTAGGTGGTAAGTTAAATACTTAGCATTTCTTAGATTAGTAATACCTTCACATTTTTAAGGATATGTTTCCAATAAAATTAACAAAGACTTATTTAATTAATAGATTCAAATCTGTCCTTTATTTTTTCATTCGAGTCAAACTCAAATTAATATTTCAGTATTTTGTTCTTTCAAAACAGAGATTTAATAAGTTTTATTCCTTAATGTAAATAACACAGATTTTTAAGTTACCAAAACTTTACAAATGTATGTTTAGACATATGAGGTTGCTAAAGAAGTAGGGGGAGAAAGGAAGAAGGCCTGTAGGCATTTGAATTTTAAAACCACCACATTTTTCCTTCAGAGATAAGATATAAGGTTGCTCTGCCAGGTTCTCTGCTTTTACAGGGGGAATATCCACTGGCCCTTTCCTCCAACAGAGAGTGCAGTCCGCCCTCTCCTCAGTGACTGCACCGTCACCATCAATATATTTATTTATAATTATTACTGAAAAGCTTTGCCACAAAGCCTTCATTTTAAGTATATCTATCTATTTAACTTTTAACAATTTTGAGATTCCAAAGCCAGTTATCACCATCTAAGGTGCTTTACTTTGGCAAATTTTGCAGCAGAGAAAACTTACTGGCTTTCATTGGCTTTAATGTTAACCTTGGAATATGGTCCATTATTATTTCAGAACTGCCCCTTATTATGGAAACACTAATCTTATTGCCTAAAAGCAGCCTGTCTATTTTCCTTGTGTCATTTCACCATCTTAATAAGAAAAACAGTCTTGGGTTTGTACTATAGCATCTGTGAAGAGATGGGGGTCAGTCCAAGAGGCCACACAAAATCGGGTGGGGTGCGACTTCTCTTAAGCTAGCGTTTTTCTCTTCACTGGTACAGAAATCCTAGAGATATCCCTTAAATTGTGAGGAATGTCTCATCTATCCAAATTTCAAATAACGATCTGGGAAATAAAATGAGACTTTTAATAACACTCTTGAGAGTGGGCATACATTTTACAGGATCACCAAAAGACTAGTAATTAATGGGTTGGGAGGTGTTTTAGATATTAATAATGGCCTGTCCATCTACTCTTTCTTTTCTTATTAAATTAAATTGAAGGCATGCTTAATAGACTAACAATAAACAACCAAGACAGATTGATAATAATCAACAGACAAGTGCCCGTAACATAGAGACAAGGCTTAATAAATCAGAGTAGTTTTCATAAATCTTATCCTATTCTGCTCTTCATGGCACTGGCTGTCCTCTAAAGTTATTTTAGCTAAAATCTGCCTGTCCCAAGGTGTCATATGGTAATTTTCAGACAAAGCATTAAAGGGTCCTTTTGTAAAATGACTGTTAGCCCCGTTTTCTCTAGCTGCTGAGCCTTTCCACACTAGAGGTGGAGGACCCAGGGCTTAGGTATTACAGACTTTTGATCCCCAATACCAATTAGGCATAATGCAGTGCAGACAAGAGCCCACATAGTTCAAGATGACAATGTTACTTTTTTTCCCTTGAGCCTGATTTCAGAGAGTACCTTTTGATATTTTAATTTCCTTAACCTTGAGCGTATAAGCTATATGTTTACAATTTTTTTTTTGCCATATACTCAAACTTTCCTCATTGTAGCCTGGCAGAAATGAAAGATTTTCCACCCACTTTATGTCACAATTTCCAAAGCTGGCATGGGCTTTGTGCACAGAGAATTTTCCCCACCTTTTCAGTGCACTTCCCAGCTTTCTGGTGAAATGTCTTCATTTTTCACTCTGGTGCAATTTCTTCTCCAGATGCCCCACATTGGGTGCCAGAATGTTGTAACCTTTTGCAGCAAGGATTCAGGATCAGGTAAAGGAGCTGCACACAAATGAATACACTATACAACAAATATAAATTTAGAAGAAATGGGGGAGCCAGGCAGAGACCTTTCTTTCTAGTGGAGAAGCTCTCTGAAACCCAGCACCCATCAGCTTTTATTGACTTGGCTTTAGGTTTCTCATATATGCCCTTAAGCAAAGCAAACAGGCATATCAGCAGTCAAGTTTGCTAAACATTAAAAGGGTTATCAGGTTAGGAGATTACCTTCAGCCATTTTGCCAACAGCAGGGTAATATAATGCTGATGTTCAGCCCTGCTGAATATCAAAGTTCATTAGCCCTCTATGGGAGATATATATACATATACGTATACGTATACGTATGCATATGCATATGTATATACACAGAGATATATGTATGTAGGTATATGTGTGTGTGTGTGTGTATATATATATATATATATATATATATATATATATATATATACTAGAGGCTCAGTGCACAAAAATTTGTTCACTGGTGGGGGGGTGTCCCTCAGCCCCACTTGTGCCCTCTCACAATCTGGGACCCCTCGGGAGATAATGACCTTCTGGCTTAGGCCTGCTCCGGTGTGGCAGAGGGCAGGCCCAATCTCTAGGTGCAACCCCTGGTCGGGCTTAGAGCAGGGCCGATTGGGAGTTGGGGCGCCGCCCACTGTCATGCACAGAGCAGGGCGGATCGGGAGGTTGCGATGCCACCCCCAGTCATGCTCAGGGTAAGGCCGATTGGGGGGTTGGGGTGCCACCCCCTGTTACACTCAAGGCAGGGACGATGGGGAGGTTGCAGCACCACCTGCTGTCATGAACAGGGCAGGGCCCATCAAGGGGGTTGGGGTTCTGTACCCTGTCACACACAGAGCAGGGCCAATCAGGGTGTTTGGGAGCTCCCCCCTGTCACGCACAGAGTAGGGCCTATAGAGGAGTTGGGGCACTGCCCCCTGTCACACACAGAGCAGGGCAGATCAGGGGGTTGGGGTGCCTACCCCTGTCACACTTAGGGCAGGGCCGAGGAGGTGGTTGTGGCTCCACCCTGTCACACACAGAGCAGGGCCCATGGCGGGGTTGGGGTGCCTCACCCTGTCACACACAGAGCCACAGGGTGATCAGGGGGTTTGGGCACTGCCCCCTGTCATGCTGCTCCAGGGGCCAGGAGGCCTCGCGGCTCCGCTGATCAGAGTGCTGGGAGGCATCGCAGCTCCGCTTGACACAGGAGCAGTGAGACCTCGCTGCTCCTCTGATCCCATTGCTGGGAGGCCTCACGGCTCCCCTTGACAAGGGGCAGTTAGGCCTCACTGCTCCACTGATCCCGGTGCTGGCAGGCTCCACTGATTCCGGTGCCAGGAGGCCTCCTGGCTCCACTGATCCCGGCTTCAGGAGGCCCCACGGCTCTGCTCTTCCTGGTGTTGGGAGGCATATTACCCTCTTACTATGCAGGATAGAGGCCTGGGGCACAGGTGGGGGCCGGCTGGATTGCCCTGAATGGTGTCCTGGATCAGGGTGGGGTTCCCGCTTGGGTGCCTGGCGGGCCTGGATGAGGGGATGATAGCTGTTTGCAGCTGGTCACACCCCCTTCAGGGTCAGGTTCCCCACTGGGGTTCCTGCCCAGTCTGGATGAGGGGCTGAGGGCCGTTTTCAGGCTGGCGGGTGACTGAAGCTCCCAACCTCTCCTTTTTTTCTTTTTTTATTTTGGGATTTGTTTACCTTCTATGGCTGTCACTGGAACTGAGAGCCAACTTCAGTTCTGAGGCTTGGCTACAGCGCTGAGGCCTCGGCTGCTGAAAGCAGTTATCTGGATTTGTTTGGGTTCTATTATAGAAACTCTGTTGCAACTCCAGCTCTGCCGGCTGGCTGAAAGCATGGGGTTTGTTTAGTGTCTATAATTGCAACATAGCTGCTTAGAGTGCAAGCTCACAGCCCAGCAGTGACAGGTGGGGAAACTTGGCTTCTTCCTTCACTGGAGCAAGCTAGCCTCCTGTTCCCTTCAGCTGCCTGGCTACCGGCCACCATCTTGGTTGACAGTTAATTTGAATATTGCCCTGATGAGCCAATGGGAAGCATGCCAGAGGTACCGTTAATTACCATGTTTGTCTGTTATTGGAAAGGAGATATATATATATATATATATATATATATATATATATATATATATATATATATTAACTACTGTTGGTCTTTGCCTTACTCTGAGGTTTGACAGTCTGATCGATGATTCTTTGTGTCTGGATGTCTTGTTGCTCATCAGTTAATGTTCATTATATTCCACAAGTGAGTGAGAAAATGTGATATTTATCTTTCTGTGACTGGCTTATTTTGCTTAGCATAATGTTCTCCAAGTCCATCTGTGCTGTTGCAAATTATAAGAGTACAATCTTTGTTACAGCAGTAGAGTTTTCCATTGCATAGGTGTTCCACAGTTTTTTAATCCGTTCATCTGCTAATGGGCACTGAGGCTGTTTCCAAATCTTAGCTATTGTAAATTGGGCTGGTATGAACATACAGTTGCATATATCTGTCCTGATTAATGTTACTCATTTCTTGGGATATATATATACCTAGAAGAGAGGGTACTTAATCAAATGGGAGCTCCATTTTCAATTTTTTGAGAAAAATCTATACTGTTTTCCACAATGGTTGCAGCAGTCGGCATTCCCACCAGCAGTGCACAAAGTTTGCTTTTTCTCTGCATCCTCTTCAGCACTTGTAGTTTTTTATTTTTTATTTTTTTCTGACAGCTATTCTGACAGGTGTAGATTGGTACTTCTCTCGTTTTGATTTGCATCTCTTGGACTGTTAGTGCCTTTGAGCATTTTTTCCTATGTCTCTTGGCCTTATGTAGGTCCCCTTTCAAAAAGTGTCAATTTAAGTCCTTTGCCCATGTTTTCATTGGATTGTTTATCTTCCTATTGTTAATTTGTGTGAGTTCCCTGTAAACTTTGAAATTCCACACTTATCTGAGGTACCATTGGCAAATATGTTCTCCTATGCAGTGGGCTTTCTTGTTGTTTTGTTCAGGATTTAGATTGCTATGCAGAAGATTTTTATTTTGATGTAGTCCATTTGATTATTTTCCCCTTTGTGTGCATTGCCATCGGAACTGTGTCAGTAAAGATATGCTAAGACATATGTCTGATATTTTGCTGCCTATGCAGTCTGCTAAGTTTTTTTTTTTTTTTATTGATTCCCAACTAACGTTCAAGTCCTTTATCCACTTTGAGTTTATTTTTGTGTATGGTGTAAGTTGGTGGTCTAGTTTCATTTTCTTGCATGTTTCTGTCTGATTTTCATCATTTATTGAAGACTCTGTCTTGAATCCATTGTATGCTCTTGCCTCCTTTGTAAATTAATAATAGAGCATAATGACTTCGGTCCACTTCTTGGTTCTCTGTTCTGTTTCAGTGGTGTATATGTCTTTACTAGTGCCTGTAGCAGGCAGTTTTGAGAATGGTGGCTTTATAATGTAGCTTAATATCTGGTATTGTTAGCCTTCCATATTTTTTTTTGTTCCCTGGATTGCTGAGGCTATTTATACTCCATAGGAATTCTTGGAGAGTTTATTCTTTGTGAATTATTCTGTTGGTATATTAATGGAGATTACATTGAATCTCTAAATAGCTTTGGGTAGTATGGACATGTTAATGATGTTAGTTCTCCCAACGGATCAACACAGTTTATTAGTCCATTGGTTGATATCTTTATCTCCTTTTCAATGTTCCTTTGTTTTCCAAGTGCTGTTCTTTTACTTCCTTCATTGAGATTTTTCCTTAATTCTTTTACTGCAATGGTAAGTGGGATTCTTTTCTTAGTTTCCCTTTTTGTGAGTTCATTCTTGGTGTATAAAAAGACATATATTTTTGGGTGTTAATTTTGTATCCTGATACATGACCAAATTCATTTATCCTGTGCTTTTCCGGTTGGGATGATTTTTATTTCTTCATGAACACTATGGTAGCACTTCCTGTCCTATGTCAAACAGGAATGGTCAAAATTGGCATCACTGTCTTGTTCCTGTTCTTTTACAGGAAATGGTTTTAGTTTTTGCCCATTCAGTATGATGATGGCTGTGGGTTTCTCATATGTGGCCTTTATCATGTTGAGGTATGCTACCTCTATTACCACGTTGCTGAGAGTTTTTATCACAATTGGGTGTTGGGTTTTTTCCAATTCTTTTTCTGCGTCTATCGATATGATCATGTGATCTTTATCTCTCAGTTTGTTTATGAGTTGTATCATGTTTATTGATTTGCGAATATCATACCAGCCTTGCATCCCTGGAATATATCCCACTTGATCATGGCATTTGGTCCTTTTAATATAATTCTGGATGCGATTTGCTAATACTTGGTTGAGGATTTTAGTATCTGTCATCATCAGCTATATCGGCATGTAATTCTCTTTCTTTGTAGTGTCTTTACCTTGTTTTGGAATTAGAATAATGCTGCCCTCATATAAAGAATTTGGAAGTATTCTTTCCTCTTTGATTTTCTGAAATAATTTTAGGAGTATAGATTGTAGTTTTCTGAATGGTTGGTAGAACTCCCCTGTGAAGCTGTCTGGACCTGAGCTTTTGTTGATTGGAAGTTCTTTGATTACTGCTTCTATTTCAGCAGTTGTTATGAGCCTATTCAGGTTTCTTAATTCTTTCTGAATCACTTTTGGTAGATGTCATTTTTTACTGACTTCATCTATTTCATCCACATTGTCCAGCATTTTGGCAAGTAGCTGTTTATAGTATTTTCTTACAATCCTTTGAATTTCTGTGGTGCCAGTGCTTACTCCTCCACTATGGTTTCTGATTTTACTTATTGGAATCATGTCTGTTTGTTTCTTAATGAGTCTGGCAAATGGTTTATCAATTTTGTTTATCCGTTCATGGAACGAGCTCTTGGTTTCATTGAATTTTTTGTCTATGTTATTTTTTCTGCTGTAATCTTTATTTTTTCCATCCTTCTACTTACTCTGGGCTCTGGTTGTTGGTCTCTTTCTAATTCTTAAGTTATAGGGATAAATAGTTTATTGCTGATTTTTGTTATTTTCTGAGATATGTCTATAGTGCTATGAACTTTCCTCTCAGGACTGCTTTTGCTATTTCCCAGAGATTCTGTGTTGTTATTTGTTCATTTTCCTTTTTTTCCAAAAAGTCTTTGATATTTTCTTGATCTCATTGTAACAAATTCATTGTTTAATAACATGCTATTTAGCCTCTAAGTGCTTTAATGTTTTTGGGTGTTTTTACTCTAGTTGATTTCTCATTTCATTCCACTGTGATCCAAGAAGATGCTTGATAGGATTTAAATCTCCTTGAACGTGTAGGGACTTGTTATGTGTCCTATCATGAGGTCTATCTTTGGGAATTATCCATGTGCACTTGAGAAGAATGTATATTCTGCTCTGTTGGGGTGAAATGTTCCAAAATGTCTATTAAATCCATCTGATGCAGTGTGTTCTTTAGAGTCTCTGTATCATTATTTTGTCACATGGAAGACCTCTCCAGTGAAGTCAGAGGAGTGATAAAAGTCTACTACTATGACTGTCCTGTTTTCAGGCTCTCCATAAAAGATCTCTAGAAGTTTTATTGTTTATTTTTTGTTTGCTCATTTGATTGTGTGTATATATATATATATATATATATATATATATATATACCTGACTGACACCAGTCTGAACCCTCTTAGCCAATAGTTAAGAAATAAAGGCAACCAAGATTCTTCCACCCTAAGCTGCCTTTTGGGATATTGATTTTCAGCTGTTTATTTAGAAGCCAAGAATCAGAGAGAACCTTTGGGCAACCCCTACCTGCTCCTGCCCAAAAGATCCAGAGAGAGAGACCCTCTTCAGAAGGTTGTTGCCTTTGCCTGATTGGAGTGAAACATGGTAAACAAGAGGGCTTCAGCAGATGTCTATTAGCAAGGTACCCCTCCTCCCCTGTGATACCATCAATCAGGAGTGTGGGAGCGGTTCACAGACATTGTTGGTCCCAGGAGGCAGGGTTATAAATCCCAGTGGCTGTTGTGTCCAGTGCTGGAATTGGTGGCAGTTCAGCTTGCCCAGCACACCTCATGAGCCCACATCTGGACAGGGCAGAGGCTGGGTCCAGCCTGGCTGGGCCCAGGGCCTGGAGAAGAGGGGGAAATGCAGAGGGGGATGATTCAGGTGAACCTGGAGGGGAGGGAGAGGCGTCAGTGCTGGTACCCAAGAACTGTCCTTGGGAAAGTTCACGTGTGTCCTGAGTAGAGAGAGGGGAGTAGAGCCCAGCCATGGGGAAGCCCCTCAGGCCTCTGCCCTCTGACACTCTGACACTTGAAAGGACACTGACCACTGACTCTTTCATCCCCTCCCCAACCAGGTTCGCAGGTGAGGAGGGATATCCATGCAAATTGTTCCTGCAGTCTGAGGATTCTAAGTATTTTGTTCCAAGCTTGAGGTTTAGCAACCAGGGGAGCAAACAGTGGACAACCTGTACAAGTAGGATTGGACCAGGACCGGTAGGGCAGCCTACATCGCCATCCCAAGAAGTTGCTTTGAGGCTGGGCCAAGGCCCTGGAGCTGTGAGAGCCCTGTATCTCAGTGAGCAGCTGGCCTTCAGCTGAGTGTTCCTCTCCACACACCCAACCTCTCCCCCAACAGTTACTCACATGGGGAGGGTTCTATCCTCTTCAAGTCCAGTCTCTGGGAGGCCCGAATCTGGGAGAAGGGATGCCGCCCAGGGATGAAGGTTCCTACCTTTCCCACTGGGCTCCTCGAGAGCTACGCCAAAAGAATTTTCAAAAGGTGTGGTTCACACAAATCGGGCCACACACTGTGGCGAATGCACTCTGGTCACCCTGAATTCTCTCCAAGAACTTTCACAACATCTATTCCTGCAGAGAACTGGACGTCCAGAGGCCATTGCAGGTGCCTCTAAGGACATCAGGAGCCTGTTGTACAGTGGGTGTCATGGAAGCACAAATCAGCCACAAATTCCTTCTTGATTTTCCCTCCCTGCTTTGGACCCATGTTTAATCTTCCTCATCTTAGTATCTTCACCTGAAAACAACTGACAGCATTAAAGTTCAAAATGTCCTGGCAGGAGTCTGGCTACAAAATCAAAAGGCTAAATATTCCTTAGTCAAAAAGGGCTGTATGTTTTATCCACATCCACATCAAGCATGCTTAGTTTGAGAATGCAGCTTCTTTCCCCCTTAGGCTTACTGTAGGTGATTGTAGACAAAAGTATGTACCCCTTTCACCTCATCTCTATTTCATCCCCTCACAGGACAGGCTAGACTCAGCCTTTCTCAGCTGTGCAGGAGTGTGTGTGCGCGCGCACACACATACACACACACACACACACACAGACAGCAGCTCCTTCAAAAGCATCCGGCTTCCCTCTCTTCCATCACTGAAGGGTTTTTAAGTCACAATGGTGATCATTATAATGCAGTGCTGGTTGACTGACACTTTTAATCTTTCTAAAATGAAAATAGCTCTTCACCACTAGTCCAGGAGAGGCAATTGTGATAGAGAAACTTGTAAAAACTACAGGAAGATATTTTACGATAACTAGCATTATCACTTTTAGTGGCCATGTGGACTGCTTTACGAGGTTCATAAATAGGAATTGCTGATTTCCCAGGAGAGTGGGGCCCGGGAACTTTCAGTCTCTCTTCCTTATGCAGGCTTACTGTCACCTAGGAACATGGTGAACATTGTGAGGCAATGGGTGAGGCAATGAAATAAATGAATGTTACATTCACATTTAATTTTACAAGAATAGGGTTGCATTATGTAATCAGTCAGGTGGCCTGCATTTTGCTTTTCATATAACAGACCTCTTCTTTTTAGTGCATCAAGCTCTGCAATGCTGACAAGCAACCGGATCATCATGAACATAAGGGTGGACAAACTTCAAATAGATTCCCTTTGAATTTCGCCTTCCACGATGCATCCATTGCCCTCTGTGTCACTCTATCAACCTCCCCTGTGCCCCAGTGTCTCTTGCATTCTCAAATTGGCCAAGCACTTTACTCTCTCAGAAATTGTGCAGTCTGTCCTCAAGCCCTGAACAGGATCCTTCCAAGCCCCTGATGGCCCCTCCTTGTACAACCCTCAGGCAGGAGTCTCCTGCCTCTGTAACTTTCCATACCAGCACCTTCGTTTTCATGGCAGAATTAGTTACAAAGAGCCATTTGTAGACAATGGTCTTGTTGGGTTTAGCTGTGTGTGTGTGTGTGTGTGTGTGTGTGTGTCTGTGTGTGTGTGTTTTATTTTCATCCTAAACTCTGTGAGGAGAGACTGTGTGTAGCTCAGAGCATGATATTAGCAGCCACCCCAGGACTAATAGTTGCCAAATGCATCTAGGAGAGAGGTGCGAGTGCTAGGCTGAATCTCTAGTTCCCAGGTGAAATAGTGGAGTTGTTTCTGTTTCTGTTTTTGATCTGCTCTGCTCTAGGTGACAATCCCAGATCCACTGGGGCTGCGAGCAGTCGCCTCATTTGTCCTCATTCCTCCATCTATGTAGCTGGAAACCTTAACCTCTGCTAGTTCATAGGCATGGGGAATGTCTGGAGGAATGGCAGGGTAGGGATACACAAGAAGCAAGCCTCAAGACCCTGCTGTTACGCTCCGCCCCCACAACCTCCCCACAGCCTATGGTGAAGAGATGCAGGGTCACCTGCATGACAGGGACACAGTGTCCTCTGCCCATGCTCTCTCTCAGAAAAGGTCTCAGAGTTTGCAGAGTCTGAATATTCCCCAAGTCTGAGTGAGGAAAAGCAAGGCAGCACAATGTGTCTGAAACTGCCTGTCACTACTAGAGCCAAGTTAAGCAGAGACAGGGTTGAACCATACACGGAGTGTTTATCCAAGGATGCGGTCAGTATGGGGAGAGCAGTTGCTCACCCTGGAAATTCAGCTCTCAGCCTCTTGGTAGAGAAGATAGCTATCTGTGGCTGCCAGCTGCAAGTGTCACATGCAAAGGGGAGGGGAGGGCCTGCTGTCTGCCCTTCAGGAGCTCAAAGGCTGACCACAAGATGGCTAATCTTCTAGGACTTTAGGAACAGCTCAGCCCCTTCCTGGGATGAGATTGGAATGGTCAGCCTTCCTGAGAAAGACCCCAGGAGGGGGTCAGGATGTGGGCACAGCTGCCAAATCAAAGCCTGTCCTGTGCCTGGTCTCTTTGCAAAATGCAATTCTTTTCTGAGTAATGGGCCATGGAGGCAGCCTATGTTTTCAGTAGAGCCTGTTTCATCCTCCAGTGTCCTGGGGCCTCGTATTTATAGTTTGTAAGTAATGATTAAACAACTGCGGCTCTATTCTTATTACAAGCCCTTCCTCACTAAGAGAAGCTGATTTCCAAGGACGCCCAGGAGATGCCTCAGGCCAGCTTGGATGACAGGGCTGGGCCTCAGCTTTGGTCTTCCCCTCTCCCTCTCTCCTCACAAGCCTGGCTTTTGTCTCCTAAAGAGACTATGGAAAAGCAGGCAGCAAAACCTGCCAGACTGAGCATGCCAGGCCCCCTGTGTGCCCTGGAGGCGCCACCTGAGAGGAGAGCCCTGGGTTAAGGTTCAGCTAAGGGGCAGCTGTGCCAGCGCCTGAGCACCAGGCTGTGGCTGGTGCCTCCCCACCTCCCCTCAGCTTTGTTGGCCTGCTTCTCCTCAGGAGCCTCCTGCCCACTCCTTCTGCTTTCAGGCCCAAGTGTGACTTTGCCAAAGGGATTTGTTGGTGAGAGGAGAACCCCTTCCTGAGGGGGCAGGAAGGCAGGGAGAGTGCCATCACCTGAAGGCTTAGGGGAGGTGAGCAGAGCAAAGGCTGGATTCCAGGCTTGTCAAAGAGCTCTGGTGACCCATACCCCAGGGGTAGACTGAGGAGGGCACCTGTGGAGAGAGACAATGTAATTGCATCTGGCCAGCTCTCCTCTGCCCCGGGGGTTACTAAAATGTCCCCATCCAGACAGTAGGGACAGTGGGCTAGCCCAGGGCAGGGCGCTCTGTTCTAGACAGAGGGCTGCGGTGGGGTGGGAGTGGGGCGCCAAGCCTGGCCCAGGGAACAAGGTAGGTAAGTGGCAGCCACAACCACAGAGGGAAAGGGGTCCCCAGAAACACAGACCAGGGGTGGCGAGTGGGAGGTAAGCTGGGGGTCGCGGCCTCCTGTTTCTCCCTCCACATCCACAGCCGCCCCCACCATCATGCCTGGAAGCACAGGGTTCCCCCTGACAGTCCCCCACCCTCTGCCACCCCTTGCAGCCTGGTGGGAGTGGCACAGGCGCCCCTGTCCCCACCTTCTCCGGGCCTGTTAAAACACGCCCCCCCCCGCACCCCTCCTGCTCCAGATCTTGGTTCGCTCTGGATCTCATGATCTCGCGAGATTAGTCCCCAATGGAAACAGGGCGCAGCCCCAGGAAGCTAGCCAGGTGCTGGCCCCCACCTCTTCCTTCCCGCCAGCCTCCCTGCTGAGCAGGAGTCCACGTGGTGAGGAGCTTGGCCTGTGGTAAAGGTAAGCGCACACTCTGGGTTCTTGCTGTCTGCGGGGGTGAACTTGCTGTCTCTTGGGGTGAACTTGCTCTAGTCACTGGCAACCCGCAACCCCTCCCCCGCAGGCTCTTTCTATCTGAAAATGAGTTCCCACCTGGTTGGAGTGAAGGCCTGAGGTCCAAACCCCGCCCGCTGCGCCAGAGTGGGAGCTCGCTGAGGGGACTTAACACGCAACAATTCATGGAACTCTGGCGTCGGCCTTTATTGTGTGACCTCAGCTGGCCGAGTTTGCAGTTGACCAAGGGCGTCCCCACAGCCCTCGGCGCCAACTCCCCCGGGATCTGGGTCCTCAAGTCTGTGGGCTCTCAGGCCAGCCCAGCCCTGCTCAGGGCGTGGGGGACAGAGAGGGGGCAGAAAAGTGGCTGCTGGACAGTGGGCAGTGTCCAGGAGGGAGAGGTTGCTTTCCACAGAGCACCAGGCCTGTCACTCGTCATTGTCCTCTGGTTCAGCTGGTGAGAAAGCAGTGGTCAGGCTGGGAGATAAGAGGTGATTCCCACTGAGAGCAGCAGAGCCCTCTCCTGGTGTGAGTTTGCATGTGCCTGAGTGTGCGTGAGTGTGAGTGTGTGAATTCTCACCTGATGATATGTTCCTGGGTTCCTTTTCTTTCTTTCATATTACTGACTAAGGTATTACATATGTGTTCTTATCCCCCACTGCCCCCACACCCCAACCCCCACCCCGGAAGCATGCCCTCACGCTCACCCCCTGGTGTCTGCGTCCATTGGCTAGGCTTATAGGCATGCATACAAGTCCTTTGGTTGATCTCTCCCCCTTAAGCCCACCCTCCCCTACCTTCCCTCTGAGGGTGATGGTCTGATCTATGCTTCTCTCTCTCTGGATCTGTTTTTTTTTTTAATTAAATTTTTATTAGAATATCTAAATTGAGGGCTGAGGCTTTTTAAATTGTTTTGTTAGCTATATTTCTTTTTTTTATTGCTTAAAGTAATACATAAGTTATTACATATGTGTCCATTTTTCCCCGCCCCGCCCTAGACAGTCCCCTAGCCTCCCCTATCCCCCAGTGTCTTCTGTCCATTGGTTATGCTTATACGCATGCATACAAGTCCTTTGGTTGACCTCTCACCCCCCTACCTCCTGTCCCCCACCCCTCCCCGGCCTTCCCGCTGCAGTTTGACAATCTGTCTGAGGCAGCACTGCCTCTGTATCCATTATTGTTCAAAAGTTTATAATGGTCTCTATTATCCATGAATGAGTGAGATCATGTGGTATTTTTCCTTCATTGACTGGCTTATTTCACTTAGCATAATGCTCTCCAGTTCCATCCATGCCTTTGCAAATGGTAGGAGTTCCTTCCTTTTTAGAGCAGCATAGTTTTCCATCGTGTAGATGTACCACAGTTTTCTAATCCATTCATCTGCTGATGGGCACCTAGGCTGTTTCCAGATCTTAGCTATGGTGAATTGTGCTGCTATGAACATAGTGGTGCATATATCCTTTCTGATTGGTGTTTCTGGTTTCTTGGGATATATTCCTAAAAGAGGGATCACAGGGTCAAATGGGAGTTCCATTTTCAGATTTTTGAGGAAACTCCATACTGTCTTCCATAGTGGCTGCACCAGTCTGCATTCCCACCAGCAGTGCACAAGTGTTCCTTTCTCTCCACATCCTCTCCAGCACCTGTTGTTTGTTGATTTGTTGATGACAGCCAGTCTGACAGGTGTGAGATGGTACCTCATTGTTATTTTGATTTCCATCTCTCAGATGATTAGTGACTTTGAGCATGTTTTCATATGTCTCTTGGCTTTCTGAATATCCTCTTGTGAAAGGTGTCTATTTAGATCCTTTGCCCATTTTTTGATTGGGTTGTTTATCTTCCTTTTGTTAAGTTGTATGAGTTCCCTATAAATTTTTGAGATTAGTCCCTTATCAGATATGATGTTGGTAAATATGTTTTTCCATGCAGTGTGCTTTCTTGTTGTTTTGTTGATGGTCTCTTTTGCTGTGCAGAAGCTTTTTATTTTGATCTAGTCCCATTTGTTCATTTTCTCTTTAGTTTCAAGTGCCCTAGGAGCTGTATCAGTGAAGAAATTGCTTCGACATATGTCTGAGATTTTGTTGCCTTTGGATTCCTCTAGAATTTTTATGGTTTCCTGTCGTACATTTAAGTCCTTTATCCATTTTGAGTTTATTTTTGGTATGGTGTAAGTTGGTGGTCTAGTTTCATTTTCTTGCATATATCTGTCCAATTTTCCCAACACCATTTATTGAAGAGACTATCTTGGCTCCATTGTATGTTCTTGCCTCCTTTGTCAAATATTAATTGAACATATTGGTTCAGGCCGATTTCTGGGCTCTCTATTCTATTCCATTGATCTATATGCCTGTTCTTGTGCCAGTACCAGGCAGTTTTGGGAACAGTGGCTTTGTAATACATCTCGATATCTGGTATTGAGATCCCACCTACTTTGTTCTTTTTCAGGATTGCTGTAGCTATTTGGGGTCCTTTTTTTATTCCAGGTGAATTTTTGGAGAGTTCGTTCTAGATCTGTGAAGTATGCCGTTGGTATTTTAATGGGAAGTGCGTTGAATTTATAGATTGCTTAGGGTAGTATGGACATTTTAATGATGTTGATTCTACCAATCCATGAACACGGTAGGTTCTTCCATCTGTTTATGTCTTCCTCTATATCTTTTTTCAACGTCCTGTAGTTTTCTGAGAAGAGGTCCTTTACCTCTTTAGTTAAGTTTATTCCTAGGTAGCTTAATTTTTTTGATCTCTCTTTCTGAAAGTTCACTATTGGTGTATAGAAATGCGTTAGATTTCTTGGGGTTAATTTTGTATCCTGCTACATTGCCAAATTCATGTATTAAGTCTAGCAGTTTTTTGATGGAGTCTCTAGGGTTTTGTGTGTATAATGTCATGTCGCCTGCAAATAAGGAGAGTTTTACTTCCTCTTTTCCAATTTGGATGCCTTTTATTTCTTCTTCTTGCCTAATTGCAATGGCTAACAATTCCAGTACTATGTTGAACAGCAGTGGTGAGAGTGGGCAATGGTGTTAGTTTTTATCCATTGCGTATGATGTTGGCTGTGGGTTTTTCATAAATGGCTTTTATTAGGTTGAGGTATGATCCTTCTACTCCGCCTTACTGAGAGTTTTTATCAAACATGTGTGTTGAATTTTGTCAAATGCTTTTTCTGCATCACTTGATATGACCATGTGGTTTTTTTCTTCAATTTGTTTATGTGATGTATCACGTTTATTGATTTGCGGATATTGTACCATCCTTGCATCCCTGGGATAAATCCTACTTGGTCATGGTGTATGATCTTTCTGATGTACTGCTGGATCTGATTTGCTAAGATTTTGTTGAGGATTTTAGCATCTATGTTCATGAGGGATATTGGCTTGTAATTCTCTTTCATTGTGTTGTCTTTATCTGGTTTTGGTATTAGGGTTATGCTGGCTTCATAGAATGAGCTTGTAAGTGTTCCTTCCTCTTGAATTTTTTGTAGTAGTCTGAGAAGGATAGGTTTTAGTTCTTCCTTGAATGTTTGGTAAAACTCCCCTGTGAAGCCTTCTGGTCCTGGGCTTTTGTTTGATGGAAGCTTTTTGATGACTGCTTCAATTTCTTCCATAGTTATTGGCCTGTTGAGATTTTTAGATTCTTCCTGATTGAGTTTTGGAATGTTGTATTTTTCTAGGAATTTGTCCATTTCCTCCAGGTAGTCTAGTTTGTTGGAGTAGAGCTGTCCTTAGTATTTTTTAACAATCATTTGTATATCTGTGGGGTCTGTTGTTTTTTCGCCTCTATCGTTTCTGATTTTGTTTATTTGGGTACTCTCCCTTTGCTTCTTGGTGAGTGTGACTAGAGGTTTGTCAATCTTGTTCACCCTTTCAAAGAACCAGCTCTTGGTTTCATTGATTTTCTGTATTGTTTTTTTGGTCTCTATGTCATTTATTTCTGCTCTAATCTTTATTATCTCCTTCCTTTTGCTCACTCTGGGCTTTTCTTGTTGCTCTCTTTCTAATTCTTTGAGTTGTAGAGTTAGATGATTTACTACCATTTTTTCTTGTTTTTTGAGATAGGCCTGTAGAGCTATAGACTTCCCTCTCAGGACTGCTTTCATTGTGTCCCATAGGTTTTGCATTGTTGTGTTTTCATTGTCATTAGTTTCCAGGATGTTTTTCATTTCTTCTTTGATATCATTGGTAACCCAATCAATATTAATTAGCATGCTATTCAGCTTCCAGGTGTTTGAGTATTTTGGGTTGTTTTTATAGTAGTTTATTTCTAATATTATGCCATCGTGGTCTGCGAAGATGCTTTTTTATGATTTCAGTCATCTTGAATTTGGGGATACTTTGCTTGTGACCCAATATATGGTCTATTTTTGAATATGACTTATGAGCACATGAGTAGAATGTATATTCCCTGGCCTTGGGGTGAAGTGTTCTGAAGATGTCAATTAAGTCCATCTGATATAGTAAGTCATTTAGGATTGCTGTATCTTTGCTGATTGTTTGTCTAGAGGACTTACCCAGTGCTGTCAGTGGTGTATTAAAGTCCCCTACTATGATTGTATTGTTTGTGATCTCTCCTTTGATATCGTCCAGGAGTTTTTTTTTATGAATTTGGGTGTTCCTGCATTGGGTGCCTATATGTTTACCAGGTTATATCCTCTTGTTGTATTGATCCCTTTAGTATTATG
The DNA here is from genome assembly GCF_964212035.1 of Myotis nattereri. Taxonomy (NCBI): domain Eukaryota; kingdom Metazoa; phylum Chordata; class Mammalia; order Chiroptera; family Vespertilionidae; genus Myotis; species Myotis nattereri. The sequence continues at coordinate 35,656,189 of NC_138094.1, read as the reverse complement.
AAGTGGCCTTCCTTATCTCGTTATGGCCTTCAGTTTGAGGTCTATTTTGTCCAATATAAGTATTGGTACCCCAGCTTGCTTTTCCTTTGCATTTGCCTGAAAGATATTTTTCCATCCTTTCACTTTCAGTCTGTGTGAGTCCCTTCAAATGAGGTGGGTTTCTTGTAGACAGCAGATGTATGGGTCATGTTTCTTTTTACCCATTCAGCCACTTGATGTCTTTTGGTTGGAGCATTTAGTCCGTTTACGTTTAAAGTTATTATTAAAAGGTACTTGTTTGTAGCCATTCCTTTTTTTGTGTGGCTGTTTTCTTTCTGAGCTTTTTATTTCTTCTTTTTATATCAGTCCCTTTAGCATTCCTTGCAATGCTGGCTTGGTGGTGATAAACTCCCTTAGCCTTTATTTGTCTGTGAAGCTTCTTATTTCCCCTTCAAGTTTGAATGATAGCCTTGCTGGATAGAGTATTCTTGGATTCAGACCTTTGCTTTGCATCACTTTGTAAATTTCCGTCCATTCTTTTCTGGCCTGGTGTGTTTCTGTTGAGAAATCATTTGATAATCTAATGGGAGATCCCTTGTATGTAACTTTCCGTCTCTCTCTTGCAGTCTATAAGATTCTCTCTTTGTCCTGAACATTTGCCATGGTAATTATGATGTGTCTTGGTGTGGGTCTTTTCGGGTTCACCTTGCTTGGGACTCTCTGGGCTTGTGTGACTTTTTTCTTCCCCACCTCAGGGAAGTTTTCTGATATTATTTCTTCAAATAGGTTTTCTGATCCTTGTTCTTCTTCCTGTTGTTCTGGCACCCCTGTTATTCGTATGGATGCCCCAGTCCTGTGCTCAGGGGTGTCTCAGCGCTCAATTCGCTGCCACCTCTCCCGGCCCCCCTTCTCTCCTCCGTCTCTCCGCAGATTCCACTCCTCCGCACCCTCTCCCTCTCTTCAGCACAGGTGTATGTCTGTATCCAAAATATCTTATGAACAGGATTCAGTGAAAACAAACAAACGCCGGCCACGGAAACGGGAAATGCTTGGTTTCTGTAAGCTCTTCTCTTACCGGCACTGCATGGTCTGGTCAGCTCTTCAGGCTGCCCCTTTTAGGCTCAGTCCTCTGTGATCACAGAACCCACCTCTCAAATCCCCCGATGGCGCCAGGAATCCCGCGGATCTCCTTTCCCCAGTCAGGGGCTATGCCTGTCCCAAGGGACACGGCTGTCTGCCACGCAATCTCGATCCGACCCTCTGGGCTCAGAGGACTGGCAAACTTTCCTGCCCAAATCCCTGTTTTTTTTACCTTTCCAGGGGAGTTCTGCCCTTCCCGGCTGCAAACGGTCTCACCAGCTGAGCAATTTCGCCAATTAGGGTGGGTGTTATTAGTTTCAGCTGCTCACTCCATTTGCTCCGGGACAGGACCTGGGACGCGTCTGCCTATATCGCCGCCATCTTCAGAATTCTGGATCTGTTTTTGTTCATCAGTTTATGTTGTTCATTATAATTCACAGATGAGTGAGGTCATGTGATATTTATCTTTCTCAGACTGACTGACTGGCTTTGCTTAGCATAATGCTCTCCAGCTCCATCTATGCTGTTGCACATTGTCAGTGTTTCTTCCTTTTTGCGGCAGCATACTATGCCAGTGTGTAGATGTACCACGGCTTTTTAACCCACTCATCTGCTGACCAGCACTTAGGCTGTTTCCAAACCTTAGCTATTGTAAATTGTGCTGCAGTGAAATAGAGGTGCATGTATCCTTTCTGATTGGTAATTCTAGGTTCCTGGGATATATTCCTAGAAGTGGGATCACTGGGTCAAATGGGAGTCCGTTTTTAGTTTTTTGAGGAAACTCCATACTGTTTTCCATAGTGGCTGCACCAGTCTGCATTACCACCAGCAGTGAAGGAGGGTTCCTTTTTCTCCCCATCCTCACCAGCACTAGCCCTTTGTTGATTTGTTGATGATAGCCATTCTGACAGCTGTGGGGTGGTATCTCATTGTCCTTTTCATTTGCATCTCTCAGATGATTAGTGACTCTGAGCATGTGTCTCTTGGCCTTCCTTTAGTCCTCTCTGGAAAAGTATCTTTTTAGTTCCGTTGCCCATTTCTGTTATTGCGTTGTTTATCTTCCTTTTGTTAAATTGTATGCGTTCCCTGTAAATGTTGGAGATGAAACCCTTATCAGAGAGAACATTGGCAAATATGTTCTCCCATGCAGTGGGCTTTGTTGTCTTGTTGATGGTTTATTTTGCTATGAAGAAGCTTTTTATTTTGATGCCATCCCATTTGTTTATTTTAACTTTATTTTCCATTGTCCCAGGAGCTGGTTCGGTGAAGATATTGCTTCAGCATATGTCTGAGACTCTGCTGCCTGTGGTTTCTTCTAATATTTTTAGTTTCCTGTCTTATCTTTAAGTCCTTTATCCATTTTGAGTTTGTTTTTTGTGTATGGTGCCAGTTGGTGGCCTAGTTTCATTTTCTGCACGTATCTGACCAAATTTCCCAGCACCATTTATTGAAGAGACTGCTTTGTCTACATTGTATGTTTTTGTTTCCTTTATCAATATTAATTGAGCTAGTGGTTTCGATTGATTTCTGGGTTCTCTATTCTATTCCATTGGTCTATACGTCTATTCTTGTGCCAGTGTCAGGCAGTTTTGAGAACAGTGGCTTTGTAAAACAGCTTGATATCTGGTTCTGAGATCCCTCCTACTTTGTTCTTCTTTCTCAGGATCGCTGCAGCTATTTGAGGTTTGTTTGTTTCTTAAATATATTTTATTGGTTTTTAATAGAGAGTAAAGGAGAGGGATAGAGAGTTAGAAACATTGATGAGACAGAAACATGGATCAGCTGCCTCCTGCACACCCTCTACTGGGGATGTTCCCCCAACCAAGGTATATGCCCTTGATCAGAATTGAACCTGGCACCTTTCAGTCTGGAGGCCGACGCTCTATCCACTGAGCCAAACCTGTTCGGGTTCAGGGTCATTTTATTTTTATTACAGATGGATTTTTGGAGAGTTCATTCTAGGTCTGTGAAATATGCTGTTGGTATTTTAACGTGGAGTGTATTGAATCGATAGTTCGTTTTGGGTAGTACAGCAATTTTCATGATGTTGATTCTACCAAGCATTAACATGGCATGTTCTTTAATCAGTTTTGTCTTCCTCTATCTCTTTTTCAACGTCTTGCAGTTTCTGAGTAGAGGTCTTTTACCTTTGTAACGAAGTTTATTCATAGGTATCTTAATTATTTTGGTGGGATGATAAATGTGATTGTTTTTCAAACTCTCTTTGTGTAAGTTCACTATTGGTGTATAAAATACCATACATTTCTTGGTGTTAACTTTTTACTCTGTTACGTTGCCGAATTCATTTATTAAGTTTACTAATTTTTTGAAGGAGTTTTTGGGGTTTTCTATGTGCAGTATCATGTCATCTGCAAATCATGACAATTTATTTGTTATTTTCCAATTTGGGAGCCATTTATTTCCTTTTCTTGTGTGATCACTGTGGCTAGCATTTCCAGTACCATTTTGTACAGAAGTGGTGTAAGCGAGCATCCCTGTCTTGTTCCTGTTCTTGAGGGAAATGGATTTAGTTTTTGCCCATTGAGTATGATGTTGGCTGTAGGCTTTTAATATAAGGCTTTTATATGGGGAGGGATGATCCTTCTATTCCCACTTTGCTGAGTGTTTTTATCAGAAAAGGCTGTTGCACTTGGTCAAATGCCTTTTCTGCACCAAATGATATGACTGTGTGTTTTTTTGTCTCTCAATTTTTTTTATGTGATGTATCATGCTTATTGATTTGAGGATATTGTACCAGCCTTGCATCCCTGGGATAAATCCCACTTGTTCTTGGTGTATGATCTTTCTAATGTAATGCTGGATCCAGTTTGCTAGAATTTAGTTGAGGATTGCATCATCACTGTTCAACTGGAATATTGGCTTGTAAGTCTCTTTCTTTGTGTTGTCTTTTCCTGGTTTTCGAATTAGGGTAATGCTGGCTTCATAAAAAGAGCTTGGAAGTGTGCCTTCCTCCTGAATTTTTCGAAAGAGTGTGAGAAGAATTGGTTTTATTTCTTCTTTGAATGTTTGGTAAAACTCCCCTGTGAAGCCATCTGGTCCAGGGCTTTTGTTTTCTGAAAGCTTTTTGATTACTGTTTCAATTTTCTCACTAGTTTTCGTCTTGTTCACGTTGTTTGCTTTTTCCTGATTTTGTATTGGAAGCTTGTATTTTTCTAGGAATATGTCTATTTTGTCCAGATTGATGAGGGATGTTTAATGAACCAAAGACTCAGAGGTAAGACGGCCATAGAGGATGATTGATGCCAGACAGAGGGCTACAGCTCGCTTAGGCATGTAGCAAACTTTGCACTCTCACCATTGCTTTTATTGAGGTTTGGTACAAGGTTAGTGAATCAGCAGTTAATCAATTAAATCTTGTTTTGTTCTATATTATTACAATAGCTTATTGAGGACAACTTGCAGCTGTGCCCTCCCTTTCTGTTCTACACCCATGACTATTTAATCCTAGCTTTTCTCATGGAGGAAAATGTTCCTGGAACTCAAGATTGTGTGCAGTGTTGACCCAGCATGACTCGCTTGAAAGTCACGCTGTGCTCCTGATAGAACATTCACTTCTTCTTGGCAGGACTTCAGATCCTTGTTTACAAATGTCCTGCTACAAACCCCCCTTTTTTTTTCTTGCTTCATTTGATGGAGCATCAGTGAAAACACAGCTGTTTTTCTCCTAATTAGTTGCTTGGTTTTTCCCGAGTCCTTGGAAGACTAAATATAAAATGATACAGAGATAGAGTATCAATAATAGTATTCCAGCAGGAGCTCCTAAAGTAGCTTGTAAATGGGGTATAGGATTTAATTGTTGCAATTCCTTAACCATATTTTTAACACTTTTTTCCCAGTTAATTTATGCAATTTCTTTTGAAATATTTTTTGTATATGAGATTGTAAATTTAGAATTTCTTTTGTTAGATTTTTATGATTGAACATATGTTTTTTAACCTTTTCCCATGGAAACAGACTTTCATTCTAAGGTACAGGAGTAATGCAAATTGATGAATAATTCTAGTTATATTTCATATTCATTTGTCTCTGCAGACTTACAATTTGATCATCTATCATTAATAAAAATGGTAATCGAACACAGGCTTGTGCAAATGCAGTTTTGTTAGCATAAAATTGTAAGGTGTATATCCCAGAGTTATTTTTATAGATTTGCTTATTTTATGCAAATATATGCTTTCAAAGAGTGTAAGGCAGACCCCAGTTTCCATAAGTCAGATTCAGCAGGATGTCCTTCTTGATGAGGTGTTGGGGGAGCAAATCCTCCATCATGCCATACGATGCTTACATTCGCTTGCGTGGATATGGACTTGTTCTCTCCTCTATGCCATCATAGATCAGCTCCATAGGCTTTGGAAGGGGCAGAACCTGAAGGGCTCCAATCAGTGATGCTTCCATAGGAAGTATTAGATAAAACCCAAACTGTCTCTCCTCTACAGGATTCCCAATGGACTCAATCAGACAAGTGTGTAAACATAGGAACATGACATGGTGGAAGTAATGGAGGTGTACTTTTGTTATCCCAACTAACATTTTTAAACCCATGGGCACTCAGAAGAATCAAATGCCTGTTTTTTGTTGCGGTAATAGTGTTTTCAAAATGTTCAGCAGGGCTTGTGCCTGTATTGTTGAACAATGGTCTCCTTGACCTAAGCATATTGGCACTCGCTGAGTTCCAGTGGTATGATTTTCTATGGCTCTACCTTCCTCTTCTGGTTTTAATGGACCTCGATCATCATAAGGTCCGGGTAACCAATTTGAGTCATTAACATAAATTCGAACCTTTGAATCCAACCAAGAAACACCTCTATTCGGTGGGGGATTAGGACTGTAAGCCCAGTATATATGATTCTTAGCATTTACCTGAGTGGTTATTAGTGCAAGTATAGCAAGGAACAAAGTCGATGGCGTCACTTCTTTACCATGATGCCAAACCAGTTGTTCTCCCTCTTTCGGAAGATTCTTCACCTGACCCCAGGTTGGTACAGATGAATGTTGCGTTGAACTTAGAGCTTTGCGGGTAGGAGACCCCATCAAGGTCATCTCTGAGAAATCCTTAGTCAGGGCACTTAAGTAGAACTTCCTTTTGGTTCCCATGTCTCCGCTGAAGACGCCTCTCAGGAACCCAGAACTTTTCTTTACCTGTGGAAATATAAGCATATCCTCGCCCCCATCGTAGGACCCATGCAGGATCCCATGACTGAGAGGACTCATTATGATAAAACACAGGTTGATTGAATTCTTGTGAAACATCCTTTACCCAGTGTCGCTGAGCAGCAGTACTGTCAGTCTCATCTTGATTTAAAAAAATTAAAGTAAATAGAGCTGTTAATAGTCTTCATGTAGGGGATTCTCCCTGTTTTTGTTTTTTGATCATTTCCTTTAAGGTGTGATTTTGTCTTTCAATAATAGCTGGTCCTGTATTGTTACAAGGGATGCCAGTGACGTGAGTGATATGATGAAATTGAAAAAAAATGTTTGACATTTTGTAGATAGATATGCAGAACCATTATCAGTGTTAATATTTTGAAGTATTTCCATTACTGCAAAAGCTTTTAGTAAGTGAGTAATTACTGCATATTGAGAATCAGTGACAATATTTACAGCTTGAGGAAAATGTTGTAGTAATAAAACAATGGCAAATAGTTCTGCGCATTGTACTGAAGTGTATGCAGACTGAATTACCTTTGTTAGCTGTTGAAAATGAAAACCAGCTATTCCTAGCTTGTTTGCATTGGTATAAACAGTGGGGCCTTGAATTGGTTCATTAGCTATAATATGATGAGGCCATATTCATTCAGTTTTCTTAAGAAATTGTCACCTTTTATTTGTAGGATAATGATTATGTATTTTCTCTAAAAAATGAGCACAAGCAGTTTGCTAGTTATCACATATTTGAAACAATTTTTGAATTTTTTTGACAGTAAAAGGTACTATAATTTCTTCTGGATCTAAACCACATAATGGTCTTAATCTTAATCTCCCCTTGTAAATAATTTGGCAAATTGTTTGAATATAAGTCTGTTTTATTTTGCTGTGATTTATGAGGCAAGAAAATCTATTCAATAACATTACTATCTTGAAGAAGTAACCCTGTATGAGAATGCTCAGTGTGGAAACTAATAATTTAAAATTGTCTATGGAGAGAAGTCTATTTAATTGTGTTTGTTGTATATGCTGTTCTATCCAAGTTAATTATTTTTCTGCAGCAGGGATTAAAACATGTGGGCTATTTAATTCAGGTGGCCCCTTTAGGATTTGAAATAAATTAGTCAATTGATAAGTAGGTATATCAAGACTGGGTCTCAACTAATTAATGTCTCCTAATAACTTTTGAAAATCGTTTAGAGTCTCTAAACTGTCTCTTCTAATTTGAACCTTCTGTGGAATAATGGAGACATCTGTTAATTTTTGCCCAAGATATTTCCATGGCTCCTGCCATTGTTTCTTTTCTGGGGCTACTTCTAATCTATAGTCTTAGAATTTTTCAGGGAGGTATTGGTAAATCTCCTGCAATTGTGATTGAATTTCAGAAGCTATTAAAATATCATGTATATAATGATAAATTAGAGTACTGGGAAATCTTTTTTTGACTATTTCTAAAGGTTGATGCACATATGCCTTACATATAGTGGGACTGTTGAACATTTCTTGTGGTAAGACTTTCTATTGATACCGTTGAGTGGGTTTTGCTTGATTTAAAGCCGGGACGGTAAATGCAAATTTCTCATAGTCTTGAGGTTGTAAAGAAATAGTGAAGAAATAATCTTCATGACTCTTCCTGAGAGAGCCTTTCTAATTGCAATTGTTAATCTTTTTTTAAAAAATATATTTTATTGATTTTTTACAGAGAGGGAGGGAGAGGGATAGAGTGCTAGAAACTTGATGAGAGAGAAACATCGATCAGCTGCCCCCTGCATATCTACTGGGGATGTGCCCGCAACCCTGGTACATGCCCTTGACCAGAATCGAACTTGGGACCTTTCAGTCCGCAGGCAGACGCTCTATCCACTGAGCCAAACCGGTTTAGCTGCTATTGTTAATTTTGACAGAAAGTCAGTGTAAGGCTCCCCTGCTTGTTGAGTAATTTTAGTAAAAGCAGAAGATGCCTTTCCAGGTGTATCCACTCTCTGCCAAGCTCTTAAACAACATAATTTATCTGAGTGATATGCAAATCTGAAAAAGGTGCCTGTGCTTGCAATCGCCCATCCTGTCCAGACCCAGTTAATTCCTGAAATGTTTGTCCTGGAGGCTGTTTTGCTGCATTTTCTCTAGCCATAACATCAGCTTCCTCTCTCCACCATGTTTTAAATTGTAAATATATTCCTGGATCCAGTACAGTTTAGGTCAAAGCTTCCAAATCGAGGGGAATTAGCAAAAATTCCGAGGCATAACTAGTAAGTAATCCCGTCACAAACGGGGAATGCATGCCATAAGAATTAATTGCCTCTTTTAAACTTTTGAGAGGTTTAAACTCATGAGGACTGAGGACTATGAGCCACATTAGCATAACCATTTGGATATTGGGGATATTATTGCAGATCCTGTGGCATTGGCTGCCGCTGTATCAGAAATGCAAGGAAATCATTATCTCTTCTCTCCATGTGGGAGGAACAATCTCATCTCCAGGTTCTGAATCGAATAATATTTTGTTTATTTCAGTAGGCAAGGGCAGCTGGAATTGCCTATGTGCCCCTGTGGAATAATGTGGTGGGTCTGGAAGAGGAGCCGAGGGAGTTACTCCGGGCTCCTCTGACAGTGGCTGTTGAACTGGAAAAGCATTAATTGATTAATTCCTGTAACTTATTAGTGGGTTTAACATGAGGCGGTGGGATACCACATATTAAAGCCTTCGTATGAGTCAGCAAATCTTTTAAGAACTCTTGTTTGTCATCCCTTGTTTTGATTTTCTTTTTTAATCTCGTTTGTTCGCTACCACTTGAATCAGTGCTACTAGTTTCACTTTCTGACAAATCCTGGATGTCCTCTTTATCAGTCTCTTCTATATCTTCATATCCCTTCAACTTCCGTTCAAAATCTTTCCTTTTTTGGTCCGTATTATTTCCATGAGGCAAAGAAGGCATGTCTTTATCAGTTTCACAAGCAGAGTATGAACGAGAGCTAGTAACTTTAATTGGAGTAGCCTTATAATCAAAAGCCTTTGCTTTTGACTGCAAAGATTTAAGAGCCATAGTAATCAAAGTACACAAGGACCAAACTTCCTGTCCTATAGGATCTCCATTCTGATGAGCGTGACGTAGCGCATGAACCTTTAGATTTAACTGATTTCTGCCTGTCAGCTCAAACCAATAACAATGCCTTTTTATTTCTCTAGCTAATTTCCTAAAAGTGTCTTGAGACACACTAACCCCAGTGCTTTTAAGCACTGAACGCAGCAGAGTCATATATTGACTCTCTGCCGTTGGGGAGTTCCCCAATGCGCTGCCTGGCTTGCCGAAAGTTTTGCATATACCATTGCAGACTTTTTGCCTTTCAGTCCTGTGCGTTCCCAGTACTTACCTTAAGGTCCCTATTTGGGCGCCAAGAGTTGAGGGATGTTTACTGAACCAAAGACGCAGAGGTAAGATGAGCACTCAGGATGATTGATGCCAGACAGAGGGCTACAGCTCGCTCAGGCATGCAGCAAACCTTGCACTCTCACCATCGTTTTTATTGGGGTTTGGTACAAGGTCATGTGTCAGCAGTGAATCAATTAAATCTTGTTTTGTGCCCTGACTGGTTTGACTCAGTGGATAGAGCTTCAGCCTGCGGACCCAAGAGTCCCAGGTTAGATTCCGGTCAAGGGCATGTGCCCTGGTTGCGGGCACATCCCCAATAGGGAATGTGCAGGAGGCAGCTAATCGATGTTTCTCTCTCATCGATGTATCTCTCTCCCTTCCTCTCTATAAAAAATCAATAAAAAATAAAATAAATAAATAAATCTTGTTTTGTTCTATATTACTAGAGGCATGGTGCACAAAATTCGTGCACTTAGCGGGGGAAGTCCTCAGCCTGGCCTGTGCCCTCTCGCAGTCCAGGAGCCCTCAGTGGATGTCCAACTGATGGGTTAGGCCCACTCCCCATGTGAGAGGCTCCTGCCACCACCGCTGCACTTGGCAGCAATGAGCCGGGCTCAAGGCTTCTGGCTGAGTGGCATTCCCCCTGTGGAAGCGCACTGACCACCAGGGGAAGCTCCTGCATTGGGTTTCTGCCCCCTGGTGGTCAGTGAATAGCATAGCAATCGGTCGTTCTGCTTCTTGTCTATTTGCATATTAGCCTTTTATTATATAGGATTACTATAGCATATTGAAGACAACTTGCAGCTGTGCCCTCCCTTTCTGTTTTACACCTACAACTATTTAATCTGAGCCTTTCTCAGGGACGTAAATGTTCTTGGAACTCAAGATTGTGTGCAATGTTGACCCAGCGTGACTCGCTTGCAATTCTCGCTGTGCTCCTGATAGAACATTCGCTTCTTCTTGGCAGGACATCAGATCCTTGTTTACAAATGTCCAGCTACACAGGTTGTCCAGTTTGTTGGAGTAGAGTTGTTTGTTGTAATTTTTTACAATCCTTTGTATATCTGTGGGGTCATTTGTTACTTCACCTCTTTCATTTATAATTTTGTTTATTTGGGTCATCTCTTTTTGTTTTTGTTGAGCCTGGCTAGCAGTTCATGATTGTTGGTATCCTTTCAAAGAACCAGCTCCTGGTTTCATTGATCTTTTATATTTTTTTGGTCTCTTTGTTGTTCCTTTCTGCTCTGATCTTTATTATCTACTACCTTCTGAGTACTTTGGGCATTTCTTGTTGCTTTCTTTCTAATTGATTAAGTTGCAAGGTTAGATACTTCATTACCATTTTTTTTTTTTGTTTTTGGAGGTAGGCCTGTAGAGCTATGAACTTGCCTCTCAGGGCTGCTTTCATTGTATCCCATAGATTTTAGGATTGTGTGTTTTAATTGTCACTTGTTTCCAGGATGCTTTTCATTTCTTCTTTGATCTCTTTGATAACCCAACCATTGTTTAATAGCATGCTATTTAGCCTCCAAGTGTTTGATTTTTTCATTGTTTTTATTGCAGTGGATTTCTAGTTTTATGCCATTGTGACCTGAGAAGATGCTTATTATGATTTCTATGCTCTTGAATTTGAAGAGATGTTGCGTGTCCTAATCTGTAGTCTGTGTTTGAAAAGATCCCATGTGCACTGGAGAAGAATGTATATCCAGTAGCTTTGGGATGAAATGTTCTGAAGATGTCAAGTCCATCTGAACTGGAGAGTCATTTAGGATTGCTGTTTCTTTGGAGTTTTTTTTGTTTAGAGGATTTATCCAGTGGTGTCAATGGGGTATTAAAATCCCCAACTATGACTATATTGCTATCTGTCCCTTAATACCTTCCAGAAGTGTGTATTTTATGTATTTGGGTGCTTCTGTATTGGGTGCATATATGTTTACCAGAGTTATATCTTCTTGTTGAATTTCCCCCTTTAGTATTATGTAGTGGCCTTCCTTGTCTCTTGTTATGGCCTTCACTTTGAGTTCTATTTTGTCAGATATAAGTATTGCCATCCCAGCTTCTTTCTCATTTCCATTTACCTGAAACACTTTTATTTTCCATCCCTTCACTATCAGTCTGTGTGAATCCTTAGCTCCGAGGTGGGTCTCTTACAGACTCCAAATATATGGATCATGTTTTCTTATCCATTCACCTACCTTATGTCTTTTGATTGAAGCATTTAATCCCTTTGCATTTAATGTTGTTATTGATATGTACTTGTTTGTCATCATTTTTATTCTTATATATTTGTTTCATCTTGCCTTTCTGTTTCTTCTTTTTACAGCAGTCCTTTTAGCATTTCTTGCATTGCTGGCTTGGTGTTAATAAACTCTCTTAGCCCTTTTTTGTCTGTGAATGTCCAGATTCCATCTTCAATTTTGAATGGTAGACTTGCTGGGTATGTATTCAGTCCCTTGTTTCACATCACTTTGTATATTTTATTCCATCCCCTTCTGGCCTGGTGTGTTTCTGTTGAGAAATCAGTTGATATTCTAATGGGAGATCCCTTGTAGGTAACTTTCTCTGTCTCTCTCTAATGGCCTTTATGATTCTTAGTTTGGCATTGATGTTTAATTATGATGGGTCTTAGTGTTGGTCTTTTTGGGTTCATCTTGTTTGGGACCCTGTGTGGTTCTTGCACTTGCATAGTTATTTTCTGGCCAATATCCGTGAAGTTTTTGTCATTATCTCTTCCAACATGTTTTCTATTCCTTGCTTCACTTCTTCTCCTTCTGATATGCCTATGATGCAGATGTTGTTTTGTTGGGTGTTGTCACAAAGCTCCCATAGGCACTCCTCTTGCATTTTAAACTTTCTTCATCTGACACGTTAGTTGCCTCCATTTCATTTAACTCCTTTTCCGTAGTTTTCACTTTATTCATTCCTTTGGGGATTGCTTTTCTGTCTCCCTATGTTTTGTTGTAATATTGGTATTGTATCTGTGAGCTAGATTCAACTGCTTTGCTACGCAGGTTCTTTTGGGGGTGTTTCTAATGGTGTGATCTCTCAGGTCTTCTGGGATAGGTCATCTAGTGGAGCTCCCTACTTGAGCTATTTGGGTTCTCTTGAGGTAGTTGGGTCTTGACTGTTAGTGTCTTATTTGTGGATGAAGTGTTATCACGGGTTAGCAATGTGACTGACCCCCAGCATTGTTTTGCAAGGTGTTTTGGATGTGATTATTGTTCCGGCTCTGGTGGAAAAGGTTTTCTGAGGTCTCACTGGTATGTGCTCACTGTTTGTTCCCAAAGACCATTGCCTGGGATTAAGGAGTCTTGGGGCCTGCGGCTCAGGAACTGTGACTTTAGCTGGTGTGGTGTGACCGTCGCTGGATTAGCATTACTCTGAAACTCACTATGAGGTCCCAGGCCTATGAGTGTGCGGAGGCGGGTATCTCGTAGTTTGTGGTTGAGGCAGTGGGATTCTGGCCAGTGTGATTTCCCTCTGAATCACAAAGGGGTTTAGGATCCAGCAGCAGACTGTCCAGAGGTAGGTAACCCGGGGTGTGTGGGGGGGAGCGGTGGTGCCCTGCATCCTACTGAGGGAGCCATGCACCCTCAGTTGGAAAGGCATATGCCCAGTGATAGCACCAGGAGCTGTCTGCAAGTGGTGTGTGCTTGTGGGGCCTACACACTGGATCAGAGTGATTGTGCTGTGCCTCTGGCACGTGTAGGGAGAAGTCCCATTTTCTGCTTTGGGGGATGAGCATCCATAATTGGAATTGGATGCCCAGTGCCTGCTTACAAAGGTACCCAAGTATCGTCTACTGGGGCAGTGGGCTCAGGGGGCCCTTGTGCTGGAGCAGCGCTACTGTGGGGACTGGATGCCAGCATGTTGTGCCTTGCAGCAGGCTCAGGGGACTTGCGTGCTGGATCAGTGCAATGCAGTGACCAGAGGTCTGCAGATGGAAAGGAGGAAGTCCGACTATCTTCTGCTGGGCCATTCAGCACTTGGTTGGATACTAGTGTGCTCAGTGGCAGGTCACAGAGGCCCTGAGAGTTACCTGCTGGTGCAGTGGCCTCAGGGGGCCTGCGTGCTAAAACCATGCGACCATGGTGTATGTTGTTTGGCAGTCGGGATGGGGGAAGTCCACATTTCTACTGCTGGGGCTGTGCAGCCTTGTTTGGATATGAGCACGCCCAGCTGGGGCTCGAAGTGGCATCAGGAGCTGCCGTTAGGGGCAGCAGTCTCAGTAGCCCTGTGTGCTGAAAAGACGCAACTGCGGTGTCCAGAAGTCAGCTATAGGAAGGGGTATATCCCAGTTTTTGCTGCCTTGTGGTCTTGGTTGAAATTGTGCGTGCCCAGCAGGGGCTCACAGAGTCACCCAGGAAATGTCTGTTGGGGTGGTTGGGCTCAGGCGGCCTGGACACTGGAAAGGTGCAACTGTGGTGTCCAGAGTTCTGCAGCTGTTGGGTGGGAAGACTCAGTTTTTGCTGCGGTGTCCGTGGTTGGATATGCACGTCCAGTGGCGGCTAACAGGGGCAACTGAGGTACATTTGTCAGTGCGGCGCACTGACGCAAACTGAAAGGCCCTGGCTCTGAAGCCGCACGACTGAGGTGTCTGTGGGCAGGTATCCAGGGAGAGGGAATTTAGAATTTCTACTGCTGGAGCAGTGCGCCCTTGTTTGGCTAAGAGTGTGCCCAGCAGGTGCTCTCAGCAGCACCCAGAAGAGGCCTGTGGAGGGTGGGCTCAGAAGGCCTGCGCTCAGGCAAAGCGCAACTGTGGTGTCCAGATATCTGCTGCTGGGGTGGGGCGATGTCTCACATACTGTTCTGGGAGGCCAGTACCTTTGGAGGTGGAGGTCCTAGGGTCTACTGGTCTTTGGGTGGGGCAGCAGGATTTGGGCTGGCATGGCTGCCGGGTTGCGGGCAGTGTTTAAGGACTGTGTTGGCAGTGGTGTTTATGAGTTCCTACAAGAGGCTGCTCCTCACTTCCAGATGGTGTGGAATGTCCACGGAGGTGGTAGGTGCTCCCTGTCCAGGAGAACTGGTTCTGCCAGGCTCTGATACTCCTGCCATATTTAACTGTCCCTGACTCACACACAGACACACAAACACACACACGCACACACACACACACACACACACATCCACACACTCTCCTTTCCCCTTTCACTCACATCACCTTTTCCCCTCTGTCCTGCCAGCCGCCACCTTCTCAAGTAATCTGGGTTTCTTTTCTTTTCATCCATTTGACAGAGAGAGAGGAGTGGGGGAGAGACAGGAGAGAAATACTGTTGACTCCTGTACGTGCCCCGACCCTGTGCCCTTCCACTAGTAGGATGATGCCCAACCAGCCAGGGCACATCTCCAGTTTTCAGATTCCTCCACGGTGTTCTAGAAGATTTTCCCAGGAGCCCATGGCTTCCTACGTACATGCGTTAACATGGTGTTTCCTTATTTGGGGACCATTTGGTTCTTACTCTGACCTGGGTTGACACAGGTGACTGAGACCATGGACCACCAGGGCAACCAAGTACTGGCGGGCGTGAGGCCATTCTGAGCTGAACTAGCATGGAAGGAAGACATCTTCAGGTGTGCTGGTTACGGGAGCCTCCTTGAGTGTCTAGAGAAGCCCTGCACCTCTTCCATTCTCATCATTAGGGAAAGAGGTGGGATCTGCATCCTCAGGCTCCTCCTGGGGGAGCAGAAACAGGAGCAGCCGTTGTATTATCAGGTCATGTCCCCCAAAACTCATTTGTTCTCCTGTGTTTTCATGGGGTAAAAGAGAGCGAGCGTGAGACAAGAAGCTGTAGTGTGTTAGGGACCCCTTGTTCAGCAACTCTGCTCGGAGCAGGGCTGGCATGAGAGCCCACAGACTGACTTAACTGGTGTTTGGTGACAGGTAAGTTTTGGTCTCTTCCCCTGAGCTTGCACCACTGAGGGTAAGGGATGGTTCTTGAAACAAAGTAACAGTAGTGCACCACCTGTCCCCTGGCTACAGCCCAAGGAGGTCAGGGAGGCCTGGGAGCTACAGAATGGGGATGGAGAGACCTCGCCCTCATGCATTGGGACTATCAGGCCTCACACAGATGCTGCTGGTACTAAGGTCACCTGGTGGTAACCCCTCGTGTTACTAGTGTCTCAGCCACATTGAGAGTGGCTATTTAAGGACATACTGGTCGCAGGACCCTGAGAGGAGAGATCAAGGCCATGACTCCAGAGTAGTTTGGGCTCGGAGAATTGTCAGCCCTGGGCTGCCGGAAGGTGCCCTCCTTAGTATGATCCACCTGTGCAGAGGATGAGGCGGCGGGGCATAGCGGAGCTCAGGCCAAGAGGGAGACACCCTGGAGCTATGCCTCCTGTGGCCCCAGCGCTGAGCTGGGTCCCCCACCCCTTTCTTTCCCTCTACCTCAGCTGTTGGAGGGGCCTCCATGCACAACTGCTACCCAGATCTTGTGGGTGGCACCTCATCAGTAAATTTACATACTCTCAGGTCATTCCTAGTTCTCCCTGAGAATATCAAACCATCACCTACCTTATCCTCCTGAAGACCTGACTGGGTCCCTACACCATGGCTGAGCACAGAACTGCTGAGCACCTGGATTGTGGCAGGTGATTGTCACCTAAATGGGTACTCCTGCTCTCTGCCCATGACCCTGATTGTGTCCACCGCTGCCACACAGAGAGTGGCATGTTCCCATTCACTGGTGACTTCTCTAGGCATACTCCCATCAGGCTGGCCCAGGTGATGGCCATGGGAGCCGTACATCAGGAACCAGGGCCTTGTTCTTTTGTCACCGTCCCATGACTCACTCAGAGATACGAGTGCAGGCGACTGATTCAGGCCTCAGTTACTGCACATGGAGAAGGTAGTCAGTTGATGGCCCCGGCCAAGGTCCCTTGTCTGGAGAGAGAAGTAATGAGACTTGGAAAGTGAAATGCTTCCATAATTTCTTAAATTCTGCCAAACATGAGGAATTACTTTTACTCATCATCGTGACTCAGAACCCAGCTTCTGGTTCACAACGGCCAGCTCCCAGAGAAGTGTAAATGAGCAACATGGTTGTGACCAAAAAAAAGGCGGGAGAGGTCCCAGGGTAAGCCATGAGGCCAAAGAGCTTCACACTAAAGGAACTCTCCCAGAGACATGTGCCCACGTAGGCAGCAGGAAGGAATGGGACCTTGGAAGCTTATCCAAACCTAGAAAGAATGTGACAGTTGACCAGGGCATGGAAAAGACTCTCACTCTGTGTGGAAAGTTGTATGAGCAGAAGACCCGCAAGCCATGTTCAAACTACTCAGGAAATAGTTTGCAAAGCGCATGTCAGTTTTTAATTCTCAAATATTTAAAATCACAGGGTGCTAAGTAGTGATTTTAAAACTTTATTTATTTGCATGTATGGTATGTTTCTAACAGAGTTTTTAATGTTGTGATAAAAATTTGTAATGGCCATTGAAAAATGACAACTTTTCCTATGGTTATTAGGATTGCTGGGCAGGTTATACCTGGAGGTACCATTCTGTGAGGCATGCTCTACAGGGCAAAGCAAGACCAGCCTGTGATTTACACATTTTCCCGCCCAGTTGTTTTGTTTTTTCATTTCTCTACTCAGACAAGTGAGGGTTCGTGCCTCAGAGATTCTCTGAGGAAGACCGTGACATTCTCATGAAGTGTCCCTGCAGGTCACCCGGAATAGCAGTGAATGCACCTTAGGCACTCAGTGACTGTTCTTGAGTAAATCATGTATTGAAGAGAGAGAGGAGAGGAGTCTGTCTTTGGCGGGCGAGGATCGGCCGACCCGTGGACATCCCTGAGAACATGTCCACTCTGTGCCAGTGCCTCCTGCCAGCCCTCCTACAGCGTCCTTGGCATTCAATGGCTAGACCCAGGCATGTCCTGGACGTGAGGCATGCTCTCCTTGGGGAGCAAGAAAGAGAGGCAATCCTTTGTTTAGGTCTAGATGTCATTGGGTCTGAAGTGAAACCAGGTATTGTTGGGCACAGGCAGGTCAGGTAGTGCCAGCAGAGACTTGTGAGTTTGAAAAAGGCACAGAGGACAAAATAGGTCAGTGTAGGAAGAGGTCTGACTGCAGAGGGAAAGAAGCCAGCTGGAAGGGTATCTGCTCAAAGGCTGGGTGAAGAGATTGGACGATGGGAAGGCCCATGCATGAGGACTGGTCCCCAGGGCCTCTGAAGACCCACAGAGGCAGGGCTTGCTGTGGAACCCAGGAAGGGCATCGTCCTGCCTCTTTGGTGCCTCTTTGGATCCAGAAAGGCAGCTGGGATGTTGATTTTCCTTCTGTACACTGTAGCTTGTCACGTTCTCCAAAACAGCTCAGAAGAATTGGGGAGAACTCCTGATTTCTGTTGTCAGTGGGTGTCCCCAGCATCAGGTTCCTGATGGGCTGACTGACATTCCAGGGATGCATAAAGAGGGTCCCAGACTTGGAGCACATTCTAAGGACCCCCTTTCTTAAAAAGAGGTCACAAGGGCAGATGACCTGGGATCACAGTAGCAATTTTTTGACTGGAGAAGGCGGTTGCACAGGATGGCCCTTCTCATGGGCTCAGAGGCTACTGTGTCCTGTACATAAGTGAGTGCCATGATGAGAGCAGGTGGCAGGCGACCAGGATGTGGTGAAAACATCCCCCAAATTCATGTGTGGGTGCTGGGAGTCGGCGGAGCCTGTCCAATACTGGGCATGAAGTTCTCCTGCCCCCAGTGCCACAGCACATGCCCTGGGAAAGTAGGCTCCGTATGGGGGTGGTGGTGGATAGAGGAGTATTTCTTGCTCATGAAGAAGGCATGTTCGCTCACACTTTGTTTCTAGGTCATTCTAAGTGGTCCCTCCTGCCTCCTTGTATCTCCTGGACACTGGAATCTCATAGAAGCTGCCTGAGCTTGGGCTCCTCCAATTTTCCAGTTTCTGCCTGGTGCATGTAATGTTTGTGTTAAAGAGAAAATCTCACCCCAGGTGGCACCACTCCGGCTTTAAGCCCATGATACCAAGTCTAGACTCAACTGCTGACCTCATTACAGTTTGAACCACTTCCAGAAACCTCATCAGCCAGTCTGGAATTTTCAAGTCAACACCACTGTGGTAATCTGTCACGTGGTCCCTCTGCCTGGAATATGAAAGTTGTTTGGGCATCACAATGCAGGGGGTACAGAAGAGCCTACAGAAAAGTTGCTCCTCTCTGCCTCTGTCTCTCTCTCTCTTGCCTCCCCCCCCCCCCCGCCCTCTGGCTCTCTCTCTGTCTGTGTCTCCCTGGATTTCAAAAGATCCAATGTGTGACTCAGTACAGCATGGGGATATCCCAAACTATGGCAGATCCTTACATGCCAAGTACAGCTTCAAATCTTCTGAAGGGGAAGGTGTATCAGTGCACTGTGCTTAATCCTGAGAGAGGACATTTTCCCTCACAATCTGAGTGAGAGTTGTAGGCCTGGGCCCAGAAGGAGCTTTCTGAAGCCAAATTTGCATGGATTGTTCCCTGGGGTTGAGAAAACATTAGTTATTTATACAGACTTTGGCAGTCATGTTTAGGGCCCCGGCCCCTGGAACTTGGCTGGGAATAACCTGTTGCCTGTGAAAGGTTGGGATGTAGAATAGGATTCCTGAGCTAAAATGAATGCCCTTTGTAGTAGCTCCTTGGTAAGGATACACAGGTATTTTGGCCCACATTTATTTTTTACTGTGCCTCCAAGATTCCAAAGAGCCCACGACTCTCAGCCCTCAGTGGCTTTCAGAATTGTATAAGTCACATCCCAGGTTCAGCTGCCACACCCCTCCTCTGGCCTCACCACAACCCACATTTTCACATTTAATTTTCTCAAGCCAGGTTGCTGAGCTGATCTGGTTCTTCTGAGAGGAAATGCCCTTTACCTCCACAGAGGAAGGGTGACAGAATCTCCTGCCTATACGCCCCGTCAGCTTGGGTTTAAGGGATCCACCCAGTTTCCTACTTCACCACTAGCCTTTTAAGTTCTCAAGTTGATGCAGTCAGTGTCTTTGAGTTTCCCCAATGTTCACCTTGTCCTGGGTAATTCCCTTTGTCCCATTCCAAACGTGCAGCCCCTCCCTTCTCCTGATCAATCCCTAGATGTGATTTTGGCCTGACCTCCTCTGGGGAAGGCTTGCTCCTCAAAATCTGGAAGACCAGCTGTCCCTCTGTTCCCCTTTGAATGGGTACGGGATTTGCAATTGTAGGTAACATCAAGTCTCAGGGGCTGTTTGGTACTCAATACAGTTGCATTGAAATTCTTTCGCTCTTCAGATGATACACTGTCTCCCTAAAGGTGTGTTAACGG
Source organism: Myotis nattereri (assembly GCF_964212035.1). Lineage (NCBI taxonomy): Eukaryota > Metazoa > Chordata > Mammalia > Chiroptera > Vespertilionidae > Myotis > Myotis nattereri. The sequence continues at coordinate 35,636,302 of NC_138094.1, read as the reverse complement.
GAACATTAGGGAATTTTGATGTGGCACCAACACCCACATCAAGTCTACTTCCAGGCTGGTTTCCTTTTCTTTTCCTTTCATGAATGGACCTAGGGTTCAGTTGGAGGTGTGGAGAGTGCAAAACCCCATCAGGATTAAATGCCTGGAGATCCAGGGCTAAGGTTTTGCTCTCAGGTGGAAGTAGCCATTTCAGCTAGGACCTCAGAAGGAAGGTGTGGTCAGACGGGGCATAATGGCTTCTGAGGAGGCAGAGGAGGAAACAGAATCTAGAGCGTGAGAGTCAATGTCCAGCTCTGAGCACAGGGCTCCCTGCACCATGCTGCTCTGGTGAGTCAGGAGCCTAAGGCGGTCCCCAACGACCTGTAGGCCAAGAACCCAGAGATTTGTCCTTTCTTCCATACAAATGAGCAGACTTTGCCTTTGCCTCTGGATGCAGGTTTGCCTTATTCTAAAATGTTTTGATTTCTGTTTTGGCATTTGCCATTCATAGAGGTTCAAAGGGTAAGTTTTTGCTGTGTCTGAAAGTCAAGTATTGCTAAGGAACCTATTGTAGGCCAAAGTGGCAAAATCCTTTTTGTAGTTTTTAGCGGCTGGGCTGTCTGTGTGAAAACAGGTCTTAATGAAAGTCTTTCATAACAGCCAATTGATGTTTAGAAAGAGAGGAAGGGAGTGGGCGGAGAGAGAGAGAGAAACATTGATGTGAGAAACATCCATCAGCTGGCTCCTGCCCACCCCCTACGGGGGTTAGGAATGGAGCCCTCAAGAGACCTTTGGCGGGCACAGGAGGAGGCTCAAGGCACTGAGCAACACTGACCATGGCTTGCAGCCTCTCATTGAGAGGAGCCTTAGTGGTGACATGTGAGCCATCTGTTGTCATGGATAAAGTGGTCATTCTAATATTCAGAGAAGGGACACACAGTAAAATGTACATGTTGGAATTAATCGTTATTTTTCTCACCTCCAGCTCCCCCTTGCTTCAGGAAACGTTTGTGCTGCTTTTATATTCCTCATTTAAAATGCGTCAAAAGCCTCAATGGTACCCATTGTGTGGGTGTTCCTTAATCTTCCACATCTATTTTATTTCCTGGAAATTAGCAAGAGGCAGTCCTGGGCCACGGGCTGCTCCCTACTCCAGGCGTTTTCAGTCCTTCAGTGATCCTCAGAAACTTTTTTTCTGGAAAGGGTGGAATCCTCTCTATGGTGTCCCAGTACTCACTGCACAGCAGAATTCCAGCTAGCCAGTGGGTAGATGCGGGAGGTGTCCAGTTGTCATCTCACCCCTCCTTGGTGCCTGGTTCTTGTCCTGCCAGTGGCAGAGGAGAGGCAGGGCTGAGTGGCTTTGAGATTCTAAGCAGAAAACGGGGTTGGGGTAATTTGGGGGGCGCTCCAGTTGTTGCTGGGGGAGTGCCTTTGGCCCTCAGCTGGTCCCTCTGAAGGGAGAAGGGCCGGGTTTGCTCATGCTCAGCCTGACAAGATGCCTTGCTCCTGACTGTCTCCCATGATCTCTTTCATAGCAGCTTCATGGGGATGAGCCTCCCAGCTCCACGCAGACTCCTGGAACTGGCATGTCAGAGCCTGCTGCGGGATGAAGCCTCAGCCATCGCTGCTCTGGAGTGGCTTCCTATGGAGCTCTTCCCACCTCTGTTCATGGCAGCCTTCGCTGGGAAGCACAGCAGAGTCCTGAAGGCCATGGTGCAGGCTTGGCCCTTCCCCTGCCTCCCTCTGGGGGCCCTGATGAACCATCGGCAGCCTTACCAGGATATCTTGCAGGCTGTGCTTGAGGGACTCGATGTCCTGCTTGCCCAGGACACTCGACACAGGTATGGGGGATTCAGTTGCCTGGTAGCACCCTGGGGATCTGAGCAGTTACAGCTGGGATCCGAGAGTGTGCAGGGCCAAAGGGAGAACTGAGGCAGGCCTTGGAGCCACTGCTGGGGTCATTGTGGGAACAGGCTTCGGATATATATGGCTGGTGAAAATGCCGAGGGTGACCGAAGGGACACGAGCCCACTCCTTCCTGGTGGCACCTAAATGTACCAGGAATGGGGACCATGAAGGATCCCAGTAGCACCAGGAGCAGGTGATTCTGGGACATTGAGTCAAAAGTCCAGTCAGGTGTCTGGCCCAGCTGCCCAGATTCCTAGACTCATGGTCTTATTCCTTGTTATCATAATGCACCCCAGCATAACTCCTATTTTCTCCACAGGAGATGGAAACTGCAGGTGCTTAATTTACAGAAGAGAGTTCATCAGGAGTTCTGGATTGTGTGGGCCGGAACCAGAGCCCATCTGTGCTCACTGCTGGAGCCTGAGGCCCCGCAGCCCATGAGGAAGAGGGGGAAAGTGCGCAGCTTAACGGCCAGGCCAAGTCCACCCTTGGCCCCTGTGGAGCTGTTAGTAGACCTTTGCCTCAAGAAAGGTGTCCTTGATGAGTCCCTCAGCTACCTGATTAAGAAAATCAGCGAGAGGAGAGGTTTGCTGCACCTTTGCTGTAAGAAGCTGAAGGTTTTTGCGATGTCGAAGCAAAACACTAACATCCTGGATATGGTGCAGCTGGACTCTGTCCAGGATTTGGAGGTAAACTGTACCTGGAAGCTGTCCACCCTGAGGAAGTTCGCTCCTTACCTGGGCCAGATGGGCAATCTGCGCCGGTTCCGTCTCTCCCATGTCTTCACGTCTTCTCACACCACCTTGGAGGAGGAGGAGCAGTGTGTTAGCCTGGTCACCTCTCAGTTCCTCAGCCTGCCCCACCTCCAGGAGCTCAATTTGAATGATGTCTCCATCCTCAGAGGCCGCCTGGACGAGATCCTCAGGTGAGGGGTGGCGAGCTTTCCCTGACGACCAGATCGAGTCCCTTTCCATTTCAGTGCACAGTGATGGGCTCTCCTGTGTGCAGTCCCTCAGCAGTGCTAGAGTGCCTGAGCCACTAGACGGTCCACACAGTCAGTGTCTTGTTCACCGCTCTGTCACCTTGCATGTTGTGACATAACCCCCCAGACAAAGGTAGGACATATGCACTAGGACAGAGGCTACTAAAGGGACTCCTTGCTAGGAATTGGCGTAATGGAGGCTTCAGGCCAGGAGATGGTAGCTTTGGGCATCCTTGTAAGTGGTGTGGAAGGGAAGATGATGCAATAGAACCAAGTGAGGATTGCAATGACAAGGGGAAAGCCAATCAGAGGTGAGGTTTCAGGGGTTAAGTTCCGTACTTAGAGATTTGGCCATGGCAGCCTTTCACTCCAAACCTGCCTCATTCACCTGTCTGCCAAGGGTTGCCATAGGCTCTTGCAAACAGAATGCGTGGTAAATGCAGGGTTCCTGAGGGAGTCATTACGAAATTGGATAGGTGGTTTGTAAACAGTGCAGTGTTCTAAGTTCCTGGAGGGTGTCAGCTCTCGTTTGATGTTGCCTGACTGTGCCCAGGTTAGCCCTTTCTGCACAACTGCCAGAGGCCTCATTGGGCTAAGAGATGATGGTGACAGGGGTCTAGGCTGTGGCTGGAAGGAAGCCCGAGTTGCAGGCATTTCAGGACATGTCTCCAATACTAAAATGCACTGGTTGCCTCCTGCTTCAGACCCTGGGTCAGGCTCCTTTCTGAGCTCCTCCCATCTTTACCTCCCACCTTTATGTTCACAACACCTGTGTGTTTGGGCTGGGCTGTATGATGTGCTCCACTTGACGGATGAGTAAATGGAGTGTGTGAGGTTTCATCCAGTTGAATCCATCACGGAGCAGATAACAGATGGGGAAAGATTCCACTCAAATTTGCTCTGACTTGAATGTCACTTTTCACTGTGCAACATCCTGGGTTTGATCATCATCCGGAACACTCTAGGCTTTGGTGACATGGGCCTCTTTACCCTGAAGGCCTGCATCATCCTCACCTGCCTCTGCCCACCAGGTCCATCCCCCACATGTAACTGTTCTATGTCTCCCCAGGTGCCTGAGGACCCCCTTGGCGACCCTGTCCATCACTAACTGCCTGCTTTTCGAAAGAGACTTGAGACATCTATCCCAGCAACTGAACGTCAGCCAGCTGAAAGGCCTGAGTTTCAGTGGGCTCAACCTGACCAATATCAGTTCTGGGTCACTCCGATTTCTTTTAGAGAGAGCCTCCCCCACTCTCCAGGACCTGGACTTGGATAAGTGTGGGATCATGGATGCCCAGTTCCTGGACATCCTGCCAGCCCTGAGCCACTGCTCCCAGCTCACAACCCTAAGTTTCTGTGAAAACCCCATCTCCATGATCGTCCTGGAGGACCTGCTTCGCCACATTGTTGGGCTGAGCAAGCTGAATTGCGTGATTTATGCGGCCCCCCTGGAGAGTTACGAGGAAAGGAGCGGCACCATCAACCTGGGCCGACTTGCCCAGATGCATGCCGTGCTGAAGCATATGCTGCAGGAGTTGGGGCGGCCCAGCATGGTCTGGCTCTGCGCTTACCCCTGTCCTCACTGTGGCTGTAGTACTTTCCTTGACCCAACTCCCATTCTGTGATCCTGTTGCTTGAGTGTCCAGCTGGGTGTACATCTCATAGGCTTTACTCTGGGCCCTTGGGCACTGAAACCTGGACATAAGTATACCGTACAGGAACACAGCAGCCAGTTTCAGACAAATACTCAGGGTGGGGGGAAATGCTGACAGGGGACTCAATGGTTTCTTTGGGGAGATTTGTCCTAAGGAGTTAGAAATATCCACCTGAATCTCTCGGGGAGAGACTGAGGTTTGGGTGGTAGATGCGGGGATTACCTTTGCTTGAATGGTTGTGAATAAATGTCAGTAATAAAGAGAACTGGATGTTAACCATCTGGTGTCCTCCATGACATGTTAACCCAACTCTCCCACCTGCAGTTACTGGCCAAGTAAGAAGGCATGAGCATCGTGATGCGCAGACACTAGGCTGGTTGAGGTTGGTCCCAGGAGATCACATCACCATTTATACTTTCTGGTTTGGTGGTTCTTTCTGGTGCACCGGTACCTACTCACTCACCTCTGTGACTGTTCAGTGGGTCAGCGCACACAAGGTGCGTCCACAGGGATTGGAAAAAGTGGCTTCCAGTGAGCACCACTGTGGTACAACTACTCTGGGGCCATCACAGGTAACTAGTCCAGTCCCTGGACTAAAACTCCTCCCCACTGGGAGCCTCCATCGCTGGCCTGTGGCCGCTCCATGGTAGGGCTTCCCTGTGCACCAGTCAGGCCCCTAGTACTGAAAGGGATATCAGCCTGCCAGGGACCCAGACCACTGGCCTCACAAGTCCAGGCCTGTCATTCCCCTGGATACATCCCCTTCTTGAATTCAAGTTCCTGTGGCCTGTAAACACATTTACATTCTTTTCAGCAAAATACTAAGCTGGCATAAACCCCTGCTTTGTTCTGTGTCCTGTCCTAAGAATACGACATCCTTTTGTAGAGGATGGTCTAATGTTCGAAGACTTTCCCCTCATGATCCTCCTTCCCATCAATCAAGGAGGTGGTAAAGCATCTCTGAGCCAGTGACAGACCCCGGTTCTAAAGAGTGGACAACCTCAAGCCAGTTCCCGGAGAGCACTTAAGTGGACACAGGTGAAGGTCACACCGGGGAGATGGGGGTATGGAGGGCCACCCTGAGGGGCAATACAACCAAGTGAAAGGGAGATGTCCTAGTGTGCTGTTGGATCCCACAGTCAATGGACAGTTAGCTGCTCAGCATGGAACAGGCTCCCTGCCCACCTGCCACCTCATTCTGGCCCTAGGCTGTCTCAGTTTGCTCACTGAGTCGCCTGCCAGAGGACCACCTAGGGAGAAGGCCACACATCCAGGCCCGGGGCACGGCTCCATTTGCCTGTATGTCTCCCTAAATGTGAGGAAGTCAGTCCTGGTTTTTCTCCTTCTACTGCCTCTCATTCAGTGCCAGCCACTCATGTGCTTGCTGCTCTCTGCTGGGTGTCAGCAGCTTCCTAGCTTGTCACATACAGCACCTGGCCCTTCGTTCTCTTTTTATTGCCATTCCTTTCTTTTTCTTCTACCTTCCACTCTTCTAGCTTGGGCCCATCAGCATATAAGCACATTTTTCTGTTTGTTAGTACAATTCTTATTGTTTTCAGAGAGGAAGGGAGAGGGAGAGATGGATAAAACATCAATAATGAGACAAAATCATTGGTTGGCTTTCTCCTGCACATCCACCTGGAGATCCAGGCGTAAACTCCAGCCCCTGCTCCAACTGAGAATTGAACTAAGTCCTCTTGGTTCATAGGCCTACTGAGCCACACTGGCCAGGCACAATCTGCTTCTTTTAGTAGGAAGAGAAAATGCCAAAGTCTCTGTAACCGTCGGTGAGCTCCCCACCCCCCATAAAAGGGGATAAGAGAACATGGGTCAGAAAATGTATATCTCTTACAGCAAACGCTCTCTTTCTCTTCCTCTCTATTATTCTCTCTCCCTCTCCCTCTCCCTGTCCCTCTGTCTGACATGCATCTTTTCTTCCCATCCCCACCTTGACAGGGAGTAGTGTCCATGATGGGAATCAGAACCTCTGGCATTTGAGGAAAATCATAAAAATTGGCAGGTTCTGAGGGAGGAAGGGCAAAGGCAAAACATCCTGTGGTCAGGGTGTTAATTCCTCCACACATAGAGATCATGCCCATTGCCTTGTGGGGAGATTCACCTGTGGGGCCAACTTATGTAAAGCTCTTGTCAGCATGTCCTCCTCTGGAATTGCCCACTGTTATTAGCATTGATGGTATTTATTAACCACCAGATGCAAGATAAGGAAGAAAATAAAAGTCAGTGCACCCTGGCCAGTGTGTCTGGGCATTGTCCTGTGCACCAGAAAGTTTAGCCATTTGATTTCTGGCCAGGGCACATGTCCAGGTTGCAGGTTAAGTCCCCAGGCATCCAACATTGTTTCCCTCTCACATGAATGCATGCTTCTGTGCCTGTCTCTCTCCATTCACCTCTCTCTAAAGAATCAATTTTAAAAACCCACCATATTAAGACACAACAAAACAGAACTCATTGCTGCATGTTGCCTCTAAAACCAAGTGTCCTGCACTTGATGCTTTATTTGTTCTCGAGACCACAACTGAGAAATCCAGAAAAATTCTATATTGGAATCTGAACTTTTCCATCAAAATATTCAGAAAAGCATAGTATCAATGCAATGATGCTTAGAAACCTTAGATAAAGACTGCATCTATGAAGATGGGCAGAGAAGAGACCTGGATAGGAGGTGACTGCTGGTGCACAGAGATCATGTACATGAAGGCCCTATGGGCAGAGTCTCTAGGGCATTAGAAAACAAGCACGGAGAGTAAGGCACACATAGTAGGTTCCTTACTACTAGAATGTACCCCAGAGTCCACCAATCTGCACAGCAGTCAGGTAGGCTGGATACAGGGCAGCTTGAGCACACGAATGTCAAAGGGAAGACTCTGAATAAAGAAGAGCCAAAACCTGGCCTGCTTGGCTCAGTGGATGAGTTTTGACACGTGAACCAGGAGGTCAGTATTCAATTCCCAGACTGGGACATGTCCCCGTTTTGGGCTCTTAGCCCAGTAGGTGTCTTATAGGAAGCAGCCGATCAAGGACTCTCTCTCACCATTGATGGTTCTAACTCTTTCTCCCTTTCCCTTCCTCTGTGAAATCAATGACAATAAATATGTCTAAAAGTATGTACATAGCTTAAGGTTTTGATACCCAGAATATCTGTTTAGAAATACAAGAAGTAGCCTTTTGTCATGGTCAGGATTTTTATGCTGTTCCTTCTTCCCCTTTAATCTTCCTTTCTAGTCCACTTCCCCATGGGATTGTATATAAAGTGATCTATTTCATGATGTGAAGTTTTGTATTGTTTGTCTAGTATTTCTCTACACCATAGTACGTTATCAGTACAAACCTACAGTGGTAAAATTAAGCTGAGTAAATTTGGCATCCAAATGGCTTTATTAGGTATTTCACCAATCCAGCAGCATTCCAGCTGGCAATGAAAAAGGGGCTCACTGAGCCATACCGACCAGGGTTTGTCCCACTACCATCCCCAAGTCTAACAGGATAGACATTAAAGTCCTTCAACAGTTGAGGTTCCAGCTTCCACAATTAATTTCCCATTCAGTATTCCAGTAAAAATAACTAAGAAACAAAACATTTTGGGGGAGATTTTTAAAATTGAAGTTGGAAAGCTTGTTGATAACTATACACTCAACAGTCCAACAGGTGAGTTTTTAAAAATTTTCCCAGTTGGGACATTTGTTGACATTCACTCATAAAAATACTGAGGCTTCAAGATAACTCGATGTGTGGAGAGCATATATTAAATGTCAAAAAGTTGAAGAGGAAGTGCATGAGCAGTTCTATAGAAAAATACATATCTCAATCGACGGGCACTTTTGTTTATTTAATTCAGAGGTATATTCAGGAAAGCTTGTTAAGTGGCAAATTCTGTTTCAGTCTTGTTATTCCCACTTCAGAAAGGTGCTGATGGCATTTCAATAAGCCAAAGGATGCTTACATTTAGATTTGTTCAAACATTTATATTATTCCATATGTAATTTTTCTTCCTACATATACTATTCCTTTAAAGATTGAGGACATACAAAATGCCACAGGAAGGAGGTGAACAATTGCTTTACAGCCTTGTTGGAGGTGCCTCAATTCTTTTTTCCAGTTAGGTTTTCCAAGAATACGTCATTTGATTACCTCCCCCGGACAACTGGAAACAGGGCAGCATGCCATGAAGAAGTAACACAACGCTTCATTTTGTATGCAGTTCACTTCAAAGACTTCATGCACTTGTGGCCAAAGACACCTTGGGAAATTTAGGGCCTAGAATTCACCTCACCATCCAAACACATTGCTTTTATGTGTTTGTAGTAAAATGAGACAAGAAATCCCATTTAGTGGAAAACTTTATTCTGAATATTTTAACAATACAGATATTCAATTTAAACATTAAAGTATATAGTTATTAAAATCAACACTTATAAAACAACCTTGAAGAATTCAAACTTTGCATTCTATGCAGAAGTTTCACAAAAGGATCTAAAATTCTTGTTTCTTCCCCAAACCCACCATTTGCTTCTATTCATTCTTAAATAACATAAGGCAATTTCTTTTCAAATAAATGCCTTCCATAACATAGCATTATTTTTAAGTTCAATTTCTATTTCATCTGTCACAGGGACTTCCCTCTTGGCAGCCCTTGAGAATCTCAATAAGCTGAGCTACTGCACTGCATGATTCACACTCTCTTGCATAGATGGTGAATCCTATGATCCCCACCAGCATCACACTCATGGCCTCTTAAAGAGGTGTCCCATCGGCTGTTGCAGTAAGTGTTATGCACACCCCCCCCCCCATCATACCCATCTCCTGTGAGGCTGTAATAATCATCCCAGTGACTCCTTCCACCATAAGTCAGAGGAGGCCCTTGGGTTGGTGGTGCAACACCTGTGCATCCTGTAATGTCAGTGACCAAATAACAATACTTTAACATCTTAACGAATAATTTTATGTCAGTATGACATGAACCTAGTAAAGTCTTAAATAGTTGGCAAACCTATGCTTTTATACATCTGCGCTAAAAATATGTCAGTAAAGCTGAGGTAGACAAGGGAGCTTACAATTATTTAAAATACAGCTGAAGAATAATGTTTTGACTGAAATAATTGACTATGAATATATATGAAGGCACATTTTCTGAAAACGGGCTGGAATTCTGACCTTCCTATTATGCTTCATGCTGTCAAAAGCTCTTTCTGATTAAAAAATTATACAATACACCCCTGGCTGGTGTGCCTAAGTGGATCGCGCACCGGTCTTGGCATTGCAGGATCCCTGGTTTGATTCCAGGTTAAGGGCATGAGCCTGGTTTGCAGGGTCCATCCCTGGCCCTGGTTGGGGATTATGCATGGGGAAACCAATCAAAGTATCTCTCTCACATTGATGTAGCTCTCAGCCCCACTCCCTCCGTCCACTCTCCCAAGATCAGCAGAGATATATCCTCAGGTGAGAAACAACAAAAAAGAAAATGTTGCACTTCATTTCTTTAATAAGGAAAATAAATGAGTATGATCCTTCACTCCTGAAAGATTTGGACTGTTCCAAATGAGCTACTAAGAAAAGAATACAAGACTTCCAAGATAATACAAAACACATACTGCATATAGTACTCCCTGGGGCAAATAAAAGTAAAATTCCAGTTAAACACAAGATGGCCTGTTAATTCCAATCCTGTCACTTACACGCAGTATATCTGGACACATACCACAGTTGTCATATGAACCTCTGTAAAAATAGGAAAAGGCAAATGGACAGAAGGCTTCAAGAGTCATTTCTCCAAACACGATACACAAACAGCTAACAAGCTCATGGAAAGAGCATCAAAATAATGGATAGTTAGGGAAATGCCAACCAAAACCTACGTGAGATACCACTTTATTCCTAAGTAGGTCCCAATGTTTGAAGAGGAAAATACCAGGGCTTGTTGGGAATTTAGAGCCACTGGAATCCTGTACACAAGGAACAGAAAGGGGACAAGGCGTGGCTGCTGTGGAAAATAATGGAAACTCCTACAACAAACATTTAACACTGAATTGCAATATGACTCCGAAATTCCACTCTAAATTTTGCACCCACAATAACTGGAGACTTCTATGAAATACTAGTCCAAAATGCTCACATCAGTCCTCTGGTGGAAAGGACCCCAACGGTTGAAGTGGTAAACGAGCTGTGTGCACTCACTAGAGCTGCAAGGGAATATTTAACCAGCCATTAAAGTGGCGGTGAACTGGTTACTGCCATATGGATGACCCTTGGACACATTTATGGTAATGGACACAAGCCAGGCACAAAATGTCCTATCCTGTATCATTCTGATACTATGATCTGTGGAAAACAGGTGAATCAATACAGACAGAACCCTGGTTGGTTTTTCATAGAAGCTGGACTGAGGAAGAGAATGGTAGCGACTGCTTTACCTGGAGAGCTTTTATGTATGAGTGATAAAGATGTTTTGGACATACTCAGATACAGTTGTGACATAAGACTCTGAATATACTACATGCTACTTAGTTGGTCAATGGTAAATATTTAGTGTTATGATAGATGAAATTCACCTCAACAACAGACAGTGTATAGTATAGTTTAGGTGTCTTACGCTTTATTGCCCATTACCTATAACTAGTAGTGCAATCATCATCTCTTGGAGATATATGGTAATTTCTCCTGGAAGGGATTGTCTCTTTGCAAGGAACGCCTGCATAACTTCCTCTCCCACGTGACAGCGTTCCTGTAAATGACAAATACTTATGTGAGGATATCACATTGGAGAGCAATGTTTTATGGGAAAACAATAATTCAAAACAACACTTTATTTCCTCTTTCCACAACAATGTTTAAATTTACTCTTAGACTCTATTTAGGCTCATGCTTGTATGTGCTGTGATATGTTACTCTGGAATGTATTATCTTCTGACATCTTGTCCTCCCTGTACATCTTCCTTAATTTCTTAAATGACCATTGGTGGGAAAAACCTTTCCAATTCTGAACAAAGTGCAAGGAATTCCATGATGTCCACATACATATTTATCAGTGCCTACCTATAGCTTGACAAGCCTCTATCGACTTTTCTCCTTCTCTACTTTGCTCTGTTGCTCACAATCTCTTTTCGACATTACTAAAAACTTCCTAATTTTCCCGTTACACTCACTTCTTCATGCACGTTCCCCTAAGAACTAATAGTTATTTTGGTATGCAAGTATTGAATTATTAGCATTTAGGTTAAAACACTTTCATTGCTCCTGGATGCACACAATATAGAGGCAAGTTATGTCCATTTACTTTCAAAATTGACTGTCTCACTTACCTTAGAACTTTTATGCTACGCTTTCAACTACATTTTGGACTCAGGAAAAGCCACATGTGCTAGTTGTGCACTTGCATCTATTCTAATACTGGCAAGATATCACCTGTGCATAGTAATATTTTATTGGGCCAGTACATGCCAAATTCATTACACATACAATTTTCTAATTTATCACCAATTTAGCATGGCTCTCTCCTACTGCTGACTACTTTAAATGTATAAACTTAGTTTTGGTAATGATGGCAATATAAATTTTACTGCCTTTAGCTGTACTACGAGCATTTAACAGCTCATGTGAAGAGCCCCAGATCTCCTTCAAAATATGAGAAATATTACATTTCCCATAAATATTACCATGTTTCAGTACTAATTCTTATCCAAAATGTCCACAAATGACCCTTTAATTTATGCGCTCACTAGCACATCCACAATTTAAATGGATAGGCTGTTTGTGTATATTCAACTGCAGAGGCATATTGTTCTTAACTACACTGATTCCCTCAATGGTTTCAACTTTCCAACATAATTAATAGTGAGAGACTCTATGTTACACTTTAAGACATCTTTGTACTGATATGAATGAGTCACGTTTGCCTTATTTTTTCACAACTATGTGCACTCTGTGATTTAGCAACTGGCAATGCCTGACTCTTTCAAGTGTGCCTTTCCACCCTCATTTTTTATTAAAAACAGACCTTATGAACCCACACATATCACTTTTCAGCCTGTTGACAAAATACTTATATTGTATTTATTAAGATGCGTTAATTTGGTTGTCATATTTCCTCAACAAGCAGATGATTCTTGGAATCACAAAATATATCTTTATGGATATACCATTGGCCCGGTGCATGAAATTCGTTCACAGGAGGGTGTGTCCCTCAACCTGGCCTGCACTGTCTCTAATCTGGGACCCCTTGGGGGATGTCTGACTGCCAGTTTATGAATTGAGCCAATCCAGAAGTCACATATCCCTCTTGAAATCCAGCACCACTGCCTCCTAACAGCTCGCCTGCCTGCCTGCCTGCCTGCCTGCCTGATCTCCACTAACCACTCTGCCTACTGGCCTGCTCACCCTCAACTGTCCTCCCACCTCCCAACCACGCTGCCCTTCTTGCCCCCAGCTATCGAACATGGAGAGACTGATGGATACCAAGGCATCCTCCTAGAGGGCCAACACACAAATTTCCCTGTGCTCTGGCAAAGGGAGGTTGAAGTGCACTGGAGCTGTGAGGGAAGAAGCCAGGACTAGGGACTCAGCGGATACAGCTCAGAAGATAGACACCCATGACTCCTGGGAGGAGTCATTCCCTCATGCAGAGGAGGACATCTTTCCCACACAGACATTTGCCTGTCTAGGAATAGGACAGTCGACACACCCGATTGTAAAAAACTTTGCTCTGAGGCAACTTAAGAGATTAAGAATGACAATTGGTCTCCAGTAGAAGCCACTGCCCCACCATGTTGAAAAAAATTTGTTGCCTGAGGATGACTGCCTACAGGGGCAATTCAAGTCAGAAGCCTATAAGTGTGTAGCCAGAGGTGGTCTCCTGAGGCTTTGAGTCTTTGCCTGACCTAATTAGTCAGAAACAGCCTGTAACACTGTCCTGCATGACAGGCTGAGAGGTGTAGAGCAGCGGTTCTCAACCTGTGGGTCGAGACCCCTTTGGCGGTCGGACGACACTTTCACAGGGGTTGCCTAAGACCAATCTGCATATCAGATATTTACATTACGATTCATACCAGTAGCAACATTACAGTTACGAAGTAGCAACGAAAATAATTTAATGATTGGGTCACAACATGAGGAAGTGTATTTAAAGGGCCAGAAGATTAAGAACCACTGATAGAGGATCTACATAACTCATCATCACAAACTCAAACAGAAAGCCAAAAGTAGCAAACAAACATAAAACACCAAAATGAAAGAACTAGAGAATTCTCAGAAGAGAAAAATGAAGTAGAGATAAGAAATTTATCTGAATCAGAGTTCAGAGCAATCATGGTAAAAATGCTCAATAGCATGAAAAAATATATAGTAGCTATGAAAAAAGAAAAGTTCTAGATAAAAAATATGACATAACACTAGTAAAGAACACACTGGAAGAAATACACATCATATTTGGGAAGCTGAGGATCAAATCAGTGAATTGTTAGTCAGAGAGAAAATATCACTCAATTAGGAAAACCAGAAAAAAAAAACAATTAATAAACAAGAGGACAGGTTAAAGGAACCGTGAGACTACTGGAAATGTAACAATATTAGAGTGGTGGGTGTGTCCAAAGAGGCAGAAAGGGAGAAAGGCATAGAGAAGGTGTTTGAAGAAACAATGGCAGAACACTTCCCTAACTTCTTAAAGGAAAATGTCACACAAGTGCAGGAACCACAGAGAACCACAAACAAGAAGAACTCAAACAGGCCCATTCCAGATGCATAATAATTAAAGTGCCAAAAATTAAAGAAAAAGAGATAATTGTCAAGGCAGCAAGAGAAAAGAAATGTGTTTCCTACAATAAAGTTCCAATGAGGGCTGACACCTGGTTTCTCATCAGAAACTCTACAGGCCAGAAGGGAATGACATGAAGTACTTAAGGTAATGGAATCAAGGATCTGAGACCAAGATTACTATATCCAATAAGGCCGTCATTCAAAATAGATGTTTAAATAAAGAGCTTCCCAGACAAAGAATGGCTCAAGAATACAACACCACAAAGCCAGAATTACAAGAAATCCTAAAGGGACTGCTGTAATGATAAGAAGAAATGAGAGGGAAACCTAGGCATACAGAATTAAAATGGCAATAAATCAGTATCTATCAATAATAACCCTTAAAGTAAATGAACTAAATGCTCCAAACAAAAGGCGTTGGGTTGCAGAATGGATTCAAAAATATGACTGAACGATATGTTGTCATCAAGAGACCTACCTCAAAACAAAAGACTCACACAGAATGAGAGTGAATTTTGCATGCAAATGGAAAAGAAAAAGAAAAGATAGACTAGAAATAAACATATTGACAAAACAGACTTTAACATGAAGGCCATCACAGGGGACAACAATCCTAAACAACTCACTAGATCAGACAGACTTAATCGACATCTTCAGAACAGTTCACCCCAAAGATACAGAATATACATTCTACTTAAGTGTTCATGGGAGATTTTCAAAGATAGACCACTTGAGACACAAGCAAAGTCTCTTCAAATTAAACAAGATGGAAGTCATATCAATCATCTTCTCTGATTACAAAGGCATACTACTATATAATAAAGAGGTAATATGCAAATTATTCCTCACGCCCTGTCAAGATGGCTGCCTATGACCTGGCTGTCAGGGGGTTTAGTGAGGGACAACCAAATGACTGAACAAGCAGGCTACATGGGGAGACCAGACTGGTGGGGGGGTTAATGAGCCATTACCAAACGACTGGACAGCAGGCTACATGGGGCGACCAGGCCAGTTGCGTCTTGGTGAGGGAAAACCAAACAACTGAACAGCAAGTTGTGTCGGGCAACCAGGCCTGCGGGTATATGAGGGGCAACCAGGCAGACAAGTGGGACGGTAGAATGAAACCAGCCCAGTAGGGGAGCAGTTGAATGTGCCAAGGCCAGCGGGTGATGGGGCAGTAAAAGGTGACCAAACTGGCAGGGAGAGAGTTAGGGTTGACCATACTGGCAGGGGCTTAGTTAGGGGTGTCCAGTCTGGCAGGCACTTAGTTGGGGGCGATTATGCCAGTAGTGTGTGTGTGTGGGGGGGGGGGCAGTGAAAGGTGACTAGGCTGGTTAAGGGACAGTTGTCAGCGACCAGGCTAGTAGGTAGGGGGCAGTTGGAGGTGACCTGGTCGACCACAGGGCAGTTAGGGGAGACCAGGCCAGCTGGTAGGGCAGTTAGGGGTGATTAGAATAGCAAGTAGAGGCAGTGAGGGTCAATCAGGCTGTAGGTGCGGGGGTGGGGGGGCAGTTAGAGGTGACCAGGCAGGCAGACAGGCACTTCAGCAGTTAGGAGCCAGCAGTCCCGGATTGTAGAGGGTATAAGCTGGTCTGAAGGAACACCACCACCCCTCATGGAAGAATTTTGTGCACCGGGATTCTAATATTAGATATAACCTACAATAAAAATTAACAAAAATTCAAATACTTGCAGGCTAAATAATACGTTATTAAACAATGTTTGTGTTATCAAAAACATCAAAAAAGAAATGAAAAACATCCTGGAAAGAAATGACAATGAAAACACAACAATTCAAATTCAATGGTATATACTGAAAGCAGTTCTGAGAGAGAAGTTCATAGCATTACAGACACAAAAAAACAAATACAAAAAATAACTGGTAATAAATTATCTAACTCTACAACTTAAAGAATTAGAAAGAGAGCAACAAGAAAAGCCCAGACTGAGCAGAAGGAAGGAAATGGTAAAAATCACAGCAGAATTAAATAACATAGAAACCAAAAACAAAAAAAACAAACAAACAAAAAAATCACTACAAAATATCAATAAAATCAACAGCTGGTTCTTTGAAAGGATAAATAAGATTGATGAACTTCTTCCAGGCTTACCAGGAAGCACAGAGGACCCAAATCAACAATCAGAAATGAAAGAGGCAAAATAACAACTGACCCCAAAGAAATAAAAAGGGTTGTAAAAATACTATTCCAACAAACTGGTCACCTAGAACAAGTGGATGTATTCCTAGAAAAGTACAACCTTCTGAAACTCAATCAAGAAGAATAAAAAAGTCTGAATAGATGGATAAACAGAAGGTAATTGAAGCAGTCATTGAAAAACTTCCAGCAACCAAAGCCTTGGGCCAGACAGCTTCACAGGAGGTTTTACAAAGCATTCAAACTAAAACATATCCTCCTCACACTTTTCAAAAAACTTCAAGAGGAAGGAACAATTCCAAGCAATTTCTAGAAGCCAGCATTACCCTAATCCCAAAGCACATGTAGATACTGCAAAGAAAGAGAATTACAAGCCAATGTATCTCTGATGAACATAGATTCTAAAATCCTCAACAAAATCCTAGCAAATCAGAACCAGCATTACATCAGAAAGATCATACACCATGAGCACATGGATTTATTCTGGGCATGAAATGATGGTGCAACATCCTCAAATCAATACACATTATACATCAAATTGAGAGAGAAAAATAAAAAAAAAATCGAGAGATAAAAATAAGATAACCATATAAATTGAAGAAGAAAAAGAATTTGACAAAACCCAACACACTTTTTGGTAAAAAGTCTCAGCAAACTGGGACTGGAGGGATCATATCTCAACATAATACAAGCCTTATATGACAAACATACAGCCAACACCATACTCAACAGGCCAAAAAAAAACCAAGTCACCCAAGAACAGGAACAAGACAGGGATACCCACTGTCACCACTCCTGTTTGAGTGAGTACTGGAAGTGCTACCATATCAATCAGGCTGCTTGTGGCATGACCAAATTGAGGGATGACCAAAGGACTGGTTCGGGGACGGGCCGGCCAGACTGCACCCATGCACAAATTTGAGCACTAGGCCTCTGGTAGAGGATAACTGCCCAATAAATGGGGATTTTGTCTTATTCATAGTCATTATGCAGCATAGTGTGTAGGCTACTAAATATCACTTGAAAGAAGACACTTAGGAATACTGTGTACACAAACTACAATTTCTACTGCTTAGCACTTGAGAAACAACATCAACCATTCTTCATAAATCAAATAAATGGACTTCTGAACTCAAGAAAAATCATGAGATGAAACTGGAGAGCATTATGCTAAGTGAAATAAGCCCGTCAATGAAGGAAAAATACCACATGATCTCACTCATTCATGGATAATAGAGACCATTATAAACTTTTGAACAATAATAGAGACAGAGGCAGAGCTGCCTCAAACAGATTGTCAAACTGCAGCTTGAAAGCCGGGGAGGGTTGGGGGCAGGAGGGAGGGAGGTAAGAGATCAACCGAAGGACTTGTATGCATGCATATAAGCATAACGAATAGACATAAGACACTGGAGATTAGGGGAGGTCAGGGGATTGTCAAAGGCAGGTCGGTGCGGGGGGGAAGGACACATATGTAATACTCTTTGTAATACTTTAAGCAATAAAAAAATTAAAAAAAGAATCATTGGGAAAAAGAAAGAAAGATCAAGTAATTTGCTCTATCAAAAAAAAAAGACAGAAAAATCATGATACAAATCCAAATCTTGGCTGTCGACAAATCCTAAAAGATAAATGCAAAGTAAAAGGATCAATATGTATTGAACTCCTTCAGTGTTCCATAAAACAAGTTCTTCATTTAATAAATGAATTAGGTAATGTAGCAGAATACAAAATTAACACCCAGAAATCTATGGCTTTTTGATACACCAATAAAGAATTCACAGAAAAAGAAACAAACAAACAAAAACAACAATCCCATTTACAATTGCAACAAAAAAATGAAGATACCTAGGAATAAACTTAACTAAATAAGTAAAAGATCTGTACACTGAAAACTATAGGACATTGAAAAAAGAGGTAGAGGAAGACATAAACAAATGAAGAGTATACCAAGTTCATGTAATAGTAGATTAAATCTCATTAAAATGGCCACGCTACCCAAAGCATTCTACAGATTTACTGTAATCCCAATTAAAATACCAATGACATATTTCTCAGACCTAGAAGAAAGTCTCCAGAAATTCGTATTCAATAAAAAATAAAAAGACCCGCAATAGTCCCAGTAATCTTAAGAAAGAAGAACAATGTTGGCCGTTCACAATTGCGATGTCAAATTATATTTCAAAGCCACTGTTCTCAAGCTCGCTGGAACTGGCACAAGAATAGACGTGTACTAGTAGACCAATGGAACACACCTGAGAACATAGAAATAGACCTGAGACTTTATGCCCAATTAATAATTGACAAAGGAGGCAAGAGCATACAATGGAGTCAAGACTGTCTTTTCAATACAGGAGGTTGGAGAAATTGGATAGATACATGCAAAATAATGAAACGAGACCACCGCCTCACACCATAGAGGAAAATAAACACAAATGGACAAAGGACTTAATTGTAAGAGGGAAAACATAAAAATCTTGGAAGAATCCATAGGCAGAAAAATATGAGACATATTTCAAGAAGCTCTTTACCAATATAACTCCTAGGGTAATAGAAAATATGGAGAAAAGAAACAAATGGGACGACATCAAAATAAAAATCTTCTGCAGAGAAAAAGAAACCATCAGCAACACACAAACACAAAAAACACACACACACAAAAACCAAAAATAAAAAAACCCAAACAAACCAAAACAAGAAAGCCCATGGCTTGGGAGAACATATTTTCCTATGTTATATCCAATAAGGGCCTAATCTCCAAAATTTATAGGGAACTCAGCCATCTAAAAAAAAAGCAAGATAAACAATGCAATCAAAAAATGGACTTAAATAGATACTTTTGAAAAGTGCACATACAGAAGGCCAAGAGACATAAGAAAACATGCTAAAAATCCTTATTCTTCCTAGAGATGCAAATCAAAATAACAATGAGATACCATCTCACACTGGTAAGAATGGCTATCATCAACAAATCAACAAACGACAAGGGCTGAGGAAGATGTGGAGTAAAAGGAACCCACGTGCACTGCTCGTGGGAATGCAGTCTGGCAAAGCCACTGTGGAGAACAGTACGGAGTTTCCTCAAAAAATTAAAAAGCGACTGCCATTTGATCCAGTACTCCCACTACTAGGAGTCTTTCCCAAAAAATTAGAAACACCAATCAGAAAGCATATATGCACCCATATGTTCATAGTAGCACAATTTAGAATAGCTAAGATTCGGAAACAGACTATGTGCCCATCAGCTGATAAATGGATTAAAAATGGTGGGGTACATCTACACAACAGAATACTACACTGCTGTAAAAAGGAAAGAACTCTTCCCTTTCCAAAAAGCATGGAAGGACATGGACAGCATTATGGTAAGTGGAATAATCTAGGCAGAGAAAGAAAAAATATTGCATTACCTCACTCATTTGTGGAATATAATGAACAACAGAAACTGATCAACAGAAATAGATCCAGAGACACAGAAGTATGGGACTGACTGTCAAAATTCAGAGGGAAGGCAGGAGGCTAGGGGAGGTAAGAAATCAACCAAAGGACTTGTATGCAGGCAAATAACCATAACCAAGGGACACAGACACTAGGGAGGCGAGGGCATGTGATGAGGGTGGGAGTGGCCAGGGAGAGCACAATGTGGGGAGAAGGAGACATATATAATGCTATATGTAATACTTGAAACAATAAAGAATATAAAAAGATGAGTTCCTAGAAATATACCTTTAACTATAGTACTTGGCTAACATACTAAAATTCCTCAATCTCCCAATAACTTCATGATGGTTGATCTTTTAGCCAAATCAATGTAACTTGAGTAAACATAGCTCAGGTCATTGTAATTGCTCCACATAAACTGTTTGGATGTCTGGACCTATTTTTTGGAAACAAATCTGAAGTCACATATTCCACCAAGATGCCTGGCACTGATGGGCAGCGACACAAACTAAACAGCCACTGGACACAGTTCCCACCTTAAGGAATCACTTGAGTTTTCTGGTTCCAAAAAGTTTTCCACATATTTATACACCATGGCCTACTTCCTGACATTTGAGATTCAACAAACATCCCTTGATCCCCTTAATTTTATGAATAGAAACACTATCTCCTACCAATACCACTTCTAAAAATAATTACCCCCTATATTTTTCCTCTTATCTTTTTTGTGCATGATTGTACTTATTTACATTTCCTTGCATGTTTGTTATTTTTACCATAGGAAATGAGTGTCCAATAAGTAGGGATTTTGTCTTATTCAGAATCATTGTGTAGGCTACAAAACATCACTTGAAAGAAGACACTTAGAAATAATATCTACACAAACTACATTTCTTCTGCTTAGAAACTAGGGAAACAACATCAACCATTGTTCATAAATCAAATAAATGGACTTCTGAACTCAAGACAAATCATGAGGCAAATCCCACTCTTGGCTGTTGACAAACCCTAAAAGATAAAGGTAAAGTAAAAGGGTCAATATGTACCGACCCCCTTCAATGTATCATAAAACAGGCTCTCCAAATAAAGGACAGGGACATAAGTGAGTTATGTACTAAAAGTCATTGAAGATCAACAACTTAATATATGGTATAACGAGTATACACACAAATTAACTTAAATATAAGATCAAAAGTGTAGCCAAAGCACAAACTTGGTTATTGACATAGAAATCTGCATATGTTACCTTGTCCCAGGGAAAAGTGATTCTTAATAAATCCAAAAGAACGTAGCTTAAAGTAATGGTATAATATGTTGGAAATATCTCAAAATATAACAGAACCAAAGAAAATATGTACCCCAAACTATCGTAAGTGTTACCCTCCACGTCCTGCATGG
Source organism: Myotis nattereri (assembly GCF_964212035.1). Taxonomy (NCBI): domain Eukaryota; kingdom Metazoa; phylum Chordata; class Mammalia; order Chiroptera; family Vespertilionidae; genus Myotis; species Myotis nattereri. The sequence continues at coordinate 35,615,021 of NC_138094.1, read as the reverse complement.
TTCAGGGTTCGGGTCTGGAAGAGGAGCCGCACAACAAATGAAAAAGAAAAGACACGAGATAATTTGGGAATATTGGGGGACCAGGCGAGCGAGTCCAACTCAAGAGGAAGGACTTCCACTGTGCTCAGGCCTCACCAAACTTTTTATAGTGAGAGGTAAACAAGGTAGTGGTTACCAAAATTACACTTTTCATGTGAGTTTCACTTGTTCACACCGTGGTTATACTTCTTTCACTTCCTCAGCCCATTAGATTCCCAGATAAGATCTAGGGAGTGTTATAAGGTCAAGCCTAATTATGCTAAGAGGACTGTGCCCTCTAAGCTAGGACTTGCTTGTGACTTTGCCAGCAGGTCAGTCCAAGGCTTAACCCTATATCAGTTTCCCACACCAAACGATGCCCAAATGGTGTGACTTTCAGGGTAATATTAAGGAATACTTGTGCAACGAGCACCGACAACTTTGAAGGATATGGGACACACTTACATTGGCTAGACTTTAAGATTAAAAAGAAATAAGACTATTTCCCTCACTAGTACATTAAAGACTCATTGAAAGGAACTCTTATCCACTACTTTAAAATAAATCAGGATATATATATTTTACAAAAATCAGTCTTGTTGCATGATTCAAAAATAATTAACCAGAGAAAAGTTAGTTAGGGGCGGGAAGGTCAATTAGTTATGGCACACCCAATGTCCTAACTCACATCAGTTCCTGTCTTGAAGAACTAAATACCTAGCCCGCCTGCTGTGACTCTGTGATGGTTGACCATCCAATTGTGAGCCTGGAGGTCACTGTCCTATTCCTGGTCAAAGAACAAGCCCAAGCCCCTTGCTCAATCCCCAGTGGGGGACAAGGAGATGACAGCCGTTCAGTGATTCTCTCTCATCATTCATGTTTTTTTTCTCTCTCCCTCTCCCTTGCTCTATGAAATCAATACAAATACTTTTTTAAAAAGGTATACCAACTTGAGGGTAAAGGGACTACACATACCATATTTTCAAGACCCTTTTTAATGCTATGGAAATGTTAGCATCAATTGTAATAGCTTCTTACCAACAGTGACCTGATTTCTGCTGATATTATATGTCTGGGGTGCACAGGCTGTTCTAAATTACAAAGTGCTTTGAAGGCTTAAAGCCCGATTCCATTTGTATTCATATCCTAAGTAACAAAGCTTAATGTACTATTTTGCTACACAAAATGGACATTTCAACATCCTTCCAACCCCACAGTCCAGCACTTTTGTGAAAAAAAAAAAGAAAAGAAAAGGATAGTGATGGCTAAATAATCATGGCTCATATGTCATTATCAAACTTTAAAAACAAGAAGATGGAAACCTGGAAATACTATTACTTGAACCACAGTGCTAGAATTTTATTAAAAGACTAAACATATGTCTGTGTGTATATCATCTCTTAGCACCCATCCATTCACTGTCTTGCATACATCATCTCTTCACCCATTATCTGTCCTGGGTGCCAACCACCATGCATCACCCACCTGCCATCCTCTATCATGCCTCGTCTACCTCTCCCGCGTCAGTTGTTAAGATTAGTAATCCTGAGCCACTTTGTGGGTGCTGTGAGTTTCCCTTTTCACCCGGGCATCACAGTCCTCCATTTTAGACCGTCTACTTTTCCCCTCCCAGGGGCTGTAGAAAGGGTTAAAGAGAATAAAACAGGGGAGAGAAAACCTTATTTTGCTTAGCAGATATCTTGCAGAAGCTTGCAGCCTTGAGCACAGCATAGCCCAGATAACCAGAAGACACCTGGCATGGGAGGACCCAAGGACAGACCAGACCCTCATGTCAGCAGAGCGGCTTGCAGCCAGCAAAATAAATAAAAACTCTCTCTCTCTGCTCTCATGACTGATGACTTTCTCTGTCTCAACCCACCAGCACCCAGGTGTCCAGAATAAAATCTCTTTTGATACATCTTGTACCCCCAGACGTTCTACCTCACACAGGAACAGCACTCATGGACAAGATGAGGGTGTGCCTTTCAGCAGAGGATCCCCTACCAACAGCCATATCCTGGCAGAATCCCTGTCTGGAACAGAGGACATCTGCTTCCCAGTACCTTCGGAGCTTAAGCACAAGCAGAGGGCCCACAGGAGGAATATCACAGCCACCTGCATGTGGTGGTGAGAGGAGGCCACTGGGCCCAAGCCTCCAAGACATCCCAGGGCATGGTGTTTTCCCAGTCTCAGGGGGGCTGTTGCTCTGAAGCTCCTGGCAGGGTGGTGCTGCAATGTCAGTTCCTGTTGCTACATACTTTGACCCTCAGTCTGGGGCAGGGAAGGGCCTGGCATGGTGAATATGAAAGATGACCATCATGCCTGCGGGAGGGATGAGCAAGGAGCAGAGGAACAGTAGAAAGCTGGGGGCCTCCTTGTTATTGCAGAAGCAGTGAGCAGATCTCCCTTTATTAAAGTCAACACCACCACTCTGAAAACTAAAACTGGGGCTCTGTACCATAAGGACCTCCTCAGGCAGGAAGCTGGGTCTCCAGCCCCTTTCAAGCCACTTCTCAGCTCTACACCTGTGTTGTGGCCCTGCAGCCTCTCAATTTCTTTTCCCCTGAGACATTGGTGCATTGGGATTTTCTGTCACTTTTAGGCGCCTGGAGAATTTTTCAATGGTGGTTTTATTATATTTAAGCGGCATGATGTATCTGTGTGTTTTGTTTTTGCTAATCCACATTACAGGAATTTTTCCACTGTTGGCCTATTTCAACATGAGGGGGGAAGGGGAGGGGCAGTGGGAGGGGAAGGGGAGGGGGAGAGGGAGAGGGAAAATGGGAGGAGGAGGGAGGAGGGGGAGAGGGAGAGGGCAAGGGAGAGGGAGAGGGCAAGGGAGAAGGAGAAGGAGAGGAATGGGGGAGGAAATGAGAGGGAGAGGGAAGGAACCATCCATTGGTTAACTACAAGCCAGGAACATTCCCTTGACCTGGAATGAAATCTGGGATCCCACAGTGCCAAGGCTGGTGCTCAACCGACTTAGGCACAGCAGCCAAGAGATAATTTAACACTTTTAATCAGAAGGAGCATTGGACTGCGTGAACTATAGAAATAATATGAAGGATAGAATTTCAGCCCATTTCCAGAGAATGTGCCTTCATATTCAGTCATAATCTATTATTTAAGTTAAAACATTATTCTTCAGCTGTATTTTAAATAAATGTAAGCTCCCTTGTCTACCTCAGCCTCATTGATACCTTTTTAGCTCAGGCAGATAAAAGCATAGGTGTTCAAAATAGTTAAGACTTTACTAGTGTCATGTCATACTGACATAAAATTATACATAAAGAGGTTCAAGTATTGTTATTTGGTCCCTGACTTTACAGAAGGCTCAGTTGGAGCACCACCAGCACGAGGGCCCCCTCTGACTTATGGTGGTCCAGTCCCTTTGATGATTATTACAGCCACACAGGAGATGGGTATGATGGGGGCACGGCAATTACTGCAACAGCTGATGGGACACCCCTGTGAGAGGTCCTGAGTGTGGTGCTGGCGGTGATCACAGGATACACCATGTACGCAACAGAGAGTGAATCATGCAGTATAGTAGCTCACCTGATTGGGCACTCAGGGAGTCAGGGGGGAAGCCCCTATGACAGAAGAATTAGACACTGAAATTAAAAATGATCAGGTACAGACAACATTTTATTGTAAAGAATTTGGCTTCTGTTATTTAAGAATGACAAAAAGCAAATGGTAGGTTTGAGGGAGGCATCAAGAATTGTAGGTACCCTTATGAAATTTCAGGATTAGAGGCAAGGTTTGAATTATTCAAGGTTGTTTCGTAAGTGCTGATTTAAATTACAATATACTTAAATATTTAACTTTTACATATTGTATTGTTAAAATATTCAGAATATAAGCACAAGCAAAAGACCAACAGAGGGAAGACACTGGGAGTAGGCGACAAGAACAAGAGACTAGGGATAGAGGAAGCCCGGGGGAGGTCAGTAGAAAAAAAGAAAGAGACACATATATTACCTTTGTAAAACCTTAAACACTAACATTACCAAAAATTTTCAGAAGAAAGTGTTCTACAACATGGGACTTCTTGTCTGATTTTACTACAAACACATAAAAGCAATCTGTTTGGATGGTGAGTTATATTCATGGCCCTAAATTTCCCAGGGTGTCTATGACCATATGTGCATGAAGTCTTTGAAGTGAACTGCATACAAAATGAAGCAGTGTGTTATTTCGTCATGGCATGCTGCCCTGTTTTCCAGTTAGGGAGGGTAAACAAATGAGGTATTCTCCTTGGAAAACCTAAATGGATAAACGGATTGAAGAACCTCTGACAAGGCTGCAAAACAAGGATTCCTCCAGCTCTGTGGCCCACACTTTGCACCCTAAGATACTGATAAGGAGCAGGCCGATCCCACTGGCCCCAGGAGGAAGAGGAGACCTTGAAAATAGGAGATGGTGGTGAGCAGCAACAGGGCAATGTGGCGTGGCAGCACAGCAGCCTAGGCCTCAGAATGAGGAAGATTCACAGACACCTGTGGAAAGGAGTATAGGAAGAACATGTCATGCCAGCCCCTGTTGAGAGGTAGGTGGCAAGGCCTGAAGGTGCTGTGAGCAGCCTAGAGGGAGAGTTCAGAGGAGTGGCTCAAGGAATCTGCTTTGACTCTGAGTGACAGTGGACATGCACACTCCCTCCTCCTGCCTAAGCCCCCCTGCCTGAGCTGGAATTGCACTGGCCTTGTTGTACTGGTAGTTCCTGTCTCAGGCACATACCCTAGGGGCCTGGTGTTACAGGCTGTTTCCCTCCCAGCATTCAGGTGTCCCGGTGAGCGAGAAGTAATGGCCCAGGAACCTGGCAGCACACCAGGGGAGAGCCCAGGCAGCCCCTCCTCACCCGTCCTGTCCGCTCACTGGGGGCCATCGTCCTCTCATAATACTTCAGGGGATTGAGCCACAGGTCCTTGCTGATGATCTGGTAGAGCAAACAGAGCTTCGTCAGGAGAGCACAGGGAACCAAACAGAAAACAAGCAGCAGGCAGACACCGGAACCTGTATGCTGGCATGGCCAGTGACATCCCACCTCAGCAATCCTGCCAGACGCTGCTACACTGTGGTCAGAGAACCAGTAGAAGAAGCTGGCGCTGCAGTCCTGGAGCCTGTGGCTGTAGACTTCTCGTTCACAATGCTGGTACCACTGAATGGGAGTGGCACGGGACAACCTGTATCCTGCAGGAGATGGGTATGTGAAGCTGGGCACATCGCCTTCCATCCCTGCCCACCACCAGCTGCAGCCCATGCAGGAAGCCTCCTCTTACCTGTGAGGGTGATGAGATACTCCTTCACAATCACATGGTTGCGGAAGTAGGGGTTGCTGCGGAAGTACAGGCTAATGGTGCAGCAACCCCAGGGATGCCTGACTTCCCTCACCTGCAGAAGGAAAGTGGATCCAGGGAGTGAAATCGCAGCCCTGTGCTCCCGCATGTAGCTGTTTTCAGGGACAGGCTATTTCCCCACCTGCTCTCCACCATTCCGTGGAGCCGGTGTACTTACCTTCAAATCGATCATATGGCCGAGCATATTTTCATCTTGGACGCTGATCATGGCCAACAACTCTGGGTGGTTGACAAACTGCTTTGGGTCAAGGAGCCTGCACACTGGTAGCTGGGCATGGACCAGCTAGAAAGAGCAGCCTGGCCTGGCCTCTCCTTCCCTTAAGGCCACTCCTTCCACATAAACGGCAGAAAGGGGCACAGCACCACTCTGTTTCCTGACAGACCCTGATGCCCACCGGACTGCTTTGTGCTGGGGGCTTGACAGGTTACACATCACACATTCCTGCTTCTGACTGAGGAACTGGACATAGAGACGGCCTGTAAGGCAGCATTAGTTAGTCCCAGAACAGCCCGTGCAACACAACCCTGTCTGTGGGCATCAGCCCCTGGTGTATGCGTGCCTCTACCTTGGAGCTCTGCCCCTGGACCCCCTGGTAATGCTTCTATGGTGCCTGTACAAGACAGAGGGTGTCTCCAGGGTCCTGGGCCAGACCGGGGCGCACTGCCCCTAGCTTGTCCTCAATGTTCTTTTCTAGGGGAACCATCCCCGCTTACACGGTTCTCCTGCACTGTCCCATGCTCCTTGTGATCCTGCTCCTCTACCCTCAAGGATACAGCTGTGAGCCAGAACCCAGGGATGCGCCGGATATTGAGGCTTCTCCGTTTGAAATAGGGCTTGAGCCTCTACCGAGTCCTGCACCTGAGCCGAGAGAAGGCCCTGCTGGCTTGCTCATTCATGGGCTCCATCTCCAATTGAAGGGCCAGGAGCACCTCCAGAGGGGACCAGGTTAACTTGGCCCCGGGCCCTGACTGGGCCTGCTCCTGATGCACTGGCTCCTCTTCTTCTGGCTTTGCTTTGGCCTTGGACTGAGGCTCCACCTCTCCCACCTGTTCCACTGCCTCCATGGTGCACTTCCCCTCCCCCTGCAGGACAAACTGCTGCCCTGCAATTAATTGCTCCTTCATCCACCCCTCCTCCTGGTGGTCACTCCCTTGTGGGTTACCTTGATCCTGTGCCTCCAGCCTCAGCTCTTCACTCACCACCTCCTCCTGCCTCCCCACCTGCAGATCTGGGAAAACCTCCTCACCTGCCCACTTGGCCTGCCATGGCACCACCTGCAGAAGGCCCTCTGTCCACAGGATAAACTGAGCCTGTGCCTGCAACTCCTCCCACAGGCCCTCCTTGTCTTCCCCTTGAGTAGCAAAGGTTCCCTGCTGCACCTCACTCTCCTCTCCCTGCACACACTGCTCTGCAGCCACCCAGTCCTCCCCTCTCCCGCACTCAAGATCAAGCCCAACATCCTGGCCTGTGTCCAACCTCAGCTCCAGGGTCTCAGCCTCCCCCACCTGCATGAAGTCCTCCCACTCCAGCCCCAAAGCTGCCCTCTGAACTTCCTGTGCCCTTGTGTCCTGGGTATCACCACTTCCCTGCACCGAGGTGAAGCTAAAAGCCTCCTGGATCATCCTGCTTGCCCTGTCCTTCCTAGTGCAATGGCCCTGGGGAGCCCTGTGAATCCTCAGGCGCCCTGCAGCTGAAGGCCCCCTAGTGGAACTGAGAGGAAGCGCGCTGCCCGCAGGAGCCCCTCAGTCTCCCAACACAGCCTGACTCTGGATGCCCCCTGGCTCTGAGACTGGTGCTGTGAAGGAGCAGGTGGTTTAGAGCCTGCTGAGTCCAGGCAAGGTGCTTGCTCACTGGTGCATGCAACCAGGCCCTGGTGTGCTGAGTGGGGGCACAGTGGGCTCATGCACAGGCGCTGGTCATGTGAGCATGTGGTACAGAAGGCACCTGGCCAGGCCCAGCCTGCTGTTTCTGGTTGGGCTCCTCAAAAGCCTTCTCCAATCACGGACGGGGCAGTGGGTGTCACCCTGCGCAACCCCGCCCCTCACTCAAAGCTCTGGTGTAGGTAGATGGTAACTCGGAGGTATCCTATTTTCTCTTCATTAGCCAGAAAACGGAGATTTTGAAAGCTTAGAATCTTGACCTGACTGAAAAGAAGGAAGAAATGGTGGAACTTGAAAATGACTTCAGGTTATCTCACTGTGCAGAATAAAGTCAAACACTGCTGCAGTTAAATATTTTACCTGTTGTTCTCCCCACATGAACTACAATAATAATGTGCTTTCTGTTGATATTTACTGCTGTGTTGCTGTCAATTACCTGGAAGAGAAGTTAAGGTGATTCAATGGGTTGGAAAAAGTTGAGCTAAATCAGAAAGCAGGTCTAGTTAAGCAAGTTTATTCTCTATCTATCTATCTAAATACACACACACACACACACACACACACATATTTATATGGCTAAGGTGACTCGTGCATGTGCCATACATATGAAGCTCTTGCTGGCGCCAATTGCATGCATGTGTTTCAAATCATCCTTGTCAATCTGAATTTGGTTGACACTGCTATTATACAGAAAGGGAAAATAGCAGTATTAAAATATTTCTTCTAATTAATTTCCTTTCAATGTGCACAAATCCACGCACTTGGCCACTGGTATTCTAATAGTGGCAAGATATCATCCGTGAATACTAATATACTATTGGGCCAGGACATGCCAAATTGGTCACACATATCTATATATATAAAAGCGTAAGCGACATTATGAGTGGTTGGTACAATGCACACCGACCACCAGGACGCAGACGCTCAACACAGGAGCTTCCCCCAGGTGGTCAAGGCTCTCCCACAGCGAGAGCATCACTCAGCCAGAAGGCAGGCTAATGGCTGGAAAGTGCAGCTGTGACAGCAAGAGCCTCTGCTGCCTATGTGACAAGGCTACGAAGCAGTGTTGGCAGGTGGAGTGGGGCTTGGATGAGCGGGAACAGAGCACCTGGCTCCAGCTTGGGCTCCTGCCAGGCTGCCTGCCGTTTCGTGCACTGCTACATCCCTCAGGAGGTGTCAGACCTAAACTGGCAGTCCCACATCTCCCAAGGTGTCCCAGATTGCGCAAGGGCGCAGGCCAGGCTGTGGGACACCACCAGTGCTTAAATTTCATTCACTGGGCCTCTAGTCATTTTATTATTTATCACCGATTTAGCACGGTTCTCTTCTAATGCTGAATAATTTAAAGGTATAACCTGAATTTTGGTAATAATGGCCATTGAGATTTTACTGCTCTTTAGCGGTATTATTTAATGGCTTATAGGAAGGGCACTAATCTCCTTCAAAATATAAGAACTATTACATCTCCCACAAAAAGTACTATGTTTCAGTGCTAATTCTTCCCACTAATGCTCCTAAATGAGCCTTTCACTAATTTTCTTTGCTCACTAGCTCATCCAAAATTGAAATGGGAAGGCTGCTTGTCTATATTCAAGTGCAGAGGCATATTCTTCTTAACTACACTGATGCTATCAATACTTTCAATTTTCCAACATAATTTATAGTGAGGGTCTCTATGTTAGACTTGAAAACATCTCTTTACTAATATGAATAAGTCACTTTTACCTTATTTCTTCACAACTATGTGCACACTCTGATTTAGCAACTTTCAATAACTGACTCTTTCAAGTGTAACTTTCCACCCTTCTTTTCATTAAAAACAGACCATCTGAATCCACACTGATCACTTTTCTGCCTGTTGTGATAATGCAGACATTCCTTGGGTTACGTTGGACTCGAAGTACATAAGTTTTGTGGTTACATAGCCATTCCCCATTTATTTATTTAAAAAAAGTTTGATCATTTCTACGTATGTACATATGTGCTTTATGTTTTCTTATTATTCATTTACCACAAGTAAAGGTCAGGAATTGTTATCTTACTTTTAATTTTCCTTTTTTTTTTTACTGTTTCACGCCATTACTGCTGTGTATGTGTGCTCCATGTGAATGACATACGTGCTTATGTAGGTGGGTTCTGACTTACGGGAATATTGCATTACATCCCACTGCAGGAACGTGTCAACAATGTAACGCGAGGAACTACTGTACTTCTATCCTATTGATTAAGATGTAGTTATTTAGTCTCCATATTTCTTCAATACATATATGATTGTTGGAAGTACAAATTATATCTTTATATATTTATGTGTTTCTTAGAATTTTCATTCAATAAAAATAAATGCCTCGTCCTTATAAAAAGATCTGGCCTTATAATTGAATGGCCTAATACATTTTAGAGTAGGGCACCATTTCCAAAGTATTCTCAGAAGAACATGGCTTGAAATCCAGGGTGTATCCTTTAACACTCTATGGGAAACAAGAGCCTTAGTTGGGCTCCATCATGATACAAACAGAAACAGAAACAGTAAGAGACATGGCAGGTTTCTGTTACTATATGCCTACTGAGCATGCCTCAATGCACATTTCCTGATGGTGCTGTTGATCAGAATGTGCACTCACAGGACATTAGGGCCTTCATGCACAACTCCATCCTGAAACCACATGAAAGAGAAGCCTATTGGACAAGAATGTTAGCAGGGACTTTACAATGCAGAGGGATTCTGAAGAAGATTGAAAAAGGTGGCAGAACCCTAGCCAGTTTGGAACAGTGGACAGATCACTGGCCTTAAGAATGAAGGGCCCAGATTTGATTCAGGTCAAGGGCACTTGCCTGGGTGTGGGCTCAATCTCCAGTTGGGGCATACAGGAGGGAGCTGCTCAATGAATCGCTCTCATCACTGATGTTTCTAACTCTCACTAGCTCTCCTTTCCTCTCTGAGATAAATAAAAATATATTTAAAAGAATGGTGGCAGAATAAGTGGATGCTGCAGGGACATGCTCACAGCAACAAACTGATATTCCAACTAAAATACACAAAAACTTCCAGAATAATCAATGGGAAACTCACAGGAGAGAACCCTGACACCCAAGGACCGAACCTGGAGACCACTTAGACACTGGTAGGAGGAGAGGAGGCTTGAAGGCCTGGTACCCACAGACAACAACTGAAGTCCCAGAGAGATATCTCAGCTGTGGAGGACTGCCACTGAGAACTCTGGGTCTAATCCCCAAGCTGGGCCGCCTGGCAGAGAGCACCAGAACTGAGGAGGGTACCCATATAACCTGTGGATGTGAATAGCAGCAGGACACTGTCTGTCAGGGAGAGACAGCTAGAAATTCAGGTATCCTCTTAAAGGGCCAGCGCACAAATTTCCCTGTGGAGCCACACACCTTGTGCCCTGGCAAAGGGAGGGGGAAGTGGACTGGAGCTGTGAGGGAAAAAGCCAGAACTGGGGAGTCAAGGGTTCCAGCACAGAAGACAGACACTTCAGGTTTCCTGGGAGGAGTCATTTCCTCATGCAGCAGAGAGAAATTCTTTCCCACTCAGACATTTGCCTTTCCTGCAGGGGACACAATTAACACACACTACTGGGAAACACCTTGCCCTGAGGACACTTAAGAGATTATAAATAACAATTAACCTCCAGGCAGAGGCAACTGCCCCACCCTGTTGGAACAAACTCTTGCTATAACCTGAGGACCATTGCCTTGGAGGCAAGTTAAGTTGGAATCCTATCAGTCTATAGACAGAGGAGGTCTCTAGAGGCTTTGAGTCTTTGCCTGACCTACTTAGTCAGAAACATCCTTTAACAATATTCTGCACTAGAGACTGAGAGGTACAGAGGATCTACCTAACTCGTCACCACAAACCCACACAGAAAGCCAGAAATAGGAAATAAAGAAACAACCTCCAAATGAGAGAACTAGAGAATTCTCCAGATATAGAGGGAGATGAAGCACAGAGAAGACATTTATCTGAATCTGACTTCAGAGTTATGAAGGTAAAAGAGCTCAACAGCATGAAAAAAGATATAGAGACTAGGAAAAGAAGAACAGTCCTAGATATAAAATGACATAATACAAATAAAGAACACATTAGAAGGAATAGGCAGATACTAGGGAAAGCTGAGAATTGAGTCACTGAATTAGAACAGAGTTAAAAATATCACCCAATAAAAAAAAAAGACAGAAAAATTAAGATTTAACAAACAAACAAACAAACAGGAGGACCACTTATTTCACAGTATTAGAATAGCGAGTGTGCCACAGAGGCAGGAGGGGAGAAAGGCATACAGAAGGTCTTTGAAGAAATAATGGCAGAACACTTACCTAACCTGGTAAAGGAAAAATCCCACACAAGATCAAGAGCCAAAGAGAACCCCAAAGAAGAAGTACCCAAACAAACCCGTGCCCAGACACATCATAATTAAAATGCCAAAAATTAAAGACAAAGACAGAATCTTCAAGGCAGCAAGACAAAAGAAAACTGTTAGCTACGAAGGAGTTCCCATAAGGCTGACTCCTGATCTCTCATCAGAAACTCTACAGGCCAGAAGAAGATGGCATGAAGTACTCAAGTTAATGGAAAGCAAGGATCTGAGACCAAGATTACTATATCTGGCAATTCTTTCATTCAAAATAGACGGTCAAATACAGAGCTTCCTAGACAGAAAAAGGCTGAAGGAGTACATCATCTCCAAGTCAGCTTTACAAGAAATGCTACAGAGATTGCTGTAATGAGAAGGAGAAACAGAGACAGAAAGTTAGCCACACAGAAACGAAATGGAAAGAAATAAATATCTATCAATAATAACCCTAAATGTAAATGGGTCAATGCTCCAATCTAAAGGTGTAGTGGAGCAAAATGGATACAAAAACATGATGCAAGTATATGCTTTCTACAGGAACACCACCTCAAAACAAAAGACACACACAGGATGAGAGTGAAGGAATGGGAAAAATTTCCATGCAAATGGAAATGAAAAAAAGGCCAAAGTAACAATACACACATCAGACAAAATAGACTTTAAAATAAAGGCCATCACAAGAGACATAAAGGTCACTGCATGATACTAAAGGGACCAACCAACAAGACGATATAACCCTAGTAAACATATATTCAGCCAACATAGGAGCACCTCTGACTAGATAGATCTTCCATATGAAAAAATAACAAGGATGCAGAGCCTCTAAAGGACACACTGAATCCATTTGATTTAATTGACATTTTAGAATAGCGGTTCTCAACCTGTGGGTTGTGACCACTTTGTGGGTCAAGTGGCCCATTCACAGGAGTCGCCTAAGTAAAGGGTGTCCCAAAATTCACACAAGAAGTAATTTTGATAGAAAACACAGGTTTATAATTAAAAATTGTAAATTTTTATTGATTCATAAAGAAAGTAAAAGAACTGCACTTGGAAAACTATAGACCATTGAAAAAGAGATAAAGATATCAACCAATGGATTAATATACCATGTTGATGGGTTGGTAGACTTAACATCATTAATATGTCCATACTACCAAAAGCAATCTATAGATTCATTGTAAGCTCCATTAATATACCAACAGAATATTTCACAGACACAGAAAAAAATCCTCGAAAAAATTCAAATAGATTAAAAATAGCCTGAGCAATCCTGAGCAAGAAGAAAAAAGTTGGTGGGCTCACAATACCGGATATTAAGCTATATTATAAAGCCACCATTCTCAAAACTGCCTGCTACTGGCATTAGAAAAGAATATACTCCACTGAAACAGAACAGAGAACCCAGAAGAGGACCCAAGTCATTATGCTCTATTATTAATTTACAAAGGAGGCAAGAGCATACAATGGAATCAAGACAGTCTCTTCAATAAATGTTAGGAAAATTAGAAAGATACATGCAAAATAATGAAACTAGACCACCAACTTACACCATTCACAAAAATAAACTCAAAATGGATGAAGGACTTAAACATCAGATGAGAACCTATAAAAAAAAACTTATAAGAATGCCTATGTAGCAATATATCAGATATGTCTTCGCAGTATCTTTATTGATACAGCTCCAAAGGCAGTGCACACAGCAGAGAAAATAAACAAATGGACTACATCAAAATAAAAATCTTCTGCACAGCAAACAAAATCCTGAAGAAAACAACCAGAAAGCCCAATGCATAGGGAGAACATATTTGCCAATGGTATCTCAGATAAGTGTTGAATCTCCAAAGTTTTCAGGGAACTCACACAAATTAACAATAGGAAGATAAACAATCCAATCACAAAAATGGGCAAAGGACCTAAATTAACACTTTTTAAAAGGAGACCTATAAAACGCCAAGAGACATACGAAAAAATGCTCAAAGGCACTAACAGTCCAAGAGATGCAAATCAAAACGACAATGAGGTTCCAATCCACACCTGTCAGAATAGCTGTCAGAAAAAAATCAACAAACAACAAGTGCTGGTGAGGATGCAGAGAAAAAGCAACCCTTGTGCACTGCTGGTGGGAATGCAGACTGCTGCAACCACTGTGGAAAACCATATAGAGTTTTCTTAAAAAATTAAAAATGGAGCTCCCCTTTGACCCAGTGTTCTCTCTTCTAGGTATATATCCCAAGAAATGAGAAAGGCCAATCAGAAAAGATATACGCAACTGTATGTTCATACCAGCCCAATTTACAATAGCTAAGATTTGGAAACTGTCTAAATGCCCATTAGCAGATGCACGGATTAATAAACTGTGGAACATCTACACAATGGAATACTCTACTGCTGTAACAAAGAATGAACTCTTATAATTTGAAACAGCATGGATGGACTTGGAGAGCATTACACTAAGCAAATTAAGCCAGTCAGAGAACAATAAATATCACATTATCTAACTCATTTGTGGAAATTAATGAACAACATTAACTGATGAACAACAAGACATCCAGACACAAAGAAGCATTGATCACACTGTTAAACCTCAGAGTAAAGTGCTGGAGGCAAAGACCAACAGTACTATGTGTGTGTGTGTGTGTGTGTGTGTGTGTGTGTGTGTGTGTGTGTGTATAGAGGGCTAATGAACTTTGATATGAACTTTGATATTCAGCAGGGCTGAAAATCAGCATTATATTACACGGCTGTTGGCAAAATGGCTGAAGGCAATCTTGCTAACCTGATAATTAAACTTTACTACTGATATGCCTGTTTGCTTTGATAAAGGGCATATATGAGAAACCTACAGCCAAGGAAATGAAAGCTGATGGGTGCTGGGTTTCAGAGAGCCTCTCAGCTAGAGAAAAAGGTCTCCGCCTGGCTCCCCAATGCCTTTTAAATTTATATTTGTTGTCTAGTGTATTCATTTGTGTGCAGCTCCTTTCCCAGATCCTGAATCATTGCAGCAAAAGGTTGCAACATTCTGGCGCCCAATGTGGGACATCTGGAGAAGAAGTCTCACCAGAGCAAAAAAGAAGACTGTCAAGGGCATGTACCTTGGTTGCGGAGATATACCCAGTGGGGACTGTACAGGAGGCAGCTGATTGATGTTTCTCTGTCATTGATGTTTCTAACTCTCTATCCCTCTCCCTTCCTCTCTGTTAAAAATCAATAAAAATATCTTAAAAAAAACAAAACAAAAAAACTCATTCAAGCATTAAATCTCACCATTAATAAAACACGATAAGTAAAAAGATAGTTTTACTTAATCTGTATGCATTACAGCATTGGCCAGCATATCTCTCTCCAATTGGTATTTCCAAAAAGAAACCAAGTTTGTAGCACTATTTAAAAGAAAGAAAAAGGCTTTTAAAAGAAACTCCATAACTGTGGCCTAGAAATTTCTCTGGAAGAAGAAACGGAAGGAGATTCCCTTCAAATATCTAGAAAACTGCATATAAAAATAAATGTATCAGGCCTCAAAAAGAAAACAACTTGCATTATGCTTTCCTAAAAAAAATATTATGTCAATATACTCAAAGACTGATAGCAGAAATCCAATTAGTGTCATTCACTGTCCCCACCCAATGAGAAAGGAAGATAGGAAATAAGCCTTGTTTTAGACTGATTTAAATTAGCAAATGAAAATAAAAGAATATTCAGGGGAACATAGTTGGAATAGGCAGAAACCTATTCCTGGAGAAGTCACTGTTTTTACTGATAGTTCATCTCATGGTAAAGCTGCTTATACTGCAATGAATTCAGACCAAGTCATGCAGACCAGTCATACTTCTGTGCAAAGAATCGAATTAGAAACGACTAAGGCTGACTTGCAGGATTTCCAAAAGCCTCTTGATATTCTCTCTTTATCTGCTTATGCTGCTGGCTTGGTAAACAGAACTGCAACTACTCAATTTAAATGGCTCAGTGACCGAAGCCTTTCTATACTATTTGAACAAGTCCTGGTCCTTTAACAAAAGGAAATGAATATGCCTGTCAGTGAGATATTTTATTAAACAAGTCACAGAATTTCACAAGCTTTTACATCAGCCTGCCAAAATATTGTACAGCCGGCAAAACAGATTATGAAGAAATGCCCTCCTTGCATGTTACATCTACTACAAGGGCTCTAAAATCCCAACTTGGAAAACAAAAGTGGCGGAATAGTGAAGACATCTCTTGTAAGTAGACCACACCAAGCCTTAATTACTTTAAATTTTACCCTTGTAATGCTGATGGCAAGACACCCACAGAATTACACTGGTGTCAGAATAAGCCAAAGCAAAATGGTCTGGTTAAATGGAAAGGTACCGAGTCTGGTTTAAGGAAGGGTCCCTTTATTAATCTTTGGTCAAGGATATGCTTGTGTATTTCCAGAAAACTCCTCCAAGCCTTTGTGGATTCCTGCAACATGAATCTGACAGAGGAACTGACCAGACTACTCCAACCACAGATAGCAGTGCCCCAAGCAACATGCTGAGGAGACAGAGGAGAAACATCTAGAGATAGGGGATGGTGACCACACCTTGCCACGCTAGCAGTCATCAGCTGTGCCTAGGTGCCGGTGGCTCTTGACAAAGCCAAAAGAGGTCCGACCTGCATTGTCATTTCTCACCGTTTGCCCACCATCCAGAACTCGAACATCATTGCTGTCATGTCACAAGGGAACAGTGACTGGAAAGGGACCCATAAAGAACTGATAGCCCAAAAAGAAGCCTACTATGGACAAATTCCTTAAATACCTGAAAACGATATTTAAAAGGACATGAAAGAACTCAATCCTTTTCATTGAATCTCCTTACATTTGCTTTTTAGTATAACCAATGTTGTCTCTCTTTCTTGTTCTATGTTTTCTTCCAGTCTGAAGAAGCAGAATCACAAGTCTTAAAAGAATCTGAGCCCAGAAGATGGCATACACCTTTCTAAATTACTTAAGAAAACAAAAAGGGGGAAATGATGGGGTAAAGACCAAAAGTAGTTAACATATCAATGGGAGAAGTCCCACAGAAGGCGAATGGACTTTGATGTTCAGCATGGCAGAAAATCAGCATTTTGTTATCCTGTTGTGGGAAAAATGGCTGAAGGCAACCTCCTAACATGAAAATTCTTCTATTGTTTACCAAACTTTACCATTGATATGCCTGTTTGATTTGCTAAAGGACAAATGTGTATTCAAGTAAGTAAAAGCTGTTTTGTCCTGGGCTTCAGAGTGCCTCTCCATTAGAGAAAAAAGCCCACAGTACACACAAAAAAAGAGATAATAAAAGTAAGGTCAGAAGAGAAATAAATGACGTAGGGATGAAAAAAAAAAATAATACAAAAGATCAATGAAACCAAGAGCTGGTTCTTGGAAAGAATAAACAACATTGATGAACCTCTAGTCATGCTCAGCAAGAAACGAAGAGAGAGCACCCAAATAAACAAAAACAGAAATGAGAGAGGTGAAGTAACAAACGACCCCACTGATATACAAAGGATTGTAAAAAATTACAATGAACAACTCTACTACAACAAACTGGACAAGCTCAATAAAATGGACACATTCCTACAAAAAGACAAGCTTTCAAAACTCAATCAGGAAGAAGCAAAAATCCTGAATAGACCGATAAATACTGATAAAATTGACACAGTAATCAAAAAGCTTCCAAAAACAAAAGCTCTGGACCAGATGGCTTCACAGGGGAATTTTACCAAACATTCAAAGAAGAAGGAAAACCAAACTTTCTCACACTATTTCAAATATTTCAAGAGGATGGCATACTTCCAAGCTCTTTTTAAGAAGCCAGCATTACCATAATCGCAAAGCCAGAAAAAGACACTACAAAGAAAGTGACTTACAGGCCAATATTCCAGATGAACATTAATGCTGCAATCCTCAACTAAATTCAGCAAACTGGATTCAGCATTGCATTAGAAAGATCATACAACATGACCAAGTGGGATTTATTCCAGGGATGCAAGGATGGTACAAAATCAGCAAATCAATGAACGTGAAACATCACATAAACTATTTGAGGGAGAAAAACCACACAATCATATCATCTGGTGCAGAAAAGGCATGTGACCAAGTGCAACAGCCTTTTCTGATAAAAACACTCAGCAAAGTAGGAATAGCAGAATCATCCTTCCACATAATAAAAGCCTTATATGACAAACATACAGCCAACAACATACTCAAAGTGCAAAACAAAAACCATTTCCCTCTAGGACAGGAACAAGACAGGGACGCCCACTTTCATCACACCTGTTCAACACAGTACTGGAAGTCCTAGTCAGTGCGATCACACAAGAAAAAGAAATAAATGGTTCCCAAATTGGAAAAGAAGAAGTAAATTGTCATTATTTGCAGATGACATGATACTGTACATAGAAAACCACAAACACTCCTTCAAAAATTTAATAAACTTTGAAAATGAATTTGGCAATGTAGCAGACTACAAAATTAACGCCAAGAAATATATGGCATTTTTACACACCAATAGTGAACTTACAGAAAAGGAGATTGAAAAAAGAATCCTATGTATCATCCCACCAAAAAAATTAAGACACCTAGGAATAAATTTAGCTAAGGAGGTAAAAGACCTACACTCAGAAAACTAGAAGATGTTGAAAAAAGAGACAGAGGAAGACATAAACAGATGGAAGGACATACCTTGTTCATGGATTGGTAGAAACAACCTCATTAAAATGGCTATACTACCCAAAGCAATCTATACGTTCAATGCACTCCGCATTAAAACACCAACAGCATATTTCACAGACCTAGAATGAACTCTCCAAAAATCCATCTGTAATGAAAAAAAAGACCCTGAGCCCAAACAGGTTTGGCTCAGTGGATAGAGCGTCGGACTCCGGACTGAAAGGTGCCTGGTTCGATTCCGATCAAGGGCATGTACCTTGGTTGGGGGCACATATCAAGTAGGGGGTGTGCAGGAGGAGGCTGATCTATGTTTCTCTCTCATTGATGTTTCTAACTCTCTATCCCTCTCCTTTACTCTCTGTAAAAAATCAATAAAATATATTTAAAAAACAAACAAACCCCAAAGAGCTGCAGCGATCCTGAGAAAGAACAAAGCAGGAGGTATCTCAGTACCAGATATCAAGCTGTTTTACAAAGCCACTGTTCTCAAAACTGCCTGACACTGGCACAAGAATAGACATATAGGCCACTGCAATAAAACAGAGAACCCAGAAACCAATCCAAACCAATAAGCTGAATTAATATTTGACAAAGGAGGCCAAAACATACAATGGAGTTAAGACAGTCTCTTCAATAAATGGTGCTGGGAAATTTGGTCAGACACATGCAGAAAATGAAACTAGGCCACCAACTTACACCATGCACAATAATAAGGTCAAAATGGATAATGACTTAAACAGAAAGCTGGAAACCAGAAAAATATATAGAGGAATCCATAGGCAGCAGAGTCTCAGATATATGCTGAAGCAATCTCTTCACCAACGCAGCTCCTGGGGCAATGGAAAATAAAGTTAAAGTAAACAAATGGGACGACATCAAAATAAAAGGCTTCTTCATAGCAAAAGAAACCATCAACAAGACAACAACAAAGCCCACTGCATGGGAGAACATATTTGCCAATGTTCTCTCTGATAAGGGTTTCATCTCCAACATTTACAGGGAACTCATACAACTTAACAAAAGGAAGATAAACAACCCAATCACAAAAATGGGCAACGGACCTAAATAGATACGTTTCCAGAGAGGACAAAAGGAAGGCCAAGGGACACATTAAAACATGCTCAGAGTCACTGATCACCCAAGAGATGCAAATCAAAAGGACAAGGAGGTACTACCTCACAGCTGTCAGAATGGCTATCACCAACAAATCAACAAAGGGCGAGTGCTGGTGAGGATGGGGAGAAAAAGGAACCCTCCTTCACTGCTGGTGTGAATGCAGACTGGTGCAGCCACTATGGAGAAGAGTATGGAGTTTCCTCAAAAAACTAAAAACGGAACTCCCATTTGACCCAGTGATCCCACTTCTAGGAATATATCCCAGGAACCTAGAATTACCAATCTGAAAGGATGCATGCTCCTCTATGTTCACTGCAGCACAATTTACAATAGCTAAGGTTTGGAAACAGCCTAAGTGCTGGTCAGCAGATGAGTGGGTTAAAAAGCCGTGGTACATCTACACACTGCATAGTATGCTGCCACAAAAAAGGAAGGGGCACTGACCATCTGCAACAGCATGGATGGAGCTGGACAGCATTATGCTAAGCAAAGCTAGTCAGTCAGTCAGTCTGAGAAAGAGAAATATCACATGACCTCACTCATCTGTGGATTATAATGAACAACATAACCAATGAACAAAAACAGATCCAGAGACAGAGAAGCATGGATCAGACCATCACCCTCAGAGGGAAGGTAGGGGAGGGTGGGGCTAAGGGGGAGAGATCAACCAAAGGACTTGTATGCATGCCTATAAGCCTAGCCAATGGACGCAGACACCAGGGGGTGAGCGTGAGGGCATGCTTGCGGGGTGGGGGTGGGGGTGTGGGGGTAGTGGGGGATAAGAACACACATGTAATACCTTAATCAGTAATAGGAATGAAAAGGAACCCAGGAACATATCATCAGGTGAGAATTCACACACTCACACTCACGTACACTCAGGCACCCGCACACTCACACCAGGAGAGGGCTCTGCCGCTCTCAGTGGAAGTCACCTCTTATCTCCCAGCCTGACCAGCGCTTTCTCACCAGCTGAACCAGAGGACAATGATGAGTGACGGCCCTGGTGCTCTGCGGAAAGCGACCTCTCCCTCCAGGACACTTCCCACCGTCCAGCAGCCTCTTTTCGGCCACCTCTCTGTCCCCCACGCCCTGAGCAGGGCTGGGCTGGCCTGAGAGCCCACAGACTTGAGGACCCAGATCCCGGGGGTGTTGGCGCCGGGGCCTGTGGGGACGCCCTTGGTCAACTGCAAACTCGGCCAGCTGAGGTCACACAATAAAGGCCGACGCCAGAGTTCCATGAATTGTTGTGTGTAAGTCCCCTCAGCGAGCTCCCACTCCTGCGCAGCAAGCGGAAGGCCTCACGCCAGCGAGCCAGGTTTGGACCTCAGGCCTTCACTCCAATCAGGTGGGAACTCATTTCCAGATGGAAAAAGCCGACTCAGGAGGGGCTGGGGGTTGCCAGTGACTAGAGCAAGTTCACTCCTGGAGACAGCAAGTTCACCCCCGGAGACAGCAAGTTCACCCCCGGAGACAGCAAGAACCCAGAGTGTGCGCTTACCTGTTCCACAGGCCGTGCTCCTCACAACATGGACTCCTGCACAGCAGGGAGGCTGGCGGGAAGGAAGAGGTGGGGGGCTGCGCCTGGCAAGCTTCACGGGACTGCGCCCTGGTTCCTGCCAGGGCGAAATCTCGCGGGATCACGAGATCAGGAACAAACCAAGATCAGGGGGCAGGAGGGGGGGCGTGTTTTAACAGGCCCAGAGAAGGTGGGGACAGGGGCGCCTGTGCCACACCCACCAGGCTGCAAGGGGTGGCAGAGGTTGGGGGACTGCCAGGGGGACCCTGTGCTTCCAGGTATGAGGGTGGGGGCGGTCACGGATGTGGAGGGAGAAACAGGAGGCCGCGACCCCCAGCTTACCTCCCACTCGCCACCCCTGGTCTGTGTTTCTGGGGACCCCTTTCCCTCTGTGGTTGTGGCTGCCACTTACCTACCTTGTTCCCTGGGCCAGGCTTGGCGCCCCACTCCCACCCCACCGCAGCCCTCTGTCTAGAAAAGAGCGCCCTGCCCTGGGCTAGCCCACTGTCCCTACTGTCTGGATGGGGACATTTTAGTAACCCCCGGGGCAGAGGAGAGCTGGCCAGATGCAATTACATTGTCTCTCTCCACAGGTGCCCTCCTCAGTCTACCCCTGGGGTTTGGGTCACCAGAGCTCTTTGACAAGCCTGGAATCCAGCCTTTGCTCTGCTCACCTCCCCTAAGCCTTCAGGTGATGGCACCTTCCCTGCCTTCCTCCCCCCTCAGGAAGGGATTCTCCTCTCACCAACAAATCCCTTTGGCAAAGTCACACCTGGGCCTGAAAGCAGAAGAGTGGGCAGGGGGCTCCTGAGGAGGAGCAGGCCAACAAAGCTGAGGAGAGGTGGGGAGGCACCAGCCACAGCCTGGTGCTCAGGCTCTGGCAGAGCTGCCCCTTAGCTGAACCTTAACCCAGGGCTCTCCTCTCAGGTGGCGCCTCCAGGGCGCACAGGGGGTCTGGCATGCTCAGTCTGACAGGGTTTGCTGCCTGCTTTTCCATAGTCTCTTTAGGAGACAAAAGCCAGGCTTGTGAGGAGAGAGGGAGAGGGGAAGAGCAAAGCTGAGGCCCAGCCCTGTCATCCAAGCTGGCCTGAGGCATCTCCTGGGTGTCCTTGGAAATCAGCTTCTCTTAGTGAGGAAGGGCTTGTAATAAGAATAGAGCCGCAGTTGTTTAATCATTACTTACAAACTATAAATACGAGGCCCTGGGACACTGGAGGATGAAACAGGCTCTACTGAAAACAGGCTGCCTCCATGGCCCACTACTCAGAAAAGAACTGCATTTTGCAAAGAGACCAGGCACAGGACAGGCTTTGATTTGGCAGCTGTGCCCGCACCCTGTCCCCCTCCTGGGGTCTTCCTCAGGAAGGCTGACCATTCCAATCTCATCCCAGGAAGAGGCTGAGCTGTTCCTAAAGTCTTGGAAGATTAGCCACCTTGTGGTCAGCCTTTGAGCTCCTGAAGGGCAGATAGTAGGCCCTCCCCTCCCCTTTGCATGTCACACTTGCAGCTGGCAGCTACAGGTAGCTATCTTCTCCCCAAGAGGCTGAGAGCTGAATTTCCAGGGTGAGGGACTGCTCTCCCCATACTGACCGCATCCTTGGATAAACGCTCATTGTGTGGTTCAAACCTCTCTCTGCTTAACTTGGCTCAAGGAGTGACAGGCAGCCTCAGACACATTGTGCTGCCTTTCTCTTCCACACTCAGACTTGGGGAATATTCAGACTCTGCAAACTGTGAGACCTTATCTGAGAGGGAGAGTGGGCAGAGGACACTGTGTCCCTGTCATGCAGGTGATCCTGCATCTCTTCACCATAGGCTGTGGGGAGGTCGTGGGGGCAGAGTGTAACAGCAGGGTGGTGAGGCTGGCTTCTTGTGTGCCCCTACCCTGCCATTCCTCCAGACGTTCCCCATGCCTATGAACTAGCAGAGTTTAAGGTTTCCAGCTACATAGATGGAGGAATGTGGACAAATGAGGCGACTGCTCTCAGCCCCAGTGGATCTGGGATTGTCATCTAGAGCAGAACCGATAAAAGCAGAAACAAACAAACAAACAAGAACCAACTCTATTATTTTATACTAGAGGCCCGGTGCACAAAAATTTGTGCACTTAGGGGTGAGGGGGATCCCTCAGTCCGGCCTGTGCCCTCTTGCAGTCTGGGACCCCTTGGGAGATAATGACCTGCTGGCTAGGCCTGCTCCTGGATGGCAGAGGGCAGGCCCAATCCCTAGGTGCAGCCCCTGGTCAGGCTCAGAGCAGGGCCGACTGGGGAGTTGGGGTGCCGCCTCCTGTCATGCACAGAGCAGGGCCTATTGGGGAGTTGGGGCGCCGCCCCCTGTCATGCACAGAGCTGCAGGGCGATCAGGGGTTTGGTCGCTCCCCCTGTCACGCTGATCCTGGTGCCGGGAGGTCTCCTTGCTCCGCTGACCCCGGGGCCAGGACCCCTCTCGCTCCGCTGATCCCGGGGTCCTGAGGCCTCGCGGCTCCGCTGATCCCAGGGGCTGGGAGGCCTCTCAGCTCTGCTGACAACCTGGACAGGGAGGCCTCTTGGCTCCGCTGATAACCTGGACAGGGAGGCCTCTCAGCTCAGCTAATCCCAGGGGCCGGTAGGTCTATCAGCTCAGCTGATAACCTGGACAGGGAGGCCTATTGGCTCTGCTAATCCCAGGGGCAGGGAGGCCTCTCACCTCCACTGATAACCTGTACAGGGAGGCCTCTCGGCTCCACTGATCCCTGGGTCCTGAAGCCTCTTGCTCTGCTGATCCCGGGGTCCTGAGACGTCTCGGCTCCGCTGATCCTGGTTCCAGGAGGCCTCTCGGCTCCGCTGATCCTGGTGCCGGGGGGCCTCTCGGCTCCGCTGATCCCCGGGTCCTGAGGCCCTCGGCTCCGCTGATCCCCGGGTCCTGAGGCCTCTCGGCTCCGCTGATCCCGGGGTCCTGAGGCCTCGGGGCTCCGCTGATCCCGGGGTCCTGACGCCTCTTGGCTCCACTTATCCCCGGCCAGGAGGCCTGTCTGCTCCACTGTTCCCAGGGCCCTGTGGCCTCTCTGCCCTGCTGCTTCAGGGCTGTATGGCTTCGCTCAGCTTGCAGCCTGAGTATGCAAATTAACCGCCATCCTTTAGCCTCTATAATTAAAACATTGTATCTTTTGGAGTTGTTGCTTCAGGAGCTCAGAGCCCCCCAGCTGCAGATGGGGAACCTTCGCATCCTCATGCTGGGGCAAGCAAGCCTCCCTGTTCCCATCAACTGCCTGGCTGCCGGCGGCCATGTTGGCTGCCAGTTAATTTGCATATCTCGCTGATTAGCAAATGGAAAGGGTAGCGGTAGTAAGCCAATTACCATGTTTCTCTTTTATTAGTGTAGATTGGAACTAGATATTCAGCCTAGCTCTCCCACCTCTTTCCTAGATGCATTTGGCAATTATTTGTCCTGGCGGGGTTTCCCCCATGGCCTGGGCTCTACTCCCTTCTTTCTCCCCAGGACACACGTGACCGTTCCCAAGGCAAGTTCATGTGTGTGCCTGGACTGACGCCTCTCCCTCCCCTCCAGGTTCACCTGAGTCATCCCCCTCTTCTCCTCTGCATTTCCCCCTTTTCTCCAGGCCCTGGGCCCAGCCATCCTGGACCCAGCCTCTGCCCTGTCTAGCTGTGGGCCTACGAGGTGTGCTGGGTGAGCTGAAATGCCACCAATTCCAGTACTGGACACAGCAGCCACGGGAATTTATAACCCTGCCTCCTGGGACCAACAATATCTGGGAACCGCTCCCACACTCCTGATTGATGGTGACAGGGGAGGAGTGGTATCTAGCTAATAGACATCTGCTGAAGCCCTGTTGTTTACCATGTTTCACTCCAATCAGGCAAAGGCAACAATCTTCTGAAGAAGGTCTCTCCCTCTCTCTCTTTTGGCCAGGAGGGTGCTGGGGTGCCCAAAGGTGCTCTCTGACACTTTGGCTACTTAATAAACAGCTGAAAATCAATATCCCCAAAAGAAGCTTCAGGGTGGCAGAAACTTGGTTTCCTTTATTTCTTAACCGTTGGCTAAGAGGGTTCAGACTGCTGTCAGTTGGCTAGATAACCCGTGTCTCATGGTTTCTTAATTTTCCTGACACGTGTGTTCTGTTCTTCCTCAACTACCTGCAAATTGCCCATTCTCACTTCTGAAAAATAACGTCCCCCCTTTCTCCTTTGTTCAAAATATATACTACATAGTCCAATCGGCCTGGCTCAGTAGTTGAGCATGGACCTATGAGCCAGGCATCAGCATTCATTTTCCTATCAGGGCACATGACAGTTTTCAGGCTGGATCCCCAGGGTGGTGCCCACGGAAGGCTGAGGATCAATGATTCTCTCTCATCGTTAATGTTCCTAGCTCTCTTTCCCACTCCTTCCTCTCTGATATCAATAAAAAACTTGCTTTAAAAACTTTAAAAATGTCATATACCCAATGTTGCTTCAATGTGTTTGTAATTTTATGGCTACGTCAATTCTATGTGAAACCTACTTGCACATGCACTAACCCCTGATGTTTTCCTGTTAATCTCTGTGTGTTAATTTGTCTATTCGCCTGGCCTAGAAGAACCAAGCAGCCACAAATAAAGGACTTGTATGCCTGCATATAAGCAAAACCAATGGACATAAGACACTGGGGGGTAGGGGAGGCCAGGGGATTGTCAAGGGTGGGGGGAAAAAATTAGACATATGTAATACTCTTTGTAATACTTTAAGCAACAACAACAACAAAAAATGTTAATGAGGTATTTTACCTTCAAGTTTTGCACAAAGTCTTCTTAGTTTGATGTCTCTCACAGGCCATCTCACTAAGGATTGAGTGCTAAATTGTATCTTTTTAAATCAGGAATGCTGAGTCTGTATTTGCATTCCCTAGCATTTGATAAAATAGATTCATTGACACACTCAAGGTGTTCTAAACAATAACCAAAGTATATGTTACCTTGATAGATTAAAATAAAAACTCAGCTCCTCAAGTGCACTGCATATATTTCAAGGGCTTAATCATCACATGGGGTTGGTGGCTACCGTACTGGACAGGGAGGCCCTGACCATCTGCTATGTGCAGCACAGCAGGTACTACAAGGCTGAGTACCTTGTTTCCAGGGGTGGGGAGGGACTGCTGTTGGTGAAACTGGTCCCAGGGGAGATGTTGCAAGCACTGGTCAAGGGGAGACACTGCAAGGGTAGATGCTGCAGCTCTGTTTGGCTGTGTGGCAGCTGCAGCCACAATTAGGGACACAGCAGGGAACCTTTGTTTGGGCCCCAGTGTCCCCAACCTCAGTCCAGGGCTCACTAAGTTTTGTGCTGAGCAGAGGTCTCTGGGCTCTGCAAACCTCCAAGTGGGGTGTGTGTGGGGGTGTGGGGTGAGGCTCCGGGCTCCCTAAACTGCTCCTTATATTTGATTTGCACCCATAGATGAGAAAGTGAATCATGCGCAGGTATCATGAATGTTTGTTTACCAGCTGTTGTCAACCTCTGGGTCAGGAACAATGGAACTACATCCTGCATATCAGATATGTACATTACTATTCATAACAGTAGCAAACTTACAGTTATGAAGTAGCAACGAAAATAATCTTATGGTGGGGGGTCACCACAACATGAGGAAATTTATTAAAGGGTCGCAGCATTAGGAATGTTGAGAACACTGGTTTAGACAGTTGTGGAACTATGGAACAAACCTTGGCTCACACTTATTGGGTCCTGTGTTCTCAGCTCTTCGCCCGGAATAACTCTACTCAGGGGCCTTGTCTCCATGGGGAGCCCCTCCCAGATTTATTTTTAAACATATATACCAGACACACCCTCTTGGCCAGGTCCCAAGGAGGCAGGACACTCTTTGAGGTCCCACCTTTAGGGGTCTGAAGTGAGGGGGGACAGTGAAGACAGTCCAGGCTCAGAGAAGGCGTCTGAATGAATAGGCATGAACACCTTCCCACCTCCACCGCCAACAGAGGACAGCCTGCTGAGACCAATAACCCCAGGGGTAGGCTGCCCTGTCCAGCTCTGGGCTCAGGAGGCACTCTGAGAGCCTCTAGCATGTCTGGGTTCCTGTGCTCCTCACCACCCTTGATCACTGCACAGGCATAGTTTGTTTCTTGGGTGACCAGTTGTTTTATTGAGGTTCAACTGGAGCCATGGTCCTGGACTTGCAATCTGCCTGTGCCTTTGTCTTCATTTTCAAGTTCATGAACTCTCTCTTCATGACTCAACCTCCCTCAGCATTCAGGTCTCTGAAGCAGAAGCTCCAGAAGAGCCAGTGACACTGGGTGGGGAGGAGTGCGGGTTATAATGAGGTGGCCTAGCACCAATAAGGCAGGGCCACTGCCTCTCAACTTCTGATGGAGCCTGTCAGTTTGTAGCCTTCAGGGATCTCAGACCATTCCCCTGGCTACTGGTTTGGCACTCCAGCCTCTGTGATCATCTCTAGGCTCCAGCCTGGAAGGGGGCTGATGTCATTGTTTAATATCCCATCTGTGGCACTTACCACAGTGCCTCAAGCAACTGGGGGAAATGAGAGCAAACCTGCCTGAGCTCCCAGGATCCCTGCTCACTGAATTCCTGTTTCCCTGTGTCCAGGGACATTTATGTCTCCATGGCTGGAGTTCTCTCTGAAGTCCTCTCACCTCTCCTCATGGACACGAGGAACCTACTCCAGTTTGGTGGCCCCTTGAAAAAGAAGCGTACCACAAGAGACACCACAGATGAGAACTTCCTTTAGGCTCTCTGTCTCCTTTGACAAAACAATCAGTCAATATTTCATGAGGACTGAGCTGGGGGAGAGTTGGAGGGACAAATCCTGTGCACTGTACAGAACTGACCCCCCCAAGGCCCTACCCGCTGCCCTCATACCAAGCTTGACACAGTGTCCTTTCCATCTTGATGAAATATTTCCCAATTGGCTCCTTTGCCCCATCTATCAAAAGATAGCATGGGGCTTTGTCTGTTGAGCAACTTCCTCCTAACTGCATTCACCTAATTTGCCTAGATGAAAGCATGAAGAAATTCATCCACCCACAGGTGTCATGAATGTGGAGTCTATGAAGAACTTCTGAACAAACTTGGGCTTGTGCTTCTGGAGCCTTGTGTACCCGGTTCTTCTCTCTTCCGTATTTTCCCAAACTCAGAGTATAGCCATCAGTCCCAGCTTGAGGAATCTCCTTGCCCCTCCTGGAACAGAGCCTCACAGGGACCAGGGGGAGCCTCTCCTCTCTCAGGTGGAGTCACACCCTGATCACCTGTCCTTCAATTCTGTAATGCCAGGTAGGTGCTGGGCCCAGTGCCTCCTTAGACATCAAGGAAGGAAAGGGCAGAAAGTTGAGAGGTGCCAATGGATGTCACCCAGGCTCCACACGGAAAGCATCTTCCTGCCCGTGATGGGAGGGAAGGAATTCCTTAAACAAAGAACCACATGGGAACCAGTGTGGGAATTCATAAGCGACGTCCTAAAATGTCTTTGATTGTAGGAGGAAAATGTCCTCTTTGGTTTATGGTAAGGCATAATTCAATGGGAAGCACTAGTGAAGGCTACAGAAGCTAGACTGTGAGCAAGGTTATACTGATGGATATTTCTAGGTCCTTCCCTTACTTTGTGTGCAGTCCTAAGCAGTGGGAACAGACTCTCAGGTTTCCATTAATATTAAAAGTATTTCAAGAAAAGGACAGCCAGGTCAATTTAAACGCTGTTTAAAAGTTGGTTTGGGGTAGCTCCTGTGTCTGGAACACCTCCATGTGCTACTGTGCAAAACATCCTGAGAACAGCCTCTCAGAGCCGTGTGTGTGTGTGTGTGTGTGTGTGTGTGTGTGTGTGTGTGTGTCACTGTGCAGGACAGGAAGGCTGGTTCCAGAGCCTAGGTAATGAGGCCACAAAGATATCCTGGTGTTAATCCCTGGGATCTGGGAATGTTACCTAATAAGGCAAAAGGGAGTTTGCAGATGGGATGAAGGCTTTGAGATGGGGACTGGGATTGTTAATTGTATGCCTTGTTTTCACAGCCCACAGGACAGGACAGCAGCCCAACCTAAACATGAATTCTGGGTGTGTCTCTGAGCTAGTTTCAAGAGAAGTTTAGCATTTGAAGTGGTGGACCCTAAAAGGATATCACCCTCCCTATGTGCACAGCATCAATGCACTGAGAACCTGACTAGAACATAAGGAGGAACTCACCCCTATATTCATGAATAACTGTAGGGTTGGGACATCACATCCCATCTCACAGGCCTCTGTCCTCACACTGGATCTTAAACCATCAGCTCCTCCGGTTCTCAGGTCCTTAGTCTCAGGCCAAATTAGACCAACAGCTTTCCTGGGCCCCCCAGCTTGCAGATCTTGGGGTTTCTCAGTCTTTGTAATCACACCAGCCAAGTCCTCATATCCTCCTGCTGCTCTGAAGAACCCTGACTAATACAGTGGATTACCAATGTGTGCAAGCAGAGTTGGGGACAGAAGATGAGCAGGAGATGGGACCACAGAGCAGAGATTGGAGTCATGTTGCTACAGCCATGGAATGCTGGCGACCTAGCAACTGGAGGAGCCAGGAAACAGACTCTCCCTGGAATCTCCACAAGGAACCAGCGCATCTCTCACCTTGACTTCTGCTATTCTAAGCCCCTGGGTCTTCTCAATCCCACAGAGCCTTTGCTTCTTTGTACAATATTTTTCTCCTCACAATTTGAGAAGTCAGTGTGTCTTCACCTGGCACCATGTTTCTCATCCAACCTTGCTATTCGGTGTTTTTAGGTAATGTGTCCTCAGCCTTGAGCCAAGAGCTGCCTCACAAGCAGCACCATGGTGCCTAGTCTATGGTGGGGCATACTAATAAGCCCTGATAATAGCATCTGGTGTGGCAGGCAACACCTTCCAGTCTAGAAGAAGTTGATGGACAATGGGCAATGGGCTCACCGGGAAATAGAAGGGGTCAAGGAACCTGGTACTGAGCTGGAAGGGATAGAAGATGGGAAGGAAGTAATCTGGGAATTGTCCCTTCCCCCTCAGCTGCCTTCCCTGAGGAATGCAGTCTTGGGACCCCAGGGGGATGTATAGTCTTAGGACCCTAGAGGCACAAGAGCCTGGATGTGGGGAAGGTACTTGCTGGGCTTTATGCTGTCCTGGGATGAAGTTTGAAGTGCTGCTTCCCTGCAAGCCCATGAGGTCCCCAAACTGTTGTGCCCGATACATCATCTCTTAAAAGAGCTAATACATTCAAGGGCTCTGCTTCAGAATAAAACCACTGCAAAGACAGAGGATGGAGCCATGCAGAGGAGCCATCCTCACTAAGGGGAATAAGAAGGAGTGGAGGGCAATATGCAGACCCCAGCTCTGCCATTGACACCCAGGAAATGGAGTGCCCGAACCTGCCTCAGTCAAGCTGTCTTTACCTTTGCCCACACCACACAAAGGGAAGTCCTGGGATAGCTCATCCAGGATACACCAGGACTCCCCGAAGAGAAAAGGTAGGTATCCCTTGACTGGCTCCATTACTGCATGCTGTCCTGGGCTCTGTCTGACCTTACTTAGAGTATATGAAAGAGTTTGACTGTTTTGAAAGCATTTACTGATTGAATTTAGGGAGAGAGGGGAGGAGAGAGAAGGACGTGGAGGTTTTGTTCTGATTTCCTAAGCACTCATTATGAATTCCTGTATGTGCACTGGCCAGGCATCAAACACCCAACCTTGCCATACCAGGATGATGCTGTGACCCACTAAGCCACCCAGCCAGGGCAAGAGCTTCATTCTTGGGAAAGCTCTTCTTTCCAGGGTTGCAGGTGTATGTAGACTCCAGGTCAGTATGGAGTGGAATGTGTTGAGGCAGGAGAAGGAAGCAGATTTGCATGGAGGCCCCTCCCTCCTCTGAGGCAGGGGAGTGGATAAGAGAAGTGTGTGGAGCCAGGCTCAGGCTTGTGGTGTCAGAAGGCAGCATTGTTGCTGTAGCTCCACCATGACCTGGCCTCTGCTCCTGCTCACCCTCCTCACTCAGGGCCCAGGTGAGGCCTCTGTGGAAGGGACCGTGGGTTCACCTTGGCCTGATTCTTTGCCTCCTCTTCAGGCTCACCAGGTCCCCAGCACTGCACCCACCAGTGAGTGCTTTTGCTGTTTTCAGGGCCCTTGGCCCAGTCTGCCCTGACTCAGCCTCACTCAGTGTCCAGGGCTCTGGGACAGGCAGTCTCCTCCACCTGTGCCAGACACAGCGATGATTTTAGTTGTTATGATCATGTTTCCTAGTAAAAAGAATGACCAGGCATGGCCCTAAACTGCTGGTTTATAAAATCCAAAAATGGCCATCACTGATCCCTTATTTATTCTCTTGATAAAAATGTGGAAAAAGAGCTACACTGCCCAGGCCTGGGCTGCCATTACAGGATGGGGCTGATTAGTACTGTTGTTCTTCACATGAGCCATGGCACATTCCGCTGCCGGAGTCCATTCATTGTCTTCACTAGCTGAGTTTAGACAGAGACCCCCCAAAAGCTAGTAGCCCTTGAAAGTCCTAGTAAAGGTCAGGGCTTGAAAGTCCTAGCAAAGGTCAGGGCTGTGCACCACCCAGTTAATCTAGGAACCACTCAGTTAATTTAGGTAATAATAGTTGAAGCATCCCCACCTTAGTTCCCTTAATTCCTTAGATACTTATGTAGATCCTTCTTGATTATTGTTAATCAGATACTCCCAGAAATCTATTGATGGGCTAATCAGATACTTTGTCTATTCCTGGAAATTTTCTGCTGATCTGTGTGTCATTGAAACCTCCTTACCCTAAGGGCTACTCCAGATCAATAAAAGATTGGAGCGGCCTGACCAAGGAGGAAGTCCTTCGGGACTTGCCGCCTGGTCCCCCAATATTGCAAAATTATCTCGCATCTTTTTCTCTCATTTGCTGTGTGGCTCCTCTTTCAGATACCGAACCCTACTCCACGCAGAACATGGAGGGAGTCTCACTCGACAATCCACAGTGGTGCTTGTTTGTGGGAACGTGAGACCAACACCTGCCCTGGGCTCACAGGCTCCCTCCTTGCTCTGAAGATGCTTCACCACCCCGAGCAGGTGCTCATGCAACATGGCTCTGAGGAAAATTCATCCTCTCTCTGTCCTTCCTCCTCTCACAAAGCATTGAGAGCACAGTTGTTTTCTTCAGATAGTGTCCTCTCTCACACACAATCCCAAAGCAAACTCTCCGTTACTGGCTGGTTGTCTTTACTTGTGTTTTGTGCATCCAGATGACCACTCATTCAACCTTTCATTGTAACAGCCACAAGGAGGCCCCTCGTGTGCTTATTGGGTAGGTTTCCCACAATCGTCTGGGAAATCCCCACTTTAAATCCCTTAGCCTCTTGAAGGGACAGAACGGAACTTGAAAGAACTAAGCAGAACTAAGCAGAAATGCACCCTCCTCCCTCTTCAAGGACGAAGCAGGGACATACTCTTCTCCCTCTCCTCTATCTTGTCTTGCAAGGCTGGGCCCTCAGCCCAAGCTGCTCCCCCGCGAGAGTGACCACAAGAATGCTGGTATTGTCCTAACTCTCCCAACCACCCACCTGAGTGGACCAATGAAGCTCCAGAAATGTAGCGACGGTCCTAATAAGGCTACAGTGGAGGACGGCTCCAACCTTCAGAATATGATGGTCACTTCCTGACCCTTATGCTGTAAAACCCTGACCAATCTCTGTAACTCACACCACCCCTAAAGCCCACCCCAAATAGCTAGCCCTATATAACCTTTGTTCTCCTGGGACACTCTCTCTCGCCTCACCGCTGTGCCGGATAGAGGCTGGGAGCCAATTCTAGAATTGATCAATAAAGACTCGTTGCTTTTGCATCGGAGGAGGCTTCCTGGTGGTGGATTATTGGGGACCCCGAGCTCTGGGCATAACACTCTCATACCTGTGCAGACCACCTGGATTCAGTTCTCCACAAATGAAGTGGGAATGAGAATAAAGGAAAAAAAAATTATTTCCTTCTCTTCCTTTCTCCCCTCCTTCCAATTTGATTTTCTGTCTTTTTATGCTCCCAATACTTCCCAGAACCTAGGAAGGTTTGAGGCTGGGTTTTGAGTGAAAGGTTCTGTGTCCTCTCAGAATCACCTCTGCACTCAGGTATCTAAAGGATGCTTCTAAAAGCAGCCCATGGCTGCTTGGATCTTGCAGAATCTGTGGGAGGTGGCCCCATTCCTCAGGGGTCCCCAAAGATTTCCGTGATGCTGCAACACATTTCCAGTGATAATCCCAGTTAAAGTGCATCAAACAGTACAAGTACACATAACTATCAGGCCAAGAAGTTCAGGACTGTTGAAGGAAGCTGGGCCAAGGTGCCACAAGCCCTGGTGTGTGACCTCATGATCCAAAGGCTGTAAGCCATCTCTGACTACCAGCCCTGCAGATGTCAGCTCTTAGAAATGACATGGATGATCACCCTACCTGGAAGTTAAGTCTTTGCTATAATTTTCTCCATTTAAGTCACTTGGTGACATTTTCCCAAGTACTGCTTTGTTTACCATCATGCTTTAATCGTCCAAGCTGCAACAGTGACCCATGTAAACCCTCTCCAGTTGTGTCACAGCGCAGTGGGAAAGAGTCCCTGTTAATGAAGACGCGGAGAAGATCCTGAGTCCCAGCCCCACATCTGTGTAAAGCTGGTCAGAGGGGTGAGCCTGCATGTAGGGTGTGTGTGTTGTGTGTGTGTGTGTGTGTGTGTGTGTGTGTGTGTGTGAGGGGGCGGGGGGCGAGCAATGTCGCTATGCTGGACACCAGTACGAACCAGAGAGTAATGGCTCTGCTGACCCTCCACCGTGGCATCTGAGATTGGTTGTGGCTCCTGACTGTAACAGCAGGGCCCATAGGTTGCATGTTATTTCGATGTTCATAGGACTGTGGGAGCCCCCACTGGCCCTTCTAGTGTTTCTCCTCAAAGGTGGACCACCATTTCCTTTTAAGAAGGTAGTCACTATTTCATAAGAGGGACTATTACCAGGAGAACCAGGACAAGCTGTTGGGTGCTCAGGGTCTCTCTGATGAGACCTTGCTGGAATAAGAAGCACACTGTTCCCTGGGTATTTGGGGTCTCAGATGGGAGACATGGTCCCTGCATTTCTCAAGTAACACCATTGGACACCTGTTTAATTTTTATTGGATGTGGAAGAAGGGTCAATTTGATGGAAGGGATTAGAAGTGCTTTAGAAGTCACTATGGCCAATGTACCCATCACTCTTCTTCCATAAGATTCAGTCAGAGACTCAGCACCACAGAGCATGACCTTTCATGTGTCACAGAACCTCCGTGTCAGGTGCCTCTCTCTTTATCATGTACTATTTCCGGATGTTTCATCTTTCTCCCTAGTTGGCATTCTGAAAGGAAATTATTATATTTCTTTGACCTGAAAGTATGGGTTTGGGAATAAATATTAGTGTGTTTAAATGTATTTGTTTAGCTCTATTGGTTATTAACTATTTTTGCAAGTGGTCCTTTTGCCTGCTCTGGCAGCCATCATGCTTAGCATGTCTACGTCACGTGTTATCATGTGGGCACACAGGTAGAGGATGGTGTTAAATGAGAGTGGTTACTCCTGAAGCACTGGCCCTGGGTCCCTGTGGTCCTGACAGAACAAGGCGCAATGAACGAGGACAAGGTGCAACTCCATGAAGGTCAGAGGTCTGCTTCCTGCAGGAAGGATGAGGATAACTGGAATGCGCCCAGGGCTTCCCACACTTTTCCCAGGAGATGAGGATTCAGTCTACTTGGTCCACAGGTCCAGCTGATGGATTTAAGAACAGGTCAGGGATTAGTACCATTTCACTGTTATCTCACACCAAAGACATTACTGTGGAAACTGACTTAATGGAGCACATACAGGTTTAGGCACTGACACTGAAGCCATGGTATCACATAGAATATTGTCACCGCCTAACATATCCAATTTACACGGCTCTGCTCCATCACAGATGTCTGACCTCCCTTAGCCAAGGTGTCACCACCCTTTGCTCTTCAGAATGTCTGTGCTGTGGTATGAACAATAATACAAACTTTGTGCCCTAGCTTTGTGGGAGCATCTTGATCCATAGGACTTCCAGTCATTACCTGAGTACAGTGCCATGTCAATCTGGCAAGGACCACTCGGTTCTGACTTGTCTGTTCTCCAAATCCAACTCTTTCCAGAAGAATACACCCCGCCAACCATCTCTCTGTGCATGAGGCAGATTTTGCCACCAGAAGTCACATGGCTCAGAGGTGAGGATTCCCAGTGGATCATGTAGGGGGTACAGTGAAGAACATGGTGTGCCCTATTTGAGATCCTGCCACACTCTTGGGAGAAGACCTGGGGTTAGGTTTCTTGCCAAGTCACCTCCCTGAATCTCAAACTCAGGATCCCACTTCGTGTTTTCCTCTCAGTGCAATCAGTCCTACTGAGCTCTCTCCATCATGGGTATTGTGACCTTCAACGTTGTGGGAAGTCATTCTGTCTTCCCTTGATCCCATTTTCTTTTCACCCACTTGCCCTCCTGCAATTGATTTTACTCAACGTCTAATGTCTCCTCAGGCAAGGCAAAGAGCTACCTCAGGAGCACTAACCCTCTGCCAAAACTACCTAGAAACAAGCAAAATGGTCCTAAGGGGAGGGTCTGGTCCACCTCCTGTGGCCGGTGACAGCCCATGCAAAAGGAAGTGGGATACAAAGGTAACTGGGCTCAGATGCATGTAGGAGTTATCGAGGGGCCAGGTACTGAGCTGGATTGGACTTGAAAGAGTAAGAGAAGCAGACAGAGCAGAGTCTGCCACCTCCCTCTCAGCTGCCTTCTCTGACTCTCAGGTTGAATCATCTTAGGCCGTCAGGGGGCACCGCTGTCCTCATATGGGGAGGAAGTTTGCTGTGGTTTACCCCTGACCTGTATGAAGTCCTCACTGGTGTTTAACAGGAGATTCTCTTGAGTCTGTGTCTGCCACAGAGGTGTATGCCCTGTGTCTGCTGTGTCCCAACATTTCAACTTCCCAATATTTCTACTTCTGGAAGTGGCAATAACGGGCCCCGAGCATCAGACACTATGCAGATTGGGACAAGGGGGGCATGAGGACTCATTGCAACTGAGAGTGTCAAGGAAATGGCTGAGAAAGAATAAAAGAGTCCAGATTTGTCCATGGTTCTGGAGTAACCAAGCGATTGGATGTTTTCCTAGAAAACCTCAGTCACTGTCCGCACTTTCCTCCCAATGTCACATGAGGGAAGTCCTCAATTCCTCAGTCAAGTACCATGTTGATGCCCACAGGAGGAAAGACAAGGGCATCTGAGGTTGGATCCAGTCACCAGGTCTCAGTGTGTCCTGAGTAAGAAGAAACACTCAAACTATTCCCATTCTCTCAGGTTGGCTCGCCAGATTGTGTTCGTGGTCTTTTCAGGGTCCTGTGTCCTTGTCTGCCCTCAGGGTCTTGTGCCTTGTCCGGCACACCTGGAAAGTAGGTCACCATCTGCTTGCTGGAAGAAGTGATGGCACTGGGTTATGTGACCTGGTACCGTTTATGTCTCTGACATGGCCCCTAACCTCCTGATTTATGGGGTCACACTGGCCCTCAGGAATCCCTGAGCACTTCTCTGGCCCCAAGTCTGGCAACACAGCCATGCTGACCATGCCTGGGCTTCAGTTGGAGGACAAGGCTGATCATTACTGTTGCTCACACACAAGGAGTGACACTCTTTACACAGTGGAGCCAGCTCATGGGACACTGGGAACTCAACTGGCCCTGTGCTCATAGGCTCCCTTCGTGCCCTGAAGATGCTTCCACAGCCTTCATTCACAATGGGCTGGAGAAACATTGCAGGAGCCTCTCTCACCATGGCATGCAAACCTTCTCTCTAGCTTATTCTTTTGGGACAGTGACGGTTTCCTCTTTACCTGTGTTTCAGAGTCCCAGAACATGCAACTCTTTCCACCTCTTCAACTGCAGTCATGGGGAGAAGAGGGCGAGCATGCATGGGGCCATTTTACCGCTCTCAGGAGAATCTCCACTTTAAGTGCTTTCATCTCTACCGCAGAGCAGAGCGCCTGAGATGGATTTTCTTCTACTGTTGCCCACTTCAATTAGGAGTGCCCAGGCTCTCTTGGCAGGATGGCCCTCCTCAGTGGGTGGTCCCTCTCTGGGCCTGTTGCTGAAAGAAGAGCAACTGAGAAAAGGGGACTGTGTTGCTGAGGGACTGAGGAGAGTCAGGTGCTCTCAGTCTTTTGGGATATCTCATTGTGACACCATATCCAAGGAGACTGAGCAGTAAAGGTCTGGAGTTGCAACTCTGTTTTACGGAGCATGTCCTCTCCCTTAGAGCAATGGACTCCAAATCTGGAGGCAGTTCTCACAATGCCGGTCTCCTTATTACCTGGCCTCTTTCCAAAATGGCTCCTTTTTCCCCACAAGGGAAGAGATACCAGGTGTGTGTGTGCCCTCTTTGCAAGGACCCTCAAGGGGTCTGCGATACGTCGATGAGTTTCTACCTGGCACATATGTATTTCTGCTGTGTATATACAATGCCAAGAACTGTTTGGATGTCTCAATCAGCCTGGCAGAAGCACTGGAAAAACTGCACTGTGACTGATTCTTGCCATTTTTCCAGGATTTCCCCGGTTTTAGCACTGAAAGTGTATATCTTAGCAAGGTCCTCATTCTCAGGGCAATTAGGATAGGTGTTCATGGTGAAGATAAATTTAATGGTGATCTCGAGTGGGCTATGGGGTTCTGGGATTACACATTATTTCTGGGTGTATCTGTGAGGGTGTTCCTGGCTGTGACCGACATGTCACTGGCTGACTCAGTTTAGCAGACACATTGCCCTCCCGTGAGATTGAGCTCAAACAACCCGCTGAGGATCTGAGAAGAACAAAAGGCCAGGTAAGAAGGATCTGAGCCCCCCTGTGTCTCATGGATTGAATGGGGACATCTCATCTCACCTTCTCCTGCCCTCAGACTGAAATTTACATAATCTTCTTCCCTGGTTCTCAGGCCTTTGTAGTGAAATTGAGTGGCAACACCAGCTTTCCTGTCTCTGTAGCTTAGTGGGCAGCTCCTGGGACTTTCCTGCCTCAGTAATCAATAACCATGTGAGAACCTATTTTATATATCCAGGGTGGAGCAAAAGTAGCTTAACAGTTGTTCATGTGGAAAAGAATACCATGATTAATAAATAATAATACAGGCATAAACTCTGTGTTTCCCATACTCACAGCTGTAAACCTGCCTGTGCCCCATCCGTGTGTTTCTGAGTCAGGACAGACGGAGCCCAATGACAGAGCCTAGGGAATCAAGCCCGCCTTAGGGTGTCCTTACTTTCCTACTGCAGGAGTTACAGTGCTGAAGGCAGAGGAATCATAGGATATCCGCCATTGCTGTGTGGGACAAAGGTAACAAGAACATCACAGGATGGCTGGGCTTAGGGCGATCCAAATCCTGCCCTTCTCGGGGACCACGGGCAGAGCTGGAGATTGGAAATTCTCCCTCAACCCCTTCTTGATCCCGCTCTGTTGGGAGATGCTTACTGGCACTTCCAGAAAAGGAATTATCCTGACACAATCAACATTGATACAAACAGTAAACATTCTTTGTGTCCCACTTAGGAATGGCTCAGCATGCAGCTAATGAGACTCTACATAGCAAAGGATAAAAACGAAAGTACCTTTCCCAACTACAGGCCCTTGCTGATCCCTTGTGGCCTTAGATAGTGGATACCGAGCACCATGCTCTGCTCCAACTCCTGTCCTCCCTCCCCAGCTCATGACCAGGGCCCGGGCCCCTCTGATCCAATTCATGATCCTTTAAAGTCCGCCAGAAAGGCTTACGTTGGGCAAAGATGTGTCGCCCATGGTAAAGCCTTTCTTCTTTGAAAGCAAGGATATACCTTCGCACAGACCCCAGTCCATTTTGAGATGTGTCAACAGCACCCTCTCCTTAATGGTTTCCCCACCTTGGTAGGAACACCTTGGAACTTAGAGGGGATGGAAGCCACCTCTGATGCCCAGAGAAGACCTCTGACAGAGCATGGAACTATCGACTCCCCACAGGTCTCTGGGTAATGAGAATCCCATGGAGCTTGGCCTAGAGGTTAGCTCATGTCAGCTATCCACAAGCCAGTGAACCATGACGATCAGGGTTGCTACCTTCTGGGTCTAGTTCCACGGCTTCTGGTTTAGCAGTCATGGCAACTTGAAAACGTCACCTGTCTTCTGTGCTGACAAGGGTAGGTGTCTGAGAAAATTGCAATGTCAGTGACTACCCAAGTCAAAGGTATTGAGAAGCTATGGACCGGGAGCTAACATCAGGCCGCTGTCCTCCTGAAGTGTACACAGCCCCTGTCCCCTGAAAACGTATAACATGTCCTTTTTCTTTCCATTTTTTTTTTCATGGCAGTTATTTTTTAAAAATCTTTATTGTTGAAAGTATTACATATGTCTGTTTCCTTCCCCCCAGCGACCCTTCCAGGCCACTCCAGCTCCCTTCCCCAGGCCCTGACCGCCCCCATTGCCTGCTTCTGTGGGTTGTGCATACATTCACACAAGGTCCTTGGTTGGTTATGTCTCAGCCATCACCCACTCACCCTCCCCTGCCTTCCCTGTGAGTTTCCACAGCCTGTCCATGCTTCCATGTCTCCGCCTCCATGATTTTTAAATCAATGTATTTTGTTCATGAGATTCCAAATAAGAGTGAGATCACACGATACTTGTGTAGTTCTGGCTTGCTTATTCCCTGAGCATAATGCTCTATAGGTCCACCCATGCTTAGCAAATGAAAGAGTTCTTCCTTTTTTTCTGCTGAGTAGTATTCCATTGTGTCAATGTACAGCAGTTTGTTTGTCTTATCCACTCACCTGTTGATAGGCACTTAGGTGCTTTCCAAATCTTAGCAATTGTAAATTGTGCTGCTATGAATATAGGGGAACATATATCCTTTCTGATGTGTGTTTTGGGTTTCCTAAAATATATTCCTAGAAGTGAGATGGCAGGGTCATATGGGAGTTCCGTTTTCAATTTTTTTATGGACATGCCATTTTGTTTGTCATTATGGCTGCACCAGTCATATGGCTTTCCCATCATCAGTGTGCTAGGGTTCCCTTTCCTCCACAACCTTGCCAGCACTTGTCATTTGTCGATGCTACCCATTCTGACAGGAGTGAGGTGATTCCTCATTGTCCTTTTAATTTGCTCAATGTCCTTTGGGTTTCTGGTATGTTGAAGGTGCTCTTTACATATTGACCTTTATACTCTACGTTCATATTTAGGGTTTTGTAGTAGCTAATAATTAGATTTGCCTCATAATTTTTGTTGAGTTCAAAGATCCATTTATTTGACTTATGAAGAATAATTGATGGTCATTCCCTTTTTGCTACTTTCTAAGCACAACAAAATGTAGTTTGTGTAGACGTTATTCCTCAATTTCTTCTTTCAACAGATATTTACACGTGTGCCTTCTGAGTGCTAAGTACGAGAAACACCATATTTTATTCAGCAATGAGTTTTGTGGTAAAGACAACAGATATTCAAGGAAAAGAAAGTAAGTACTATTATGCACAAGAATGTTGAGAAGGAAAATAAGGGTGGTAATTTAGGCGGAATCAGTGGGGGCACTTGAAAACGCTTTTATTCATAAAAAATCAAGGGAACCAAGGGTATTAGCTAAATCTTGAATGTTGGGGATGTGGCAGAGGTGCGTAGATCTCGAGGGAATATTTTAGACCCAGAATATGTGAATGGCTCTTCTGGCTGTCACTCTGTATCAGGGCCCCTGTGTGAAATTTTATTGGGATTTGTTTACAAAAGTAATACCAAATTTTCCTTCTGAAGTTATTTATGTGCATCAGTTACTATCCCATCAGTTATGTTTACACAGCCAATTTGACTTTGGGACATCAGCGAATTTAAGCATTTATGATAATGAAAATGCTACATTTTAAAATGTTATATTCATAGACCCATTTAAGTAAAAATAGCTGAGTGATGTAAACATACGATAGATTATGTAATGATTCTATTTCATAATAGAAGAGATGAAATCATTTTAAACTGTAAGCAAAGAATGCAATTCAAATGGAGAATTTTTACTTCTGGCATTTTAACCGGAGAAGTAATAAAAATAATACAGACTATAAGTAAAATAAACAAATCACTCTGAACGAATGATTCAATACTTTATTTCCAAGCTAGTACACACTTGTTGACCACCTGGGCACACTTTAAAATGAATAAAAGCTGACAATGCAAAAATGAAGAGAGGGCAATGCATGTAATCTCTCATCATATGGGAGACATGTAAAACTTTGCTTATTTCTAGGGGGCATTTGCATAACTTTTAATAATCAATATATATGGCCCACACTTTTTCCTCCACCTTAGTGGTTTCCTGAGTCCGCACCCCATCTAATTAGCAGCTCCAGCCAAGCTGTTTGTAGCAGCTTTTCCATATGCATGGCCTGGCCTGGCTCAGGCTTCAGACTCTCTAACACCTCTCAAACAAGCAGCAGCTGGCATCAGAAAAAAATGTTAAAAACAACCCAAGATCCAGCACTAGCAGAAATCTGCATTACTTCATGCTGGGTCTCTCCAGGGCATTTCCAAGCCCAATGAAAATAGCAGCTGGTGGTGGGCACGGTTGGAAGGTGCTGTGCCCAGCTTCACAGACCCCTCTCTTGCAGGACACAGGGTGTGCCATGCCTCTCCCATTCAGTGGTACCAGCATTGTGAATGAGAAGCCTCCATGCACAGGCACCAGGACAGGAGCCCCAGCTTCTTCTACTGGTTTTCTGACCACAGTGTGGCAGCATCTGGCAGGATTGCTGAGGTAGGATGTCGCTGGCCATGCCAGCATGCAGCTTCCTGTGTCCGCCTGCTGCTGGGGATTCTATTCGGGTCCCTGTGCTCTCCTAACCCAGGTCTGTTTGCCCTACCAGATCATCAACAAGGACCTGTGGCTCAATGCCCTGAAGAACTATGAGTGGGCGATGGCCCCCAGTGAGCGGACAGGACGGGTGAGGAGGGGCCGCCTGGGTCTCCCCCGGTGTGCTGCCAGGTTCCTGGGCGATTGCTTTTCTCTCAAAGGGACACCTGGATGCTGGGAGGGATACAGCCTGTGACACCAGGGCCTCAGGGTGTGTGCCTGAGACAGGAACTACCAGTACAACAAGGGCAGTGCAATTCCAGCTCAGCCAGGGGGCTTAGGCAGGAGGAGGGAGTGTGCATGTCCACTGTCACTCAGAGTAAAAGCAGATTCCTTGAGCCACTCCTCTGAGCTCTCCCTCTAGGCCGCCCACAGCACCTTCAGGCCTTGCCACCTGGCCCTCAACAGGGGCTGCCATGACATGTTCTTCCTATACTCCTTTCCACAGGTGTCTGCAAATCCTCCTCATGCTGAGGCCTAGGCTGCTGTGCTGCCACGCCACATTGCCCTATTGCTGCTCACCACCATCTCCTATTTCCTCAAGGTCTCCTCTTCCTCCTGGGGCCACTGGGATCGGCCTGCTCCTTATCAGTATCTTAGGGGGCAAAGTGTGGGCCACAGAGCTGGAGGAATCCTTGTTTTGCAGCCTTGTCAGAGGTTCTTCAATCCGTTTATCCATTTAGGTTTTCCAAGGAGAATACCTCATTTGTGTACCCTCCCTAACTGGAAAACAGGGCAGCATGCCCTGAAGCAGAAACACAGTGCTTCATTTTGTATACAGTTCACTTCAAAGACTTTATGTACGTATGGTCATAGACACCCTGGGAAATCTGGGCCAT
Source organism: Myotis nattereri (assembly GCF_964212035.1). Lineage (NCBI taxonomy): Eukaryota > Metazoa > Chordata > Mammalia > Chiroptera > Vespertilionidae > Myotis > Myotis nattereri. The sequence continues at coordinate 35,572,342 of NC_138094.1, read as the reverse complement.
GAATATAACTCACCATCCAAACACATTGCTTTGTATGTTTGTAGTAAAGTCAGACAAATTCAATTTTGTGGGAAACTTTATTCTGAAAATTTTAACACAACAAGTATTCAAATTAAACATTTAAGTATATTGTAATTAAATGAACACCTATGAAAAAACCTTGAATAATTCAAATTTTGCATTCTATAAAGAAATTTCATAAAGGGTCGATAATTCTTGCTTCTTCCCCATCCCACCGTTTGCTTTTAGTCATTCTTAAATAAAAGAAGGCAATGTCTTTACAAATTAAATGTCAACCAAACCTTAGCATTATTTTTTATTTCAGTGTCTACTTCCTTTGTCACAGGGGCTTCCCCTATGACTCCTCCAGAGGAGCCCAATAGTTTAGCTACTGCACTGTATGATTCACTCTCTCCTGCGTAGATGGTGAATCCTATGATCCCCGCCAGCACCACGCTCAGGACCTCTTACAGGGGTGTCCCATCGGCTGTTGCAGTAATTGTTATTCCCCCTCCATCATATCCATCTCGTCTGCGGCTGTAATAATCATCCCAGCGACTCCTTCCACCATAAGTCAGAGGGTCCCTCATGTTGGTGGTGCTCCACCTGAGCTTCCTGGAAAGTCAGTGACCAGATAACAATACTTTAACATCTTAAGGAATAAGTTTAAGTCAGTATGACATGACCCTAGTAAAGCCTTAAATAGTTGGAAAACCTATGCTTTTATACATACACCTGTGCTAAAAATATGTCAGTATTGCTGAGGCAAGCAAGGGAGCTTACATTTATCTAAAATACAGCTGAAGAATAATGTTTTAACTGAAATAATTGATTATGAATATATGTGAAGGCACATTTTCTGGAAACAGGCTGAAATCCTGACCTTCGTATTATTTCTATGCTTCACACTGTCAAATTCTCCTTCTGAAAAAGAAAAAAGTGAAAAGAACCCCCTGGATGTTGTGCCTAATGTGTCGAGCACCAGCCTTTGCACTGCAGGATACCGGGTTTGACTCCAGGTCAAGGGCATGACCCTGATTTTCAGGGTCCATTCCTGTCGCTGGATGGGAATTGTACATGAAGAAACGAAACAAAGTATCTCTCTCACATTGATGTAGAGTTCTCTCAGCCCCACTCCCTCTGTACCACTCTCCCGAGGTCAATGATATATATCCTCAGGTGAGAAAAAAAAAAGAAAAAGAAAATGTTGTACTTCGTTTCATTAATAAAGACAATAAATGAGTGTGATCCTTCACCCCTGAAAGAATTGCACTGTTCCAAATGAGCTGCTAACAAAAGAAAACAAGACCTCACAGATAATACAAAACCCATACTGCATATAGTCCTCCCAGTGGCAAATGGAAGTAAAATTAGAGTAAATCACAAGGCGGCCTGTTAAATCCAATCCTGTCACTTACACACAGTCTGTCTGGACACTTACCATAGCTCTCATAGGAACCTCTGTAAGAGCCTCCAGTTCGATATTCAGAATAATATCTACCAGGACTGCTGCCACAGCCATCACAATCACTACGTTAAAAAAACACGGTATTAATTTTGTTCAAGTTAACAACTGCAGTGTGCTACTAGATAAAAAGAGAGAAGGCTTTTAAACACCTGTGTCTCCTACAGGAGTGCTCATCTCCAGAACCTGAAAGGCCATGGTCACAGTGTGCACCCTCCCTAGATGGTGGGCCATAATGCTTCCTGACTCGGGAACCTGGATCACCTCTGCCGGAATAACTGAAGGAAATAAAGCAGAAGTATTTTGAAATCACCTTCTAAGATACAGAACAGGGACACACTCTGACTACACAGATAGGAAAATGCCAATGGGCAGAAGGCTTCAAGAGACATTTCTCCAAAGAAGATACACAAACAGCTAACAAGCTCATGAAAGGATGGGTCATTAGGGAAGTGCCAATCAACTAAAATGAGATACTTTATTCCTAAGTAGGTTCCAATGTTTGAAGAGGAAAACATCAGGAAATGTTGGGGATTTAGAACAACTGGAATCCTGTGCACAAGGAACAGAAAGGTGACAAGGTCTGGCTGCTGTTGGAAATAATGGAAATTAGGACTCTGAATATACTACATGCTACTTAGTCGGTCAATGGTAAATATTTAGTGTTATGATAGATGAATTTCACCTCACTAACAACAGTACCTAGCATGTATTAGGTGTCCTTATGTTTTGTTGCCGGTTACCTATAACTAGTAGTGCCATCATCATTTCTTGGAGACAAATGGTAATTTCTCCTGGAAGGGGTTTTCTCTTTGCAAGGAACGCCTGCATAATTCTCTCTCACACATGACAGCGGTCCTGTAAATGACAAATACTTACGTGAGGGTATCACAATGGAGATCAATGTTTTAAGGAAAAAGCAACTATTCAAAGCACCACTTTATTTCCTCTTTCAATGAAAATGTTTACATTTCCTCTAAGACTCCAATAAGCTCATGGTTAAATGCACTGTAGAATGTTATTCTGGAATGTATTATCTTTTGACATCTTGTCCTCCCTCTATATCTTCCTTAATTTCTTAAATTACCATCGGTGGGAAAAACCTGTCCACTCCTGAACAAAGTGCAAGCAATTTCCATGATGTCCACATACATATTTATCAGTGCCTTCCTATAACTTGACACGCATTTGTCAATTTTTCTCCTTCTCTACTTTGCACTGTCTTTCTCACAATCTCTTGTCGACATTACTAAAAGATTCTTAATCGTCCTGCTACACTCACTCACCATGCACTTTCACTTATGAACTAATAATTCCTTCATTATGCAAGTATTGAATTATTAGCTTCTCGGTGAAAACACTTTCCATTGCTCCCGGAAGTCCATAATATGCCAAGTAATGCACATGCAATTTCAAAATCAACTTCCTCACTTATCTAAGAACATTTCATGGTGTACTTTCAAAAACATTTTGGACAGAGGACAAGCCTTGTGCTCTTGTTGTGCACTTGGGTATATCTATATATCCTATCTAATAAAAAAACAATATGCAAATTAACCATCACTCTGTCACAAAGATGACAGCAGCCACAGAGCTGGAGCAAGGAGGAGGCTTGGGTTTCCCCAGGTGATGGAGCAAGCCAAGCTTCCCATCTGCCCTTGCTGGCCATGGGCTCTGCTCAAGGCTACAAAGTTTCAATTATAAACTACCCCCAAAAAAACAATAAATCACCCATAAACTAAAAAATGGAGAGTCTGGGAGCTTGGGTCACCAGCGGGTTAAAAACAGCCCTCAGCCCCTCACCCCGGCTGGCCAGGAATACCAGCAGGATCCTCACCCTGATCCGGGACACCCTTCAGGGCAAACTAGCCAGCCCCTACTGGTGCACCAGGCCTCTGTCCTATATAACAAAAGGGTAATAGGCAAATTAACTCTATCAGGAGAACAACTGGAAATGACTGATCACTATTACACACGCTGACCACCAGGGAGAAGATGTTCAATGCAGGAGCTGCCCCCCTGGTTGTCAGTGCACTCCCACAGGGGGAGCCCTACTCAGTCACAAGCCAGGCTGATGGGGGCCAGCGCAGTGGTGGTGCTGGGAGCCTCTCCAGCCTTCTCAGCAGTGCTAAGGTCGTCCTACTGCAGCTTACGCCTTCTCCCTGCTGGCAAGTGGACATTCCTGAGGGCTCTTGGGTGGCCAGAAGGATGTCTGACTTCCAGCTGAGGTGGACATGCTAAGCCAGCAGGTGGACAACCCCCGAGGGAGTCCCAGAGTGCAAGAGGGTACAAGCTGGGCTGACGGACCTCCCCGAGTGAACAAATTTTTGTGCACCAGGCCTCTAGTCTACACTAGTAAAGGACAAACTTGCAAATTGACCGTACCTTCACTACACCTAAGCCATGCCCACCCGCCAATCAGAGTGACTATATGCAAATTAAACCAACCAATAAGGCAGCTGGCAGCCATGGAGCTGAAGCGAGCAGGAGGCTTGGTTGCCCCAGTGATGGAGGAAGCCAAGCTTCCTGCTTGCCATGACCGGATCTGAGCTCCACTCAAGGCAACAAATTTTCAATTATAGAAGATAAATAAATCCCAGATTTCTGCTTAAGCTGGCCGTGGCCTCGGAGCTGGAGCGAGCAGGAGGCTTGGGCTGCCCCTGGTATGGAGGAAGCCAAGCCTCCCGCCCGCCCTGGCTGGCTCTGAGCTACACTCAAGGCTACAAATTTTCAATTATACTAGGTAAATAAATCCCAGAATATAAAAAAACAAAGACAAAAACAAAAAAGAGGAGAGGCTGGGAGCTTCCATCGCCAGGGTCTTGGCCAACCTAAAAGCAGCCCTCAGCCCCTCACCCAGGCTGGCCAAACCTTCAAGGGGTTAGGGTATCCACTGGGGTGGGGCTTGACCAGCCTGAAAGAGCCATCAGCCCCTCATCCAGGCTGGCCAGGCACTCCAGTGGGCACCCCCACCCTGACGGGTGTGTGACCTGCTGCAAACAGCAATCATCCCCTCATCCAGGCTGGCCAGGCAGCCCAGTGGGGACCCCAACCCTGATCCAGGACACCCTTCAGGGCAAACCAGCCGGCCCCCACCCGTGCACCAGACTTCTATCCTATATAGTAAAAGGGTACTATGCCTCTCAGCACCGGGATCAGCTGAGCCTCGAGGCCTCCTGGCACCTGGATCAGCGTGACAGGGGGCAGCGCCCAAACCCCCTGATCGCCCTGAGGCTCTGTGTGTGACAGGGGGCGGGGCCATAACCTCCCTATCCGCCCTCTCTGTTCGTGACAGGGGAAGGTGCTCCAACTCCCCAATCAGCCCTGCTCTGAGCCCGACCAGGGGCTGCACCTAGGGATTGGGCCTGCCCTCTGCCACCCGGGAGCAGGCCTAAGCCAGCAGGTCGTTGTCTCCCGAGGGGTCCCAGACTGCGAGAGGGCACAGGCCGGGCTGAGGGGACCCACCCTCCCCCTCGAGTGCACAAATTTTTCTACACCGGGCCTCTCTCTACATATAAAAGACTGAGTGACTGTATGTCTTTGTGACCATCAGACCCACAGCCAGTATACATGATGTGCACTGGCAATCTACATTTATAAAAGGCAAATATGCTAAGTGTCCATCTGGGTAATGACATCATGTAGCAATGCCCGGCTTCCTCTCCCCAGCAACTCACCTCCTTGCAGTTTCTTCAGTCCTGGAACATGACTTGGTTTAGAGCCAGGTGGGAATATTTTACACTAACCAAATGTCTGTGAAGCATTTTCCCGTGTGTCTTTTGATCCTCACAGAAGTCGTGGAATAGGTAGATGGTAGACTCGGTGGTATCCTATTTTCTCTTCATTAGCCAGAAAACAGAGATTTAGAAAGCTGAGAAACTTGACCTGACTGAAAATAAGGAAGAAATGATGGAACTTGTAAATGACTTCAGGTTTTCTCACTGTGAAGAATATAGTCAAACACTGCTGCAGTTAAATGGTTTACTCTTTGTTCTCCCTGGGTGAGCTACAATAATAACCTGCTTTGTGTTGAAATTTACTGCTGTGTTGCTCACAATTACCTGAAAGAGAAGTTGCGCTGCTTCACTGGGTTGGAAAAAATTTAGCTACCTTAGACAGCAGGTCTAATTAAGCAAGTTTACACCCTCTCGCTCTCTGTCACTCTAAGTTGACCTGCCCATGTGCGAAACATATGCAGCTCTTGCTGGCGACAATGGTATGCATGTGTTTCAATTTGTCATGGTCAATCCTGAATTTGGTTGACACTTCTATTATAGAGAAAGGGCAAATAGCGGCATTACAATATTTCTTCTAATTAATTCCTTAGTATTAATTAGTATTTCCTTAGTATTAATTAATTAGGGCCACAAGTATTCTAATAGTGGCAAGATGTCATCTGTGAATAGTAAGGTTTTATTGGGCCAAAAGCCTAAGGGACCATTATGAGTCGTTGCTATGATGCACACTGACCAGCAGGTGGCAGATGCTCAACACAGGAGCTTCCCCCTGGTGGTCAGGGAGCTCCCAGAGTGGGACCCTTGCTCAGGCAGAAGCCAGGCTCATACCTGGAGAGTGCAGCTGTGGCAGCAGGAGCCTTCGCTGCCTATGCCACAGTGCTACCAATTGGTGGTGGCAGGTGGAGTGGGGCTTGGATGAGCGGGAACACAGCACCTGGCTCCAGCTTGGGCTCCTGCCCACCTGCCTGCCGTTTTGTGCACTGCTACATCCCTCAGGAGATGTCAGACCTAACCTGGCAGTCCCATATCTCCCAAGGGGTCCCAGATTGTGTGAGGCCGCAGGCCAAGCTGTGGGATGACACCGGTGCTTGAATTTCATTCACCGGGCCTCTAATCATTTCATAATTTATCACCCATTTAGCATGGTTCTCTTCTAATGCTGAATAATTTAAAGTAGAAACTGAATTTTGGTAATGATGGCCATTGAGATTTAACTGCTCTTTAGTGGTATTATTTAATGGCTTATATGAAGGGCACTAATCTCCTTCAAATATGAGAAATATTACATTCCCATAGATATTATTATGTTCCAGTGCTAATTCTTTCCACTAATGCCACTAAGTGAGCCTTTCACTAATTTTCTTTGCTCACTAGCTCATCCAAAATTGAAATGGGCAGGCTGCTTGTCTATATTCAAGTGCAGAGGCATATTCTTCTTAACTACACTGATGCTCTCAATACTTTCAATTTTCCAACATAATTTATAGTGAGGGTCTCTATGTTAGATTTTAAAACATCTCTTTACTAATATGAATAAGTCACTTTTACCTGATTTCTTCACAACTATGTGCATGCAATGATTTGGAACTGGCAATGCCTGACTCTTTCAAGTGTGCCTTCCCACCCTTGTTTTCATTAAAACACCATCAGAACCCACATTAATCACTTTTCAGTCTGTTAAAAAAATGCAGACCGTCGGCGGGTTACATTGGACTCGAAGTACATCATTTTGTGGTTACAGTGCCATCCTCTGAGTATTTATTTTTAAAAAACTTCCACCATTTATATGTATTTACATATGTGCTTTATGTTTTTTATTATTTACTAGAGGCAAGGTGCACAAAAATTTGTGCACTGGAGGGGGGCCCCTGAGCCCAGCTTGGCCCCTATCACATACTGGGAGCCCTCAGGGGATGTCCTACTCCCTGCTCCATGCTCCCTTTGGGGAGTGGGCCTAAGCCACAGCCTGGCCTCCCTTTGTGGGCGCCGACCGGGCTGATCAGGCAAAGACATCAGCTCAATCACCCCGCTGTTGCAGCCACTGCCAGTCAACCTCAGCCACCAAGGTGTTTTCATCAACACGGACTCCAGTCCCTTTACTATGAAAAAAATGACAACTTTTATTAGGCATTCTCAAGATGTGTCTTTCATAGGATATGACATTTCTTTCTTTCTTCCTTTTCTTTCTCCCTTCCTTCCTTCCTTCCTTCCTTCCTTCCTTCCTTCCTTCCTTCCTTCCTTCTCACCTGAGAATATGTTTCCATTGATTTTTCAAGAATGTGGAAGAGAAAGGGAAAGACAGAGAGAAACATCAAAGTGAGAGGAACACTTTGATTGGTTGCCGCCTGCATGAGCCCTGACCTGGGCCCAGGCCAGGGAGGAGCCTGCAACCTATGTACATGCCCTTAGCCAGAATTGAACCAAGACTCAGCAGTGGGCAGGCCAAGGCATTATCCACTCCGCAAAACCAGCAAGGATAGGATATGACATTTCTTACCCCTCCAGCAGTGGACCTTCCTTTTTTCTCCAGGAGTGCGGTAAAAAACCCTACATCACCTATTTTGATTCTTATTACCCAATTTACTAAGAATATTACCAGTGGCATAGAGGGAGCTTTACCAATGAGCAGTCAGAAAAGGTGTTTCCTCTGGAGTTCACACCAATTGCCGGCTTGGTCTCTGCCCAGGCCTAATGCCTGTGGTCCAGTCATTAGCTCTGGGAAGGGGACCACCAACTCCTTCAATCGTCTGCTCAGACCCTGCTCCCCATGATCACTGCCTCTGCCCCTGCTCCCCGCCATGGCCAGCTGCCTCCCTGCTCTCCGAAATTGCTGGCTCTGCACCTGCACAGGGCTAATGCCTCTGGCCGGGGCATTAGGCCTGGGCAGGGGACCCCCAACTCTGAGGATTGCCAGCTCCACCCCTACCAAGGCCTAATACCATGGGCAGGAGACCCCATGCTCCCCTCAATCACAGGCTCCTCCCCTGCTTAAAACTAACGCCTCTAGCAAAGGCATTAGACCTGGGAAGGCACCAATAGTACCCCTGCAATTACCGGCTCCAGCCCTGCCCAGGCCTAATGCCTCTGGCAAAGGCATTAGGCCTGGGCAGAGGACCCCCAGCTCCCACCATCGCCAACCCCTCTCCTGCTCCCCACCATCGCTGGCTTACCCCCTGCTACCCACCATCCAAGCTCCGCCCTTGCCCAGGCCTAACGCTTCTGACCAAGGCATCAGGCCCTGGCAGGGGACCTCTCAGCTTTGATTGCAGGCTCCAATAGCCTATAGCCATTGGGCACCTACTTATGCAAATTAACCGCCATCTTTGTTGGTGGTTAATTTGCATATCATGCTGATTAGCCAATGGGAGGTTAAGGGAAGATACTGTCAGTTACCCTGTTTGTCTATTATTAGATAGGATTTAGCACAAGTAAAGGTCAGGAATCATTATTTTACTTTTAATTTTTTAATTTTATATATTTTTTTTTTATTGTTTCACCTCATTACGGCTGTGTATGTGTGCTCCATGTGAGTGATGTAGATGCTTATCTAGGTGGGTTCTGACTTACGGCAAAAATCATTATGACGTACTGCAGGAATAGATCTTAAATGTAACATGAGGACCTATTGTACTTATATTCTCCTGATTAAGATGTCGTTATTTCGTCTTCATATTTCCTCATTAAGTACATGATTGTTGGAAGCACAAAGTATATCTTTATACATCTATGTGATTCTTAGACTATTAATTCAATAAGAAATAAAAACTGGGTTGGGGGGGGGGAGCTGGGGAAGTCAAGGGGAGAAAACAAAAAAAAAAGACACATCTCTAATACGCTTTGAAATACTTTAAGGAATAAAAAAAAATTAAAAAATGAAAGCTTTATCCTTATAAAAAGATCTGGCCTTATAATTAAATGGCCTAATACATTTTAGAGTAGGGCACCTTTCCAAAGTATTCTCAGAAGAACATGGCTTGAAATCCAGGGTGTATCCTTTAACACCCTATTGGAAACAAGAGCCTTAGTTGGGCTCCATCATGATCCCAACAGAGACAGAAACAGCAAGAGACATGGCAGGTTTCTGTTACTATATTCCTACTGAGCATGCCTCAATGCACATTTCCTGATGGTGCCATTGATCAGAATGTGCACTCACAGGACATTAGGGCCTTCATGCACAACTCCATCCTGAAACCACATGAAAGAGAAGCCTATTGGACAAGAATGTTAGCAGGGACTTTACAATGCAGAGGGATTCTGAAGAAGATTGAAAAAGGTGGCAGAACCCTAGCTAGTTTGGAACAGTGGACAGATCACTGGCCTTCAGCCTGAAGGGCTCAGATTTGATTCAGGTCAAGGGCACTTGCCTGGGTGTGGGCTCAATCTCCTGCCTGGGGCTTGCAGGAGGAACTGATCAAAGAATCGCTCTCATCACTGATGTTTCTAACTCTCACAAGCTCTCCTTTCCTCTCTGAGATAAGTACAAATATATTTAAAAGAATGGTGGCAGAATCATGGATGATGCAGGGACATGCTCCCAGGAACAAACTGATATTCCAACTAAAATACAGAACAACTTCCTGAATAATCAATGGAAAACTCACAGGAGAGAACCCTGACACCAGAGGACCAAAGGTGGACGCCACTTAGACACTGGTAGGAGGAGAGGAGGCTTGAAGGGGCGGGCCTGACACCCACAGAAAGCAACTGAAGTCTCGGAGAGATATCTCAGCTGTGGAGGACTGCCACTGAGAACTCTGGGTCTAATCCCCAAGCTGCGCCTCCTAGCAGAGAGCACCAGATCTGAGGAGGGTACCCATATAACCTGTGGATGTGAATAGCAGCAGGGCACTGTCTGCCAGGGAGAGACAGCTAGAAATTCAGGTTTCCTCTTAAAGGGCCAGCGCACAAATTTCCCTGTGGAGCCACACAGCTTGTGCCCTGGCAAAGGGAGGGGGAAGTGGACTGGAGCTGTGAGGGAAAAAGTCAGAACTGGGGAGTCAAGGGTTCCAGCACAGAAGAAAGACACTTCAAGTTTCCTGGGAGGAGTCATTTCCTCATGCAGCAGATAAAATCTTTCCCATGCAGACATTTGCCTTTCCTGGAGGAGAGGCAATTAACACACACTACTGGGAAACACCTTGCCCGGAGGACACTTAAGAGATTATAAATAAAAATAAACCTCCACGCAGAGGCAACTGCCCCACCCTGTTGAAACAAACTCTTGCTATAACCTGAGGACCATTGCCTTGGAAGCAAGTTAAGTTGGAATCCTATCAGTCTATAGACAGAGGAGGTCTCTGGAGGCTTTGAGTCTTTGCCTGATCTAATTAGTCAGAAACATCCTTTAACAATATTCTGCACTAGAGACTGAGAGGCACAGAGGATCTACCTAACTTGTCACCACAAACCCACACAGAAAGCCAGAAAGAGGAAATAAATAAACAACCCCCAAATGAGAGAACTAGAGAATTCTCCAGATATAGAGGGAGATGAAGCACAGAGAAGACATTTATCTGAATCTGACTTCAGAGTTATGAAGGTAAAAGAGCTCAACAGCATGAAAAAAGATATAGTGACTATGAAAAGAAGAACAGTCCTAGATATAAAATGACATAATACAAACAGGAGGACCATTTACATAACAGTATTAGAATAGCGAGTGTGCCAAAAGAGGCAGGAGGGGAGAAAAGCATAGAGACGGTCTTTGAAGAAACAATGGCAGAACACTTTCCTAACGTGGTAAAGAAAAATCCCACACAAGGTCAAGAGCCAAAGAGAACCCAAAAGAAGAAGTACCCAAACACGTGCCCAGACACATCATAATTAACATGCCAAAAATTAAAGACAAGGAGAGAATCTTCAAGGCAGCAATTAAAAAGAAAACTGTTAGCTACGAAGTCGTCCCCATAAGGATGAGTCCTGATATCTCATCTGAAACTCTACAGGCCAGAGGGATTGGCATGAAGTACTCAAGTTAATGGAAAGAGAGGATCTGAGACCAAGATTACTATATACGGCAATTCTTTCCTTCAAAATAGACAGTCAAATACAGAGCTTCATAGACAGAAAAAGGCTAAAAGAGTAAATTGTCACCAAGCCAGCATTACAAAAATGCAAAGGGATTGCTGTAATGAGAATGAGAAACAGAGACAGAAACTTAGCCATACAGAAAGATAATGGAAAGAAATAAATACCTATCAATAATAACTCTAAATATAAATAGGTAAATGCTCCAATCAAAAGGCATAGGGTATCAAAATGGATACAAAAATATGATGCAAGTATATGCTGTATACAGGAGTGCCATCTGAAAACAAAAGACACACAAAGGATTGGAGTGAAGGAATGGGAAAATTTCCATGCAAATGGAAAGAAAAAAAGGCTGGAGTACCAATATTCATATCAGACAAAATAGACTTTTTAATAAAGGTCATCACAAGAGACAGAAAGGTCACTGCATGATACCAAAGGGATCAACCAGCAGAAAATATTACCCTAGGAAACAAATATTCATCCAACATAGGAATATATGTATATCTCCTATCTAATAAAAGAGAAACATGGTAATTAGCATACGACCAGTACCCTTCCCTTTGGCTATCAGCAAGATATGCAAATTAGCTGCCTGCCAAGATAGCGGCCGGCAGCCAGGCAGCTTCAAACTAACATGAGGCTTGCTTGCTTCAGTGACAGAGGACACCAATGTTCCCAGCCTGCCTTGCCGGCCTCTGAGCTTGCAGTTTAAGAAACATTGTAACAAATATAGAAGCTAAACAAAGCCCCAGAAACGTGCTTTCAGTGAGCCCAGGATCTCAGAGCTGGAGTTCTATATTGTTTCTATTATAGAACCCAAAAAAACCAGATACCTTCTTTCAGCAGCAGAGGCCTCAGAGCTGGAGCCAGAGCTAAAGCTGGCCCAGAATAAAAAAAAGAAAAAAAAAGCATTTGGGAGCTTCAGTCGGCCAGAAAACAGCCCTCAGTCCCGCACCCAGGCTGGCCAGGCACCCCAGTGGGGACCCCCACCCTGATCCAGGACACCCTTCAGGGCAAACCAGCCAGCCCTACCCATGCATCAGGCCTCTATCCTATACAGTAAAAGGGTAATATGCCTCCCAGCACCTGGATCAGCAGAGCTGAGAGGGCTCCCGGCACGCACGGGGATCAGCGTGACAGGGGGCAGCGCCCAAAACCCCTGATCGCCCTGAGGCACCATGTGTAACAGGGGATGGGACCTCAACCTCCCTATCCGCTGTGCTCTGTTCATGACAGGGGAAGGCGCCCCAACCCCCTGGTCAGCCCTGCTTGGTGCCTGATGGGGGGAGCTCCCCAACCCCCTGACCGCCCTGCGGCTCTGTGTGTGACAGGGTGTGGCGCCTCAAACCCCTGATCAGCCCTGCTCTGTGTTTGACAGGGTGCTGGGCCCCAACCCTCTCCTCCCCCTCGGGCCCTGCTCTGTGTGTGATGGGGTAGAGCCATAACCTCCCCATCAGCACTGCCCTGAGTGTGACTGGGGGCGGTGTCCCAACCCCCCAATCGGCCCTACCCTGAGCATGAGTGAGGGTGGCATCGCAACCTCCCAATCTGCCCTGCTTTGTGCATGACAGGAGAAGGCGCCCCAACTCCCCAATCAGCCCTGCTCTGAGCCCGACAAGGGGCTGAACCTAGGGATTGGGCCTGCCCTCTGCCACCCAGGAGTAGGCCTAAGCCAGCAGGTCGTTTTCTCCTGAGGGGTCCCAGACTGCGAGGGGGCACAGACCCGGCTGATGGACCCCCCTTTCCCCACCAAGTGCACAAATTTTTGTGCACCGGTCCTCTAGTATATACATGCCAATTCAAAGCTATATGCCAAAATGCTGGACAATGTGGATGAAATAGATGAAGTCAGTAAAAAATGCGAACTACCAAAATTGATTCAGAAAGAATTACTTATACATCTGAAACAAACAAACAAAAATCAAACAAAGAGACTTCCAGGGGACTTTAATGGAGAGCCTGAAAACAGGACAGTCATAGTAGCAGACTTTTATCACTCCTATCACTTCACTGGATAGATCTTCCATGTGACAAGACAATGATTCAGAGACTCTAAAGGACACACTGCATCAGATGGATTTAATTGACATTTTAGAACGTTCACCCCAACAGAGCAGAATATACTTTCTTCTCAAGTGCACAGGGGTCATTCCCAAAGATAGACCACATGGTAGGACACATAACAAGTCCCTACAAGTTCAAGAAGATTTAAATCATATAAAGCATCTTCTTGGATCTCAGTGGAATGAAATGAGAAATCAACTAGCGTAAAAACACCCAAAAACATTTAAACACTTAGAGGCTAAATAGCATGCTATTAAACAATGAATTTGTTACAATGAGATCAAGAAAATATCAAAGACTTTTTGGAAAAAAAGGAAAATGAACAAATAACAACACAATATCTCTGGGAAACAGCAAAAGCAGTCCTGAGAGGGAACTTCATAGCACTATAGACCTATCTCAGAAAATAACAAAAATCAGCAATAAACTATTTATCCCTATAACTTAAGAATTAGAAAGAAACCAACAAGAAGAGCCCAGAGTAAGTAGCGGAAGGAAAAAATAAAGATTACAGTAGAAAAAATAACAGAGAAAAAAAATTCAATGAAACCAAAAGCTGGTTCCATGAAAGGATAAACAAAATTGATAAACCATTAGCAAGACTCATGAAGAAACAAACACACATGATTCCAATAAGTAAAATCAGAAACAAGAGTGGAGGAGTAAGCACTGGCACCACAGAAATTCAAAGGATTGTAAGAAAATACTATGAACAACTATATGCCAAAATGCTGGACAATGTGGATGAAATAGATGAAGTCAGTAAAAAATGCAAACTACCAAAACTGATTCAGAAAGAATTAAGAAACCTCAATAGGCTCATAACAACTGATGAAATAGAAGCAGTAATCAAAACACTTCCAACCAACAAAAGCTCAGGTCTGGACAGCTTCACAGGGGAGTTCTACCAAACAGTCAGAAAACTACAATCTATACTCCTCAAAATGTTTCAGAAAATCAAAGAGGAAAGAATACTTCCAAACTCTTTGTATGAGGTCAGCATTATTCTAATTCCAAAAGAAGGTAAAGACACTACAAAGAAAGAGAATTACAGACCACTATAGCTGATGATGACAGATACTAAAATCCTCGACCAAGTATTAGCAAATCACATCCAGCATTATATTAAAGGACCAAATGACATGATCAAGTGGGATATATTCCAGGGATGCAAGGCTGGTATGATATTCACAAATCAATAAATCACGTGATCATATCGATAGACGCAGAAAAAGAATTGGAAAAAACCCAACCTCCAATTTTGATAAAAAGTCTCAGCAATGTGGTAATAGAGGGAGCATACTCAACATGATAAAGGCCATATATGAGAAACCCACAGCCAACATCATACTCAATAGGCAAAAACTAAAACCATTTCCCATGAAAGAACAGGAACATGACAGTGATGCCAATTTTCACCATTCCTGTTCAACATAGTACAGGAAGTGCTACCATAGTGCTCGGACATGAAGAAATAAAAGTCATCTCAACCGGAAAAGCACATAATAAATGAATTTGGTCATGAATCAGGATACAAAATTAACACCCATAAATATATGTATTTTTATTTACCAAGAATGAACTCCCAAAAAGATAAACTAAGAAAAGAATCCCACTTACCATTGCAATAAAGGAATTAAAGAAAAAACTCAATTAAGGAAGTAAAAGAACTGCACTTGGAAAATGACAGAATATTGAAAAGGAGATAAAGATATCAACCAGTGGACTAACATACCGTGTTGATGGGTTGGCAGAATTAACATTATTAAGATGTCCATACTACCCAAAGCAATTTATAGATTCAATGTAATCTCCATTAATATACCAACAGAATATTTCACAGACAAAGAACAAACTCTCCAAAAATTCATATGGAGTAAAAATCACCTCAGCAATCAAGGGAACTACAAAAAAATATGGAAGGCTCACAATACCAGATATTAAGCTATATTATAAAGCCACCATTCTCAAAACTGCCTGCTACTGGCACTAGAAAAGACATATATACCACTGAAACAGAACAGAGAACCCAGAAGTGGACCCAAGTCATTACACTGTATTATTAATTTACAAAGGAGGCGAGAGCATTCAATGGAGTCAAGACAGTCTCTTTGATTTCTACAAGATGGCGGCGATATAGGCAGACGCGTCCCAGGTCTTGTGCCAGAGCAGATGGAGTAAGCAGCTGAAACTAATAACACCCAACGCGAATTGGCGAAATTACTCAGCTGGTGAGACGGTTTGCAGTAGGGAAGGGCAGATCTCCCCTGGAAAGGTAAAAGAACCAGGGATCTGGGCAGGAAAGTTTGCCAGACCTCTGAGCCCAGAGGGTCAGAGGGAGACCGCATGGCACTGGGACAGGCACAGCCCCTGACAGGGGAAAAGAGATCCACGGGATTCCTGGCACAGGGGGATTTGAGATCTGGGTTCTGTGATTACGGAGGACTGAGCCTAGAGGGGGCTGCCTCAACAGCTGAACAGACCATGCAGTGCTGGTAAGAGAGGAGCTTACAGAAATTCAGACTTCCCCGTTTCTGTGGCCAGCATTTGTTTGTTTATTTTCACTGAACCCTGTTCATAGGACATTTCAGATACAGACACTCACCTGTGCTGAAGAGAGGGAGAAGGTGAAGACGAGTGGAATCTGGGGAGAGGCTGGGGAGAAAGGGGGCGCCGGGAGAGGTGCCAGCGAATTTAGTGCTGAGACACCCCTGGGACCAGGACTCGGGCAGCAGCCATTCTTTCCGGAGTGTGGGACTCCTCCACCTAGCCCCCAGGCAAGGAGCGCAGCCACACCCAGATTAGACCCTGAACGAGATGAAGGATTAAAATAATCTGATCAGTCCCTGGGCCTTAACAGGGTCTGGCCTATAGAGGGACTTTCAGTCCCAGCAATAACATAGACCAGGGCCACGATTAAAGAACTGGTTCTGGGGAGTTGACTTCCCCAAACCAGTTTTAAGTGCAATAGAGAAAATAAACCCTTGCTACTGGATAGAGAAGCTGTATAGCCTCAGAGGCCAACCCAAAAATACTGCCACCCAGAGGCTGAGCCACAACCTTAATCTCAGCTAAACACAAATTAAGGCAGTCTGGGACAAAAATACGGCCTGCTTTAAAATCAGGACTATAGTTTACAATACTGAGGAACAGTGTATCGCAGGGAAATTCAACACTCTCCTGAATAACTGGCAAGACCAAGGCGAGCCAGACTGAAGAGGAGAAGAACCGAATTACCTTCACTACTGCAATTTTTTTTTTCTTTTTTCACCTTTTAACTAAGAAAGCAATTTTTTTCTTCTTTTTCCATCAGCTGATTTTATCCTTTTAATTACCACATTTTTATGTTTAACCAGTATTATTGCTGCTACCACTTTACCATTTTTTTAAAGTGACATTTTATTGTCTCTCTATTTTATTTTGGGATTAGTGTTCTCCATTCTATTTTCATCGTTCCTATAGCATCAATTTTCCCTACCTCAATTTTACCTCTATGCTAAAACCCTCTTCCCCACTTTTCCCTTTTTGTTGTCCTGTGTCTCTTACCCTATTCCTGCTTTAGATTTCCTGATTCCTTCTTTTTCCCCCTGTCAAAATTTCACCCTAATTATATATCCTATTTCCACTCCACTGCTCTAAATCCTTATACACCTATCCCTTATCTTTCTTCACTATCCAAAATTCTTTCCCTTCTGTTATCTTTCTATGTTTAGTGCTGTTTGCTTGATTGTTGAGTATTTTGGGTGTTTTTTTTGTTTGTTTGTTTGTTTGTTTTTGTGTGTGTGTGTGTGTGTGTGTGTGTGTGGTTTAGGACTGGTTGTGAGGTTGTTTTGCTTTTTCCTTTTCTTTTTCTTTTTTTTTTTTCGGCTTTTTTAATTTTTTTATTGCTTAAAGTATTACAAAGGGTATTACATATGTGTCCATTTTATCCCCCCGCCCTAGACAGTCCCCCAGCCTCCCCTATCCCCCAGTGTCTTATGTCCATTGGTTATGCTTATACGCATGCATACAAGTCCTTTAGTTGATCTCTTACCCCCCTCCCTCCTGCCCCCCAACCCTCCCGGCCTTCCCACTGCAGTTTGACAATCTGTTTGAGGCAGCTCTGCCTCTGAATCTATTATTGTTCAAAAGTTTATAATGGTCTCTATTATCCATGAATGAGTGAGATCATGTGGTATTTTTCCTTCATTGACTGGCTTATTTCACTTAGCATAATGCTCTCCAGTTCCATCCATGACGTTGCAAATGGTAAGAGTTCCTTCCTTTTTAGAGCAGCATAGTATTCCATCGTGTAGATGTACCACAGTTTTCTAATCCATTCATCTACTGATGGGCACTTAGGCTGTTTCCAGATCTTAGCTATGGTGAATTGTGCTGCTATGAACATAGGGGTGCATATATCTTTTCTGATTGGTGTTTCTGGTTTCTTGGGATATATTCCTAGAAGTGGGATCACAGGGTCAAATGGGAGTTCCATTTTCAGTTTTTTAAGGAAACTCCATACTGTCTTCCATAGTGGCTGCACCAGTCTGCATTCCCACCAGCAGTGCACAAGTGTTCCTTTTTCTCCACATCCTCTCCAGCACTTGTCGTTTGCTGATTTGTTGATGATAGCCAGTCTGACAGGTGTGAGATGGTACCTCATTGTTATTTTGATTTGCATCTCTCGGATGATTAGTGACTTTGAGCATGTTTTCATATGTCTCTTGGCTTTCTGAATGTCCTCTTTTGAAAGGTGTCTATTTAGTTCCTTTGCCCATTTTTTGATTGGATTGTTTATCTTCCTTTTGTTAAGTTGTATGAGTTCCCTATAGATTTTGGAGATTAGGCCCTTATCAGATATGACATTGGCAAATATGTTTTCCCACACAGTGGGTTTTCTCGTTGTTTTGTTGATGGTTTCTTTTGCTGTGCAGAAGCTTTTTATTTTGATGTAGTCCCATTTGTTCATTTTCTCTTTAGTTTCAAGTGCCTTAGGAGCTGTATCAGTGAAGAAATTGCTTCGGCATATGTCTGAGATTTTGTTGCCTTTGGATTCTTCTAGAATTTTTATGGTTTCCTGTCGTACATTTAAGTCCTTTATCCATTTTGAGTTTATTTTTGTGTATGGTGTAAGTTGGTGGTCTAGTTTCATTTTCTTGCATATATCTGTCCAATTTTCCCAGCACCATTTATTGAGGAGACTATCTTGGCTCCATTGTATGTTCTTGCCTCCTTTGTCAAATATTAATTGAGCATATTGGTTCGGGCCGATTTCTGGGCTCTCTATTCTATTCCATTGATCTATATGCCTATTCTTGTGCCAGTACCAGGCAGTTTTGAGAACAGTGGCTTTGTAATACAACTTGATATCTGGTATTGAGATCCCACCTACTTTGTTCTTTTTCAGGATTGCTGCAGCTATTCGGGGTCTTTTTTTATTCCAGATGAATTTTTGGAGAGTTCGTTCTAGATCTCTGAAGTATGCCGTTGGTATTTTAATGGGAAGTGCATTGAATTTATAGATTGCTTTGGGTAGTATGGACATTTTAATGATGTTGATTCTACCAATCCATGAACACGGTATGTTCTTCCATCTGTTTATGTCTTCCTCTATATCTTTTTCCAACGTCCTGTAGTTTTCTGAGTAGAGGTCTTTTACCTCTTTAGTTAAGATTATTCCTAGGTAGCTTAGTTTTTTTGGTGCGATGTTAAACGGGATTGTTTTTATAATCTCTCTTTCTGAAAGTTCACTATTGGTGTATAGAAATGCGTCAGATTTCTTGGGGTTAATTTTGTATCCTGCTACATTGCCAAATTCATGTATTAAGTCTAGTAGCTTTTTGATGGAGTCTCTAGGGTTTTGTATGTATAATATCATGTCGTCTGCAAATAAGGACAGTTTTACTTCCTCTTTTCCAATTTGGGTGCCTTTTATTTCTTCTTCTTGCCGAATTGCAATGGCTAACACTTCCAGTACTATGTTGAACAGGAGTGGTGAGAGGGGGCATCCCTGTCTTGTTCCTGTTCTTAGGGGAAATGGTGTAAGTTTTTGTCCATTGAGTATAATGTTGGCTGTGGGCCTGTCATATATGGCTTTTATTATGTTGAGGTATGATCCTCCTACTCCCACCTTGCTGAGAGTTTTTATCAAAAATGGGTGTTGAATTTTGTCAAATGCTTTTTCTGCATCAATTGATATGACCATGTGGTTTTTTTCTTTCAATTTGTTTATGTGATGTATCACGTTTATTGATTTGCGGATATTGTACCATCCTTTCATCCCTGGGATAAATCCTACTTGGTCATGGTGTATGATCTTTCTGATGTACTGCTGGATCCGATTTGCTAAGATTTTGTTGAGGATTTTGGCATCTATGTTCATGAGGGATATTGGCCTGTAATTCTCTTTCATTGTGTTGTCTTTACCTGGTTTTGGTATTAGGGTGATGCTGGCTTCATAGAATGAGCTTGGAATTGTTCCTTCCTCTTGAATTTTCTTTAGTAGTCTGAGGAGGATAGGTTTTAGTTCTTCCTTGAATGTTTGGTAAAACTCCCCTGTGAAGCCGTGTGGTCCTGGGCTTTTGTTTGCTGGAAGCTTTTTGATGACTGCTTCAGTTTCTTCCATAGTTATTGGCCTGTTGAGATTTTTAGATTCTTCCTGATTGAGTTTTGGAATGTTGTATTTTTCTAGGAATTTGTCCATTTCCTCCAGGTTGTCTAGTTTGCTGGAGTAGAGCTGTCCATAGTATTTTTTAACAATCATTTGTATTTCTGTGGGGTCTGTTGTTATTTCACCTCTTTCATTTCTGATTTTGTTTATTTGGGTCCTCTCTCTTTGCTTCTTGGTGAGTCTGGCAAGAGGTTTGTCAATCTTGTTTATCCTTTCGAAGAACCAGCTCTTGGTTTCATTGATTTTCTGTATTATTTTTTTGGTCTCTATGTTATTTATTTCTGCTCTAATCTTTATTATCTCCTTCCTTCTGCTCACTCTGGGGTTTTCTTGTTGCTCTCTTTCTAATTCTTTGAGTTGTAGAGTTAGCTGATTTACTACCATTTTTTCTTGTTTTTTGAGATAGGCCTGTAGAGCTATAAAGTTCCCTCTCAGGACTGCTTTCATTGTGTCCCATAGGTTTTGGATTGTTGTGTTTTCATTGTCATTAGTTTCCAGGATGTTTTGAATTTCTTCTTTGATTTCATTGGTAACCCAATCAATATTTAATAGCATGCTATTCAGCTTCCAGGTGTTTTGAGTATTTTGGATTGTTTTTATTGTAGTTTATTTCTAATATTATGCCACCGTGGTCTGCGAAGACGCTTTTTATGATTTCAATCTTCTTGAATTTGGGGATACTTTGCTTGTGACCCAATATATGGTCTATTTTTGAATATGTGTCATGAGCACTTGAGTAGAATGTATATTCCGTGGCACTGGGGTGAAGTGTTCTGAAGATGTCTATTAAGTCCATCTGATCTAGTGAGTCATTTAGTATTGCTGTATCTTTGCTGATTGTTTGTCTAGAGGACTTATCCAGTGATGACAGTGGTGTATTAAAGTCCCCTACTATGATTGTATTGTTGTCGATCTCTCCTTTGATATCTTCCAGAAGATTTTTTATGTATTTGGGTGCTCCTGCATTGGGTGCATATATGTTTATCAGGGTTATATCTTCTTGTTGTATTGATCCTTTTAGTATTATGAAGTGGCCTTCCGTATCTCTTGTTATGGCCATCACTTTGAGGTCTATTTTGTCCGATATAAGTATTGCTACCCCAGCTTTCTTTTCTTTTCCATTAGCCTGAAAGATATTTTTCCATCCCTTCACTTTCAGTCTGTGTGAGTCCTTTCTAATGAGGTAAGTCTCTTGTAGACAGCAAATGTATGGGTCATGATTTTTTATCCATTCAGCCACTCGATATCTTTTGGTTGGAGCATTTAGTCCATTTAAGTTTAAAGTTATTATTGAAAGGTACTTGTTTGTAGCCATTTCTTTTTTTGTGTGTGTGGCTGTTTTCTTTCTGGGATTTTTATTTCTTCTTATTACACCAGTCCCTTTAGCATTTCTTGCATTGCTGCCTTGGTGGTGATAAACTCCCTTAGCCTTTTTTTGTCTGTGAAGCTTCTTATTTCCCCTTCAATTTTGAATGATAGCCTTGCTGGATAGAGTATTCTTGGATTCAGTCCTTTGCTTTGCATCACTTTGTAAATTTCCGTCCATTCTTTTCTGGCCTGATGTGTTTCTGTTGAGAAATCATTGGATAATCTAATGGGAGATCCCTTGTATGTAACTTTCCGTCTCTCTCTTGCAGCCTGTAAGATTCTCTCTTTGTCCTGGACATTTGCCATGGTAATTATGATGTGTCTTGGTGTGGGTCTTTTCGGGTTCACCTTGCTTGGGACTCTCTGGGCTTGTGTGACTTTTTTCTTCCCCACCTCAGGGAAGTTTTCTGATATTATTTCTTCCAATAGGTTTTCTAATCCTTGTTCCTCTTTCTGTTGTTCTGGCACCCCTATTATTCGTATGTTGTTTCGTTTCATGTTGTCCCAAAGCTCCCTTAGGCTCTCCTCCTGTCTTTTAATTTTTTTCTCCAACTGAAGTACAGTTTGGGTGTGTTTTGCTTCCCTGTCTTCTAATTCACTAATTCGGTCTTCCGCTTCTCCTAGTCTACTGTTGATACTTTTAATGGTGTTCTTTATTGCAGCTATATCGCACTTCATTTCTTCTTGGGTCTTAGTTAAGTTGTCGATTTTTTCATCTGTTTCTTCTTGCTTCTTGGATAAGTTGTCGATTTTTTCCTCCATCCGGTGTATGCACTCTAGGACCATTATTCTGAATTCTTTTTCTGTCATGTTGTATGCCTCTGTATCACTTAGCTGCTTTTCTGGTGAGTCCTCCTTTTCTTTCCTTTGGGGATTTCTTTGTCTACCCATGTTTGATCTCACTGACGTATATAGATATTGAGTCGTTCAGTGGCTGCTCCCTAGGTGGCAGTGGCTCCTTGGGCTGTGGTTGCTCCTTGGGCGGTTGTGGTAGCAGCTGCTACTCTGTTGTTAGCGGGTCTTCTGATGGGTGCTGTTCACAGCTGTTGTGGCTCGGCCAGATGTGTAGACTCCCATCACCCTCCGATCGCCTGATCAGCCCCTTGCCCAGGCCTGACGCCTCCGCCAGAGGTGTCAGGCTTGGACAAGGGACCCCCATCTCCCCCCAATCACTGGCTCTGACCCCCGCCCAGGCCTGAGGCCTCTGGCCCAGGAATCATGCCTGGGCAGGGGACCCCCATCTCCCTCTGATCGCTTGCTCCACCCCTCGCCCAAGCCTGAAACCTCTGACCCAGGCTTCAGGCCTGGGCAAGGGGACCATCATATCCCCCCAATCCCCGGCTCCGCCCCCCACCCAGGCCTGATGCCTCTGGCCGAGGCGTCCGGCCTGGGCAGCGGGGACCCGCAGAGGCAGCAGCGCCGTGATCCCCCGCTCTGCCCCTGCCCAGGCCTAACACCTCTGGCCGAAGCATTAGGCCTGGGCAGGGGACCCCCAGCTCCCAGTGGTTGCAGGCTCCGCCCCTGCCCAGGCCTAACACCCCTGGCCTAGCCGTCCGGCCCGGGCAGCGGGGACCCGCAGTGGCAGCGGGGGGCGCCGCCATCGTGCGGGCTCCGCCCCTGCCCCTGCAGGACGCCTCTGGCTGAGGCATCCGGCTCGGGTAGCAGGGACCCGCAGCCTCAGCGGCCCCGCGATCATGGGCTCCGCTTTAGGCACAGGCAAGGGACCCCTAGCTCTCGGGACTGCCAGTTTCGACTGTGCCCAGCTCCCATCGCTGGCTCCACCCCTACTTCCTGCTATCACTGGCCAGGGTGGCAAAGGCGCCTGATTTTCAGATCATGGCTGGGGGGCAGGGCAAAGGTGGCCCCAGGGCCGCCTTTGAACTGCTCCCCACCTCTTAGCTCCCCCCTGGGTTTCCCATCACTGTCAGTGGCAGGGAGCTTCTTCCTGCTTTCCCTTTCGCCTCCCTGCATGTGCCTACATATGCAAATTAGCCGCCATCTTGTTGGCAGTTAACTGCCATCTCAGTTGGCAGTTAATTTGCATATAGCCCTGATTACCCAATGAAAAGGGTAGTGCCGTACGCCAATTACCATTTTTCTCTTTTATTAGTGTAGATTTTGATTTCTCTGAAACTCTTAAAAAAATGATTTGAAAATATCAGAAGATCACAGACATTCCAGAAAACTGGGATCTTAACCCAGCCAAAGGAATGACATTTCAATTTTTCAATTTTATTTATTATTTTGTTAGCTTTTGTTTTTCTTTTTTGTTCCCCCCCCTTTTTTTTGTTTGTTGCTTTTATTCTTTCTTCTTTCTTTGTTCTCCTTTTTTTGTTGTTTGTTCCTTTATTTCCTACTTCTGTACACATTATTTTTTCAACCACGTGAGCAAAAGACATGTGAGCGGTGCACTCTTGTCCAGGGAGCATTAGCCCCGTGAGCAGCCTGCGTCGAGCCAAAGAGAGGCAACCTCATGTGGCCTGCCCCTATCCAAGGAGCAGCAGCTGTGTGAGCAGCCCGCTTCCCCGTCCGAAGAGCAGCAACCACATGAGCAGTCTGACCTGTCCGAGGAGCAGCAGCTGAACAAGCATCTTGCCCTTGTCCAAGCAGCAGCAGCCGCACAAGCAGCCTGCCCAATCCAAGGAACAGCAGCTGTGTGCCCATCCGAGGAGCAGCAGTTCTGCAAGTAGCCTGGCCCCATTCGAGGAGCAGCGGCAGCCGAACCCGGTCCAAGAAACAGCAACCACATGAGCAGACCGGCCACATCTGGTGAGTGGCAGCTCTACACAGCATGCACCGGAGGAGCAGAGCCACAACAGCCTGCACCTGTCTGATGAGCAGCAGCCGATACTAGGAGCAGTAGCCCCACAAGCAGCCCACCACAGAGGAACAACAGCAGCATGCAGCCAGTCCCCAATCAAGGTTCAGCAGCCACGTGAGCAGTCTGCCCCAGGTCAAGGAGTAGCAGCTGTGTGCGTAGCCAGCCCCAACCAAGGAACAGCAGCTTCGTGATCAGCACATCCTCTGTCTCAGGAACAGATTCTGTGTGTGAAGCCTCCCCCCACCAGCCAGAGGAGCCACCACACTGTGAACAGCACCCACCAGAGGAGCTGCTGCCAACTGAGGAGCAGCTGCTACAATAACCGCCAGAGGAGCAACCACAGCCCGAGGAGCCACTGCCACCCAAGGAGCAGTCGCTGAATGACTCAACATCTAGATATGTCGGTGAGATCAAACATGGGTACACAAAGAAACCCCCGAAAGAAAGAGAAGGAGGACTCGCCAGAAAAGCAGCTAAGTGAAACCGAGGCATGCATGACAGAAAAAGAATTCAGATTAAGGGTCCTAGAGTGCATAAACCGGATGAAGGAAAAACTCAACAACTTATGCAAGAAGCAAGAAGAAACAGATAAAAAAAATCAATAAATTATGTAAGAACCAAGAAGAAATGAAGAGTGATATAGCTGCAATAAAAAACACCATTGAAAGTTTCAACAGTAGACTAGGAGAAGCGGAGGACCAAATTAGCGAATTAGAAGACAGGGAAGCAAAACTCCCAAACTGAATTGCAATTGGCGAAAAAAATTAAAAGACAGGAGGAGAGCCTAAGGGAGCTATGGAACAACATGAAACGAAACAACATGCGAATAATAGGGGTGCCACAACAACAGAAAGAGGAACAAGACTTAGAAAACCTATTGGAAGAACTAATATCAGAAAACTTCCCTGAGGTGGGGAAGAAAAAAGAGTCACACAAGCACAGAGAGTCCCAAACAAGGTGACCTTAAAAGACCCACATCAACACGCATCATAATTACCATGGCAAATGTTCAGGACAAAGAGAGAATCTTAAAGGCTGCAAGAGAGAGACGGAAAATTACATACAAGGGATCTCCCATTAGATTATCATATGATTTCTCAACTAAACACATCAGGCCAGAAAAGAATGGACGGAAATTTACACAGTGATGCAAAGCAAAGCAATGAATCCAAGAATACACTATCCAGCAAGACTATCATTCAAAATTGAAGGGGAAATAAGAAGCTTCACAGACAAAATAAGGCTAAGGGAGTTTATCAATACCAAGCCAGCAATGCAAGAAATGCTAAAGGGATCAGTGTAAAAAGAAGAAATAAAAAGCTCAGAAAGAAAACACACAGAAAAAATAGAAATGGCTACAAACAAGTACCTTTCAATAATAACTTCAAAGGTAAATGGACTAAATGCTCCAACCAAAAGACATCGAGTGGCTGAATGGATAAAAAATAAAAATAAAAAAAAAAATAAATGACCCATACATTTGCTGTCCACAAGAGACTGACCTCAGAATCAGGGACTCACACAGACTAAAAGTGAAGGGATGGAAAAATATCTTTCAGGCAACTGGAAATGAAAATATAGCTGGGGTAGCAATACTTATATCTGACAAAATAGACCTCAAAGTGAAGGCCATAATAAGAGATAAGGGAGGCCACTTCATAATACTAAAGGATTCAATATACAGAGGATTTAACCCTGATAAACATATATGCACTCAATACAGAAGCACCCAAATACATAAAAAAAAAACTCCTGGAATATATCAAGGGAGAGACTGACAACAATACAATCATAGTAGGGGACTTTAATACACCACTGACATCACTGGATAAATCCTCTAGACAAAAATAAATAAATAAATAAATAAAATGGTAAAGAAACAGCAATCCTAAATGACTCACTAGATCAGATGGACTTAATTGACATCTTCAGAACATTTCACCCCAAAGCCACGGAATATACGTTCTTCTCAAGTGCTCATCGGACATATTCAAAAACAGACCACATACTGGGTCACAAACAAAGTCTCCCCAAATTCAAGAAGATTGAAATCATACCAAGCATTTCCTCAGACCACAAGGGCATAATACTAGAAATAAACTAGAATAAAAACAACTCAACATTTTCAAACACTTAGAAATAAAAACACTTAGGAGCTGAATAGCATGTTATTAAATATTGATTGGGTTACCAATGAGATCAAAGAAGAAATTAAAAACATCCTGGAAACTAATGACAATGAAAACACAACAATCCAAAACCTATGGCACACAATGAAAGCAGTCCTGAGAGGGAACTTTATAGCTCTACAGGTCTATCTCAACAAACAAGAAAAAATGGTAGTAAATCATCTAAAACTACCTCTCAAAGAATAAGAAAGAGAGCAACAAGGAAAGCCCAGAAGGAGCAAAAGGAAGGAGATAATAAAGATTAGAGCAGAAATACATGACATAGAGACAAAAAAAACAATACAGAAAATCAATGAAACCAAGAGCTTGTTCTTTGAAAGGATAAACAAGATTGTTGAACCTCTAGTCAGGCTCACCAAGAAATAAAGAGAGAGGACCCAAATAAACAAAATCAGAAATGATAATGGCGAAATAACAACAGACCCCAGAGAAATACAAATGATTGTTAAAAAATACTATGGACAACTCCACTCCAACAAACTAGACAACCTGGAGGAAAAGGACATATTCCTAGAAACATACAACATTCCAAAACTCAATCAGGAAGAATCTAAAAATCTCAACAGGCCAATAACTATGGAAGAAATTGAAGAGTCATCAAAAAGCTTCCAGCAAACAAAAGCCCAGGACCACACGGCTTCACAGGGGAGTTTTACCAAACATTCAAGGAAGAACTAAAACCTATCCTCCTCAGACTACTACAAAAAATTAAAGAGGAAGGAACACTTCCAAGCTCATTTTATGAAGCCAGCATCACCCTAATTCCAAAACCAGGTAAAGACAACACAATGAAAGAGAATTACAGGCCAATATCCCTCATGAACATAGATGCCAAAATCCTCAACAAAATCTTGGCAAATCAGATCCAGCAGTACATAAGAGAGATCATACACCATGAACAAGTAGGATTTATCTCAGGGATGCAAGGATGGTACAATATCCGCAAATCAATAAACATGATATACCACATAAACAAATTGAAAGAAAAAAAAAACCCACAGTCATATCAACTGATACAGAAAAAGCATTTGACAAAATTCAACACCCATTTTTGATAAAACCTCTCAGCAAGGTAGGAATAGAAGGATCATACCTCAACATAATAGAAGCCATATATGACAAACCCACAGCCAACAGCATACTCAATGGGCAAAAACTAAAACCATTTCCCCTAAGAACAGGAACAAGACCGGGATGCCCACTCTCACCACTCCTGTTTGACAGTGTACTGGAAGTATTAGCCACTGCAATTAGACAAGAAGAAGAAGAAATAAAAGGCATCCAAATTGGAAAAGAAGAAGTAAAACTGTCTTTATTTGCAGATGATATGATATTATACATAAAAAAACCTAAATACTCCATCAAAAAACTATTAGACTTAATAAATGAATCTGGCAATGTAGCAGGATACAAAATTACTGCCAAGAAGTCTATGGCATTTCTATGCACCAATAGTGAACTTACCGAAAGAGAGACTTAAAAAGCAATCCCATTTACCATCGCACCAAAAAATACTAAGCTACCTAGAAATAAACTTAACTAAAGAGGTAAAAGACCTCTATTCAGAAAATATTCATGTTCTTGGATTGGTCGAATCAACATCATTAAAATGTCCATAATACCCAAAGAAATATATAAATTCAAGGCACTTTCCATTAAAATACCAATGGCATATTTCACAGACCTAGAACAAACTCTCAAAAAATTCATCTGGAATAAAAAAAGACCCCAAATAGCTGCAGCGATCCTGAGAAAGAACAATGTAGGTGGGATCTCAATACCAGGTATCAAGTTGTATTACAAAGCCACTGTTCTCAAAACTGCCTGGTACTGGCACAAAAACAGACATATAGATCAATGGAATAGAACAGACAGCCCAGAAACGGGCCCGAACCAATATTCTCAATTAATATTTGACAAAGGAGGCAAGAACATACAATGGAGTCCAGATAGTCCCTTCAATAAATGGTGTTGGGACAATTGGACAGATACATGCAAGAAAATGAAACTAGACCGCCAACTTACACCACACACAAAAATAAACTCAACATGGATAAAGGACTTAAATATAGGACCAGAAACCATTAGAATATTAGAAGAATCCAAAGGCAACAAAATCTCAGACATATGCCAAAGCAATTTCTTCACCGATACAGTTCCTATGGCATTGGAAACTAAACAGAAAATAAACAAATGGGACTACATCAAAATAAAAAGCTTCTGCACAGCAAAGAAACTATCAACAAAACAACAAGAAAACCCACTGCATGGGAGAACATATTTGCCAATGTTATCACCGATAAGGGTTTAATCTCCAACTAGGGAACTCATACAACTTAATAAAAGGGAGATAATCCAATCAAAAAATTGGCAAAGGACCTAAATAGACACCTTTCAAAAGAGGACATTCAGAAAGCCAAGAGACATATGAAAACATGCTCAAAGTCACTAAAATCATCCGAGTGATGCCAATCAAAACAACAATGAGGTACCATCTCACACCTGTCAGAATGGCTATCATCAACAAATCCACAAAACACAAGTGCTGGAGTGGATGTGGAGAAAAAGGAACACTCGTGCACTGCTGGTGAGAATGCAGACTGGGGCAGCCACTATGGAAGACAGTATGGAGTTTCTCAAAAAACTACAAATGGAACTCCCATTTGACCCTGTGATCCCACTTCTAGGAATATATCCCAAGAAACCAGAAACACCAATCAGAAAGGATATATGCACTCCTATGTTCATAGCAGCACAATTCACCATAGGTAAGATCTGGAAACAGCCTAAGTGCCCATCAGTAGATGAATGGGTTAAAAAACTGTGGTACATCTACACGATGGAATACTATGCTGCTGTAAAAAAGAAGGAACTCTTACCATTTGCAACAGAATGCATGGAACTGGAGAGCATTATGCTAAGTGAAATAAGCCGGTCAATGAAGGAAAAATACCACATGATCTCACTCATTTATGGATAATAAAGACCATTATAAACTTATGATCAAAAATAGATACAGAGGCAGAGCTGCCTCAAACAAACTGTCAAACTACAGCGGGAAAGCCGGGGAGGGATGGGTGGCTGGAGAGGGGTGACAAGAGATCAACTGAAGGATTTGTATGCATGCATATAAGCATAACCAATGGACATAAGACACTGGGGGTAAGCGAGGCCAGGGGATTGTCAAGGGCGGGAAAAAAAGGAGACATATGTAATACTCTTTATAATACTTTAAGCAATAAAACAATAAAAAATACTAAAATAAAAAATACAATAAAATAAAATATCAGAGAGGAATGGAGAGGGAGAGATAGAAACATCAACAATGAGAATCATTGATTGGCTGCCTCCTGTACGTCCCTCACTGGGGATCGAGCCAGCAACCTGGGTTATGTGTCCAGACCAGGAATCAAACTGTGACCTTCTGACTCATAGGTCAACACTCAATCACTGAGCCATGCTGGTTGGGCTGAAAACTTTTTGAAATATACAGTAGGTCCTCGGGTTATATCGCGACATAATGCAATTTTCCCCGTTAAGTCAGAACCCACCTATAGAATCACCTACATCACTCACATGGAGCACATACAGAGCAGTAATGAAGTGAAAGAGTAAAAAAAAAAAAATTAAAGCAAGATAACAATTCCTGACCTTTACTTGTGGCAGATAATAAAAAACAAAGCACATATGTACATATGTCGAAATGACGGAACTTTTTTTTATTAACACTGTAAATGGGAGATAGTGATGTAACCGCAAAACAACATACATCGAGTTCAACGTAACCCGAGGACTGCCTAAATAAAATTTGAGTCCAAAACGTTGACTTTTAGATGTGAAATTTAGCAAGCACTCTAACTGTCCTGTGCGCATTCTCAATAGCCATAGTATTCTAGACTTATGTAATATATTAGAGGCCCAGTGCATGAAATTCGTGCACTCAGGGGGTCCCTCAGCCCGGCCAGAACCCTCTCACATTCTGGGAGCCCTCGGGGGATGTCCCACTGATCGCTTCGCGATGCTACAGAGGTGGGAGAGGCTCCCACCACCACCGCTGCGCTCGCCAGCCATGAGCCCTATGGGAGCGCACTGATCACCAGGATGCAGCTTCTGTATTGAGCATCTGTCCCCGGTGGTCAGTGCCCATCATAATGACTGGTCATTCTGCGGTTCAACCATTTGCATATTAGGATTTTATTATATAGAATTCATGTCTCAGATAGTACCAATCCATTTGTTTTTCATTGATAGCACTTTCATTCTTGTTCTGAAAATAATGAGATAGCTCCAATTTTACAAACCTTACCAATCAAGATCTGTTCACTCTTTGGCCCAAGCAAAGGAGATAACATTTTGTCAGAAGTGTAATATACAAACGACTTGAGGCTCCATTTGAATTTTGGATTTCCTCTGCTGTTACCTTTTGTCTCCAACTCCTGTCCCAAGGTTTTCTAACAAACCACAGAAGCCCTCACATCCTCACATACAGACCACTGGTCCATAGCATCAGTACCTTATCCACCTTCTTCAGGTCTTGGTCCTTTTGGGTGATATGCATGTATTTCTTTAAAGCATATTCACCACAAACAGATTTGTCTTTCATTTCCTGAGCACTCACTTCTAATTCTTTCTCCATTTCCGTCTTGAAAGACTCTTCAATAATCTGCTGTAAATAGATGACCAGCAAAATAGGAGATACACATATACATTTTAAAAACACATAGTACTATAACTCTGTTTCTTTATGTGACATGTGCATGACAGAAAACTGTTTCATTCGTTGCTACTATCAAAGTGGCACAAATATATCATGTAATGAAGAATAGGAATTACTGTGCCTAAAGTGTGTGTGTTCCAGATCAAATGAGCCAGGAATTCAAGGAACATGATACAGAAGATTAATCTTCGTAAGGTCCAGCAGGCATGAGAAGTAGCAGGGTAATCCATCTGCCTGGGACCAGAATCAGGACATAGAAAGTCAAAGACAATGAGGAGGGAGGAGGGCAGGGCAGCCTGAGGAAGCCACCAGATTGGCAGCCACCTCCCCCAGTTTCTTCTGGTCCTAGCCAGCTGACCTTGAAATCCCTTACACAGGGAAGTTCTACAGCAAAGCAGAGTCCATCTCCTTTCCGAGTGTGTTTTCAGGAACATGAGAATGCATGCTCACAGACTTGCAAAGCTCCCTTTTCCTATGAGACCCCTATTATGCCCATGTACAGCCTTTTTCAGTGGGCTTAAGCACAGGAGAGGATTGGGATGCCTGCAGCAAGCTTTTTAAAAGTTACCTACTAGCATGGAGAACTGAGCTATGCTTATTATACCTTTTCTCGATCCAGTTTTTCTAGTTTTCTCCGTTCTCTTTCCAAAGCTTTCTGTTCATTCTGCCTTCTTTCTTCTCTCAGCTTCTGTTCTTTCAGCAGGGTCCATATTCTTTCTTCTTCACTCTCTTCTCTAACTTCTTTCTCATCTGCACCTAAAGAGACAGAAAATAAAGAGCAGAGGCCCAGGGAGACTGCTCAACTCTCAGTTGATTGTGTTGGCCTGCTGATCCATCTTCATGGTCTCGCAGCCTCCAGCCCCACACCTGGCACATCATCTGCCTTTTACTTTACTTCGATGAAAACAAGTCACCCTTGCCATGAACAACTTCAACTGTCCTCCTGCCACAACACATTTCCTTATCTTCCTCACCCCTTCTTCTGTACTCTGCCCTTCGCAAGCCTTGCATTTCTGCCTCTATCCTCAGTTGTAACTCTCTATTTAGGATTCTAACTTAAACATTAGTCTGTATTTATACAGCAGTTGTATAACTCTTCCCCTAATTCCCACAAAAGCAATCGAGCCTCTACCGCCCAGAACAGTACAAAATTATTACAAAACCAGCACCCCGCCCCTGAACCCCCCTAGTCATCTTACCAACATTTCCCACTTGCCCTGGGCCGATCCCTTCCTGGAGTTTTAGCTATTACCTCTGCCCTGATCATTCTCACATCTTTTTCTCTAGCACAGATCTCTCCCCCAGTCTCATCCGCATTTCTGGCCAGTTCCCTACCATCAACACTTGGAAATCCCACAGCATCAGCTTCAGACCTGAAGTTATCATTCCTGTCCCTTTTTATCATGCCTTTCTACACTACATTCACTCATCCACCAGGGCTTACAGGCTCTAACTCCCCCAGATACT
Source organism: Myotis nattereri (assembly GCF_964212035.1). NCBI lineage: Eukaryota > Metazoa > Chordata > Mammalia > Chiroptera > Vespertilionidae > Myotis > Myotis nattereri. The sequence continues at coordinate 35,539,826 of NC_138094.1, read as the reverse complement.
GCAATAAGACTACCTCTCACCTTTTACCTGGACAGCTGAGCTGAAATAACCTAATCAATGTGCTCACCCTGACATCAGTCTCTCTGCCTTCAAGCAACCACCATCAGCAGCACCCTTCATTTCCTGAAAAGAAGACCTGGATTTCTGTTGCTGTCTCTGCTCTGGTGGTGTCCACACCTTCTTTCCGGACTGACCTGAAATAGTACACTACTTCTGCACTGGGAACACTGCACCTCCAGCAGCAGACTCATGCTACCTGGGTATATTTGTGCCTCCCTTGCTCTGTGCTTTGCTTTCAATCTCTCCCTAACCTAATACTCACTTCCTCCCACCTCTCCCACACAACCCCACCACTGAGCAAGCGCCCAGGACCCTGAAAAAAGAGATAAACGAACAGAAGAATATACCATGTTCATGGACTGGTAGAATTAATATCATTAAAATGTGCCTACTATCCAAAGCAATCCTTAGATTCAATGCAATCACTATTAAAATGCCAAGTGCATATTTCACAGATCTAGAATTTTGCAAAAAAATTATATTTGCATATAAATTTGAATGTTCTGAACATTCAAATGAGATACAGAACACTGAAAAAGACCCCAAAATAGCCACAACATTCGTTTTTGTTTTTGTTTTTGTTTTTTTTTGTTGTTTTTTTCAGTATAGCAAAGGCGGGGATTTGTTAAAGAACAAGTACAGACTCCAAAGTAGGGAGGGGGAAAGAGTACCACAGAACAGACTCCCACATAGGGAGGGAGGTAGGGTCCCCTAGCCTCAACATTCTTGAGAAACAGGAACAAATGAGACTACATTGAATTAAAAAACTTCTGCAAAGCAAAAAAAAATCAGCATCAAAATGAAAAGGGAATCCACTGTATTGGAGCACATATTTGCCAATAATACATATGGTAAGGGGTTAATTTCCAAAACACATAAAGTACTCCTATAATCCACCAAAAGAAAAACAACCCCATTAAATGTGGACAGAAAATCTAAATAGATACTTCTCCAATGACAACATACAAATGGCAAGAGACATGAAGATAGGCTCAATGTCACTAATTATTAGAGAGATGCAAATTAAAATGACAATGAGGTGCCACTGCAAACCAGCCAGAATAGCAACCATTAATAAGTCATACAATAAGTGCTGGTGAGGTTGTGGATAAGAAGGAACCTTAGCACACTTCTGGCTAAGGAATACAAGATACAGCCACTAAGAAAAACAGTATTCCTAAAGTGACACCTCTCCACCACCACATTTACACAGTATTTTGTACCTGCCTTCTCACAACCACATGAATCTGTTTGTTCTACATCTATTGTTCCAGGCTTTATTTGTCTATTCCCTGTAGCTCAAAGCAAAAGTCCTCACCTGTCACAGGTTTAACTCAATGTCAATCCCACAGATGGCTATGCTTGCCTTTCTCCTCTGGCTCTGGAAGAGCCTAAACTTTTGTAGGCTACACTTTCCCCCCAGCAATGCTAAGAGACAAATTCATAGGTTCACCAAAGGATTTTGAAGGTTTTTGCTAACAGGACAGAAACAACACAGTCATTTCGGACTCATACTCCTGGTCATGAAATTCAAATACCAGAGGAGGCAGTTGATCATTTTCACAGGCAGAAATGCAATCTTCTTCTTGCTTGCAGACCTAAATGCCATCGCTTTATCACATGGAATAGCAATCTCAAAATAGAAATGCTGTTTGGTTGCTGACTTTAAACAATAAAGAAGAAAAAAGGACTATATCTTTGCTGTGCATTGCATAACAACATTTCGTTCAACAGACCACATATATGACAGTGGTCCCATCTTCTCTCTATATAAAAGTCCAAGCAACGGTTAAGACTGGCCGGTAGCTATGATGTGCACTGACCACTAGAGGGCAGATGCTCAAGGCAGAATCTGCTCCCTGGTGGTCAGTGTGCTCCCATAGCCAAGCTCCCATGACCAGACAACTTCCCATGGTTGCTCCCGCGACCCCACCCCTGCCAGTAGGCCCCGATCAGGAGTGGACAAGATGGCCCTGTTCACCAGCCAGGCCAAGGGACCCCCCAAAATCATGCACCAGGCCTCTGGTAAGATTATAATGGAGCTGAAAAATCACTACTGTCTAAGTGGTGTGGCTATCACCACATGGTGATGTAATACAATGCATTACTCCCGTGTCTATGGAGATGCTAATGTAAACCAACCCACTGTGCTGCCAGTCATATAAAAGTACAGCACATACAACTACGTCTAGTACCTAATACTTAATAAATATAATAAAGGACCATGTCACTGGTTTATGTATTTACTACACTACCCTTTTAATCACTGTTTGATAGTGTTTTTTTTTTCTAATGATAAAGAAAAGTGTGCTGTGAAACAGCATCCCATGTTATATGGGCAGCAACTTCATATACCTCATGTTTATTACATCTCTCGATGGCGTCATTTTCTCCTGTGCTTGATTTAATCTTGTTTTGTACAGTAACATGCTGTATGTGCTTGTACCGGAGGGGCAATAGGCTACCTGGATGTACAGGAGGCTGTACCACCTAGATTTACAAAAGTGCACTCTGATGTTCACACAACAATGAATTCCCGAAGGACACATTTCTTAGAATATATACCTGCTATTAAATGGTGCATGACTGTACTTTGTAGCTACCTAATTAGTATTTCCACTGGACATCTCAAAGATATCAAGTTTTGGATTTTTTCACTTCCCTTTGTATCCAAATGAAGAGGGGAAATGATGATTATAAGAGAATTTTTCAATGATCAATGTAAACATTACTTAAGAATAATTTTAAAAGCCATTGTTATAATTTTCATTCTATCTCTGAGATAGAACACCTATGAACTCAGTTGGTTTCCTTTATTGTATTATTTTTATTTCCTACTCACCCAGGTCTCTGCGAAACAACCTATCACAGCCACTCTTGGGTGGCCACTGCCCCTACTCAGTATCTATCCCATCAGAGGTCTTGGTGATGGCTAGCTGACTGCTGACTTTCCCACTAGAAGCTCCATGAAGAAAGGGCTTGGGTTGTCCCACTGCAGTATGCCCAGCACCCAGCACACAGGAGGTGTTTGTTTTTCTTTTTTCACAATTAAATCAATGAGGTGATATTGGGTGATAGAGTTTTCATATATGAAGTGAAGGTTCTCATGAAGTCTCGCTGAATGAGTGCTTTACAGGATGGTGTACCCTGGAATCAGTGAGAACAATCCTTTCAAAGTCTCTTGTTTCGTTTGGCAATTCCTCATCTCCCTGAGTATGCTGACTTGAACCAAGAAACTACTTACAAGAGGCGTTGAACATGATAGTCCCATCCAAACACTGGAAAAACAAGAGGTGGTTTTACTTAAGAAATCTCCTTTCAAGCTTGAGGCTTAAACTCTTTAGTTCAAGGAGAAAAAGATCTGGCTGGAGTATGAGACAAAGCTCTAATCTCCCCCTAGAGCTTTCCTCCCTGATTCCACACAGGGGAGGGAAGTGTGTAAATTAGAGACAGTAAGAAGAAAGAGAAAGTGGGCCAGACAAGTTTGATGACGAGTTTTCCTCCAATGTCATCAGCTCTTCTGAAAACTGAAATATAAAGGTTCTTCTGTCCTTATTTTTTTTTTTTAAAGACATGAAGGAAACAAAGAATTATTAACATACTACAATCACATTGAAGATGTATATGGGTATTAACCGCCATTTCAATTTTATACTATGATTTCCCAAAATGGAATGGTTTCTGAAGAACTGTCTTAAGCAAAAAGGTAACTGCTTTGTCAGACTATGGACAAATAAGAAAAATACAATCTTCCAAAACTCAATCAGGAAAAATCAGAAAACCTGAATAAGCCAGTAAGTACTGATGGAATTGAAGCAGTAATTAGATAACTTCCAGCAAACAGAAGTCCTGGTCCAGATGGCTTCATAGGGAAGTTTTATCAAACATTCAAAGAAAAACTAATACCTAATCTCCTCAACTATTCCAAATATCCAAGGGAAAGGATCACTTTCTATGAGGACAGCATTACCCAAATCCCAAATCCAGATAAAGCCACTACAAAGAAAGAGAATTATCCCTGATGAATACAGACCCTAAAATCTTCAACATAATTTTAGCAAATGAGATCCAGCAATACATTAAAAAGACCATACATCATGACCAAATGGCATTTATTCTAGGAATGCAAGGCTGGTACAATATCCACAAATCAATAAATGTGATATATCACATTAACAGACTGCAACACTCAAAAATCACATGATCATTTCAATCAATGCAGAAAAAGCATGACAAAATCCAACACCCTTTTTTGATAAAAACTTTCAGTAAAGTAGAAATAGATCATACCTCAACATATTAAAAAGCCATATATTACAAACCTACAGCCAATATCATACTCAATGGCTAAAAACTAAAACCATTTTCCCTAAGAATAGGAAGCCAGGGATGCAACATAACAGGATATAAAATTAACACCCAGTAAACTATGGCATTTTTATATACCAACATTGAACGCTCAGAAAGAGAAATAAAAGAACAATCCCAATTAGCACTGCAACAACAACAAAAAATTGAGACTTATGAATAAACTTAACCAAAGTGGTAAAATACGTATACTCAGAAAACCATAGCACACTGAAAAAAGAGGTAGAAGAAGATATAAACTAGAGGAAGAATATACCATGTTCATAGATTGGCAGAAATAAATATCATCAAAATGTCCATACTACCCAAAGCAATCTTTAGGTTCAATGCATACCTATTAAAATACCAATGGCATATTTCACAGACTTAGAAAAATACTCTAAAAATTATACCAAAAAAGACCTCAAAAGCTGCAGCAAGCTTGAGAAAGAGAGAAGTTGGAGGAATAACAATACTAGATATCAAGTTATACTAGAAAGCCACTGTAATCAAAATAGCCTGGTACTGGTACAAGTATCGCATACAGAGCAATGGAACAGAACTAAGAACCCAGAAATTGACCCACACCACTATACTAAACTAGTATTTGACAAAGGAGGCAAGAGCATACAATGGAGCAGAGGCAGTCTCTTCAAGAAATGGTGTTGGGATAATTAGACAGATATATGCAAAAACATGAAATAAGACCAACTTACACCATACACAAAATAAACTCAAAATGGATAAAAGACTTAAATTTAAGTTGGGAAACCATAAAAATCCTAGAAGAAATCACGGGCACCAAAATCTCAGCCATCTTACACAGCAACATGTTTATGGATACAGTGCCTAGGGCAAAGGAAACTAAGAAGGAAATAGACAAATGGGGCTACATCAAAATAAAAAGCAGCTGCACAGCAAAAGAAACCATCAAGAAAATAACAAGAGCCCTGACTGGTTTGGCTCAGTGGATAGAGCGTTGACATGTGGACTGAAGGGTCCTAGGTTCGATTCTGGTCAAGGGCATGTACCTTGGTTACAGGCACATCCCCAGTGGGGGGTGTGCAGGAGGCGCTGATTGGTGTTTCTCTCTCATCGATGTTTCTAACTCTCTATCCCTCTCCCTTCCTCTCTGTAAAAAATCAATAAAAGTATTTTTTTAAAAAGAAAATAACAAGAGAGTCTACTGCATGGGAGAACATATTTGCCAATGATACATCCAATAAGGAGTTAGTTTCCAAAATATATTGAGAACTCATACAATTTAACAAAAACAAGGTAAACAGTCCAATTAAAAAATGGGCAAAGAACATAAATAGACACTTCTCCAAAGAGGACATACAGAAAGCCAAGAGACATATGAAAAAATTCTCAAAGTAACTAATCATCTGGGAAATGCAAATCAAAACAACAATAAGGTACCAGCTCACACTTGTCAGAGTGGCTATCATCAAGAAATCAAATGACAGCTGTTGGCGAGGATGTGGAGAAAAGTACACTGCTGGTGGGAATGCAGACTGGTGTAGCTACTGTGGAAAACAGTATAGTTTCCTCAAAAAATTCAAAATGGAACTCCCATTTGACCCAGTGATCCCACTTCTAGAAATATATTCTAAGAAACCCAATGCACTCATTAGAAAGAATAAATGCACCCCTATGTTCATAGCAGCACAATTTACAGTAGCTGAGATTTGGAATGAGCCTTAAGTGCTCATCAGCAGATGAGTAGATAAAAAAACTATAGTACACTTACACAATGGAATACTGTGTGGCAGTAAAAAAGAAAGAACTCTTACCATTTGCAACAGCATGGATGGACCTGGAGAACATTATGCTAAGTGAAGTAAGCCAGTCAAAGAAAGATAAGTATCACATGATCTCCCTCATGTGTAGAATCTAATGAACAAAATAAACTGATGAACAAAAATAGACCCAGAGACATAAAAGCATGGAACAGACTGTGAAACCTCAGAGGGAAGTCAGGGGAGGGGAGGTGGGTAGGAAGAGCTCAATCATTGAACTTGTATGCATATATGCATAATGAGTGAACACAAATAATGGGATGGTGAGGGCCTGTGTGTGTGTGTGGGGGGGGGGGGGGCGGGCGTGTGCCAGGAGCAGGCTGGAAGAGGTCAATGGGGGAAAGAAGGGGACTTCTGTAATAGTTTCAACAATAAAGATTTTTTTTTTTAAAAGCCACTGTTGGGGAAGATTAATGAGAAGCAACTCCTTTAATTTTCTCCTCTTTACATGTTCAAATTTATTTCAGAAATGTATTAACAATGGCAATACTCAACTCTAAGACTTTGAATAATTTATGCTTATAAAGGTCCTCCCTCAATAAATGAAATAACTCACTAGGAACAGGCTGGCATTTAGTAGCTATCATACTATCTGTAGTTACAACCAAGGAAAACTTACTTGGGTAATGAGAGGAGATAGGTCTGGCAGGAGGAGCACCCAAGGCAGTTCCCAAGGGAGGCATGTCACCAGCAGGATGGAGGCCATTCACTTCAAACTGTATCGGCATGTCTGCTGCATCTATAATAGGTACAAATGAGTGTCCCAGGAGTCCTTAACAACAGCAAAAGAAGGCAGGGCAGTATGGGGGTAACTTTGGCTGCGCTCAAGTCTCAGCCAAAGCAACCAAGCCAGATCTTTTCCTACAGAATTAATCCTAAGACTTTCAGCATACCACTTGACAATCTATTTGCTTCTCAAAGTGTTATTACACTTAAAAGAATTAGATTTGTTTCCAAAACTAGATTTATAACCCAACAGGAAAGTGACAGAATTCACCTGACTTGCTGATAATTATATGAACTCCATTTAGATAGTAAAGCCTTAACAAAATTGTTAAAAAGTTAGTTGCAAAGAATTTACCAATTTTACTAAGCTCTTTCATTTAACTGTTCAAAGTAGAGTACTTTCAGATTTGACAATGAAGCTCACAATGCAAAACTACAGATTATATACAAATATAAAGATTTCCTAGGCTAGAGAGAACCTTAGAGCTGACTGACTTCTATATCCTAATTTTATACTTAAGCAGTATGCTCCCAGAGAACAATCTAAGGCAGAGCCAGAGCCAGGCCTCCAGTTTTCAGATAAGGAAGCTAATATACTTCCACCTCCACTCATTCACTAAGAATGAGGTTTCTACATCTGATGCAGTCATCAGAATCTGTATAACTTAAATAACTTAGCATCTTCATATTCCATAAAAAGAAAAAAAAATTAAGAACCAGGTATTTTAATCTGAGGCAATCCCAAACTTGGTAAATTAAGTTAAGGGTTCACTTGTGAGCTTAGCTCCAACTTTGAAATTATTGGTTATCTTGAAAATTAAAAAAAAGTAACACTCAAATAGACCCATCAAAATCTGTGATATAAAAAAGGTAATACATCTGTGTCCATGTTTTTATCACAAAATACAAATGTTGTAATTTTTAAGGCCTTTGATTTAACAATGGATATATTTCACCAAGACTTAGCTTTCTACATTTTCAACTGTTAAAAACTGGTACTTACATTTAAACTTACGTTCAAAAGATGATCCAAATTCCTCGTTATCCTCAAAAGATAGTTCATCCACATTTGAAAATTCATGTCTGTCTTGAACTTCAGTTTGTCTTTGATAAAGACTGGGTTGAAAGAATAAAATTCATGAGTGTGAAGTTGTAATAAGGTAAAACCAAGAGCACAGGGCTATGAAAAGCCTTTGTGACTCTGGAAAAAGCTCTAGAGCAGTGGTTCTCAACCTTCCTAATGCCGCGACCCTTTAATCCAGTTCCTCACGTTGTGGTGACCCCCAACCATAAAATTATTTTCGTTGCTACTTCATAACTGTAATTTTGCTACTGTTGAGAATCGTCATGTAAATATCTGATATGCAGGATGTATTTTCATTGTTACAAATTGAACATAATTAAAGCATAGTGATTAACCACAAAAACAATATGTAATTATATATATGTTTTCCGATGGTCTTAGGCGACCCCTGTGAAAGGGTCATTTGACCCCCAAGGGGTCTCGACCCACAGGTTGAGAACCGCTGCTCTAGAGAATGAACTGTGCTCTGTGAAAATGAAAGCTGTCCTGCACTGGGCACGCTCCATGCAACTGGCATCATTCCAAGTAATCAAGACATTAGCTTGGGCACTCTGCAGAACCACCTTACACTGTGAGGCAGGTATTAATTATATTGCTGACAAGAAATAATGTGGCACTCTCAATGCTTTTATATTTTCAAGAACCACAAAACGTTTTTGAAAAGAACAAATTCTGCACAGCATCAGTATGAGTCAGCTGAAGATGCAAAACTACAAGCCCCATGTGCATCCAAGTGCCCTAACTCCCACATGGGTGTGCTGTTTCTCCTCTTGGCTTTATCATGAGAAAGCAATATAAATAAATGCACATTACACGCATTAGGACCATGATGGACACATGTGGCAGTTTTCAACTCTGTACACTGGGAGTGAATCAAAATATGCAGACAGATGTCCAGCCTGGAGCCCAGAACTAAGGAGTCAGAGTGCCGTCCATATGGATCAAGCACAGACAGGAGTCTCCTATGCGCCTCAATCCCAGCCTGGGTGACCCGCCACCCAACTTCTACATACGCCATTCTACTTCAGCAATCAGACCCTACAACCCACTACCAATTCAGTATTTATCTCAACAGACAAATTAGACTTTTGTTTGGACTAAATGCCCAAATATTTTTTAACTGACTTATTTTTTTTGAAGGACTTTAAAATTAAAATGTGTGAAACTACTTCATGTTTAAAAATAAACTGAATTTGCTTCTGTAGATTTTGTATGTTGCTTTTTTATTTCTATAAACCAAGTCTATTCATAGAACTATGAAAATGCTTACTGCTACCATAGTGCACTGTGTACACATCAGGTTTAGCAAACAAGGAAAAATTACTTATTTGCTAAAAGGAATTTTCCCCAAATAATTCAGATGATTCTTGAAGATTACACATCATCTTACAATCTGATTCTACACTCCACATGGTCTTGAGCGTCACTTTAAAACAACGCAAAGTCAGGGCCATTCAGCTAACCAGACTTGGCTGGGCCAATCAGAATGTGGAACTTACTTGGCTTTCTGCTCCAGAAGGCTTGAGAGTGAATGGATGGAAAGGCTGTGCCTAGATTCAGTTGCTGAAGGCGGGAGCATTCTTTCAGGACAAGGACTGGGAAAAGCAAAGGACTGGGATTGGTCCAGACCTAAAGGGCAAAAGGTATCAGGACAAGAGTATTACAAATTGCACAGTGAAAACAGCAACATGGTTCCTAAGGAGTTTAATTTGAAAAGAAATTCTATTATCCTTGCAAATAGTTGAGTATGATGTATAACTGACCCACATTATTAAGGATTCAGCATTAATAATAAAACTAATCAGCAGTAAGGGAAAAGCCATTGATTACCATTCTCTGAACACGTCTGCATGTCAAGCAAAGTGCTGAACTTGCTCTAACCCGTTGCCTCCCACAATGTTATGTCACAGGGGAGAAGTCTCTGGTAAGCAGGCAACCATAGGTGCAGTGAGGATGAAGCTACTCAGGCTAAAGATTTCCCAGGTACAGCAAGCATAGACTTCTCCTCCTTCTTGCTCTCTACAGCTCACTCACTCGTACTCAGATAAAAGGACCATGAAAGTCCTGAAACCCTTTCTGCAGAAGCTTACCTACATGAGTGGAGGCAGACTCTTAGATGCTAGTGGGCTTCTAGCAACAGAATACCGAAGAAAGCTTTTTCTAAGCAATCAATCTCTTGCTCTAGCTCTTTCATTCTTGCCTTGGTGTGATTACAAACTAAAGATCAGAAATATGGGAGCAAACAACTGTGCTTGTATTTGGATGATTTATGATCCTTGGTGTAACTGTCTCTCCCATCAGCTTTTCCTGTTTGAGATGATTTTTTTCAAGAAATCCCTGCTTGTTTCACCAGTAGGAGACACCATAAATCTGCTGGCAGAATGATGAAACAGAGATGGCTTTGGCTGGGGGCTAAATGAAAATAATGTGACCAATGAGCAGGAAAAAAAATTCAAATATGCTTGATATTTTTTTTTTAAATGAAGAGAGAGGTATTAATAAGAACAAATATGCACACTAAACAATTTCTGAAGCCAATTCTTATTTATTAGCATTTTTTTGAGAGCTTTATGTACCAGTTATAACTTCACAGACCTTGTTTTTAGGCCTTTTTTTAGTCCTCATTTAAAGATGTATTTTCCATTGAAGAGTGAAAGGGAAGAGTAGAGGAATAGGGAGAGAGAAGAGAAACACTGATGTGAGAGACACCTCAACTTGGCCTCCCACATGCACCCCCAACCAAAGATGGTGAGAAAACCCACAACTGAGGTATATGTGGTTGACAGGAATGGAACCCACCATCTTTTGGTCTGCAAGCCATTGCTCTAACCACTGAACAAAATTAGCCAGAGCTAGGCCTTCCTTCTTAATGCATGATATTATTTCACAACCCAGGATCCACAATCATATTCATAAATTTGGTAACAAAGCCTAAGCAGACCTGAATTCACTGTTGATAAACTTTACCTGAACTGATGCAAATCCATTCATTACCTTTATTTATTCTACCCAGCATGGATAGTCACATATTTGACTGCAAACATGGTTCACTAAAGGATGCTGCCCCAGAACTCCCAGGGCTGTGGCAAAACCACTATAGGGCCCAATCTATCTATGCTAATATAAGTTTATGTGGTTGTTAAGCCCTCACGCCGCAATGCCCTCATGCCCATCACATCCATCATCAGGAGGCTGCGTGCACAGGTGGGCGCAGACTTGATGCTGTGTGCACGGAGGTGGGGCCTGGCAGCTAGCTCCACATGGCGTGGCCTGGGGTGCCGCAGTCTTTTTGCATCAAGGGTTCAGGAATTTGGAGAAGGGGCTGACACATAAATGGATACACTGGACAAGAAGTATAAATTTGGAAGGCATGGGGGAAAGCCAGGCGGAAACCAGCTCTCTAGTGGAGTGGCTTGCCGAATTTCTGGACCCATGGCTTTTTATTTACACATTTTGCCCTTTAGCAAAATAAACACACATATCAAAGGTCAGGTTTGATAAACAGGAAAAAATTATCAGGTTAGAGGAACTGCTTTTGGCCTTTCCTCTAGCAGCAGGTAATAATTTGCAGATTTTCAGCCCTGCTGAATATCGAAGCCCATCAGCCTTCTGGTGAACTTCTCGCATTTATTATGACCTGCTGGTCTTAGCTTCTAGCACTGGGGGTCCCGAGGCTTTACATGCCTGCAGGCAGGGACCCTACTCCAGCCTACCTCTTTGGGGCAATTCATCCAGGAGCCTACATCTTTGGGGCGATCTATTGTGGGGCTCCAGAACTGAGAGGGCACAGGCCAGGCTGGGGGGCCCCTTCCGCCTGACTGCAGGAATTTTGTGCACCAGGCCTCCAGTCGATAATAAAAACATAATGTGCTAATTAGACCGGACAGCCGAATGACCTTCCAGACATCCTTCTGGACAACCTTCCAGACAAAGCCACAGCTGCGAGGTCCGAGGCGAGCCACCGAAGGTGAGTGCACAAATTTCATGCATCAGGCCTCTAGTTTTCAGATAAGGGTATGAGGACCTGCAGCCACAACAAGACTAACAACTCTGCTCCTCCCACATTACACCTGGGGAGCTAAGGCTAGGTCATACAGGTAGGGAGGTGTACAGATGCTGGGACTCCCTAAGCAAAACCTGAACATGCATAGCCAGTCTTGTGGCCGCTACTCTCCAGCAATGCCTCCAGGGCAATGCATGCGTTTGAAAAGGTTCCATCCTCAAACTATTCATCTTTCGAGATCACTGTGATTTCAGCTGTGGGCAGTTTAGCAAATAGGCTTGAGAGAAAATAAGGAACAGGGAAGGAGTCAAGAGATAAAAATGAAACTAGTGTGGAAGATGGGAAAAGGAACTGAGGAGGAGTGAGTACAAATAGGAACTGAGGAAGGCTCCAGGCCAGGAAATGTGGAAACCAGTTCAACTGCTAACACACAGAAACTTTCTTTTTGAGCTTTGTATCTCAGCTTCAGTACACCTGTTATGAAGAAGAGGCAGGCAGTATGCATCCTCAGGGCAAACATGCAGTAACATGATAGCAGTAATCCTTCTGAGTATCTGATGTGTTGCAGGCACTCAACTGAGAGCCATCTCATTTTGCCTTCTTCACCATGGCAAAGTAGATATTCATATCCCCATTGCAAATGAGGAAACTGAGGTCCAACTGTAGCTGGAGAAATCACTGGGTCAAATTTTTCCGACTTTAGTGGTAGTGGGTGGCTCTTGCAGTATCTTTAGAAAAAGACTTTTCTAAGACTCCCATGGGAGAATGAATGTATTTTATTGGTGTGTAATTATATTTTCTGGTCTGCAGGGTTCAATGTCCCTTAGCCTAGTCCTGAAAAGAGTGCAGACGGGGCTCCAGCAGAATCAAAGAGTAGGGCCAGTATCCAGAGTGTCCATTCCATGGTGGAGCAGGGCATGATTTAGTGTCAGGCTACATTTAGTACATCAGTACACTGTGTGAAGTCTACATGGCTGTGGGTCACAGGGTGAGTAGAGGGAGGTAAGAACACCATAAGCTGGGAATCTGAGGTGAGCAGCGAAGGAGAGGGGCTTCTTTGTTCAGGAGCTTAAAAATTAAATATTCCTGTACTTGCGGTGGCATGCCTATTTCTGGCTACTGACTTATTCCCTGGTGTGACTGACTAACAGATAAGCAACATCCCACGTCATGCAGACCTCACTGGGCATGGGTCCATTGTCTAGTGCCTTCCCACAGTGATCTTTAGGTAATAAACTTGGAGACTATTAACTGCAATTCCCTGGCAAAGCTGTATAAATGGCATGTCTCTATTACCTAATCTTCCTTTTACTCCTTCCCTGTTAATAACCAGGTTATTATAATGGTTATCGCAAAGAAGTTAAATGTGTCCAACCAAGGTTAATCAGTAACTTCAAAATTGAGGTGCAAAAACATAAACACTGTATATAATCAATGTGATATATACTAACCTCTATCTAAAGCAACTGCAAGACAGGTCCACCAGTCACTCTGACATGTACTGATACCAGGGGGCAGACACTCAACGCAGGAGCTGCCCCCTGGTGGTGAGTGCGCTCCCACAGGGGGAGTGCTGCTCTGCTGACTGACCTGTTCCTGGAGGCCCACCAGCCAGCAGCAGTAGCCACTCACTCCCTCAGTAGTCCTGCAGGTCCAATCTCTAGAGAACAGGCCAGGCACCAACAGACCAGTACCACTAGCACAGGGCCACTAGCCTCCTGAAAGTTGGCCTCAGGCACCGCAGCTGCTTCCCCTCCCTAGACACTCTGCAAGGAAGAAATCTTGACAATCCCTGCGAACGTCAGGGACAGATCTGGATCCTGGGCAGGCAAGGGCATCCCACCACCTGCCCAAAGGGCAGATTGTGTTCTCCCCCCACCGCCCCTCCATCCCATACCCTTTGGGACAGGCGCCAGATGCAGGCAAGCGCCACTGCAGCAGAGGAGCTTCTCCTGATCAGGACTGACTGGGCGTGAGCCTGTGGCAGGTGCAGCAGGATCAGGATGAGCGAGAGTGGTAGGCAGTAGCAGCAGGTGGCGCTGGACTGCCAGTTTCAGCACAATCCCCACAGGCCACACTGAGGGACCCCACCCATGTACAAATTCATGCACCAGGCCTCTAGTGTGACATAAGTCACCCTGCTTCTCACATATTTTACTCATCTCTCAAGGAACACGTAAAAACCCTGAAAGGTCAGATTGATCTTATTATCAAGGTAACAAATATAAAAGAAAAACCAAGGTCCATGAATTTGGGAACCTCTGTGCCATTACACCTTTCTTATTTGGGGTACAAGGCTCTTCCAAGCCAAAGGAACCTATAAAAGCAAGTCACGTTAGCTGATGACTGACTGGTTGGTATTCCTGAAATGGACAGAGTTTTTACTTCTAAGATGACATATTTCTATGGCTTTTCCCCTACTATGAGAATTACTGAAACTTCAGTAGTGATCATTACATTTCCATATATACTGGAAGTTTTACACATACACATTTGTAAGTTAAAAATCTCTCTAACCTGTCTCAATCTGCTTCAGTTGCAATTTTAAATCAGCCACCTGCATAGTTAACCTCCTTACAGAAGCATCATAATTTAATATCCGGGCCTTCAGCTTTGCAGAATGCTCAGTCTGAAAAGATTTAAAGAAGGGAAGAAATCAATGTAAAAGAAATCCCAGTTCACTTCAAAAGGAACAAGTCTTTTATAGGGCTTATTCTCTTTTCCATTTTGCCCATTCTGAGCAGCTTCATGCCTGTGGTCCACAGGTCCCTAGAAAACAATAGAGCACACAAACAAGTTTGCCACCTCCATTTGCACTCATCTCTAAGAACAGTTCTATAAGGTATGAGGCAGACACCAGAGTGTCAACAATTCTAAGTCACAGGGCAAGAATCAAGAGACATTACTAGAGGGCACAACCGAGACTGGGACAATTTTTGTTTATGAGTGCGCTTTCCTTGGGATTATATTACTGTTATAAATATAGTTATATCATCACCCAAGAATTTCTCAGGTGAGAAGGTTACCTTAGAATAGTGGGGGGATAATTTTTGATGTTAAAACCAATCTGATTTACACTGGTGTGACACACACCAAGCTTACATGTGTACACAGTGGATCAGACTAACACCCGACCAAATAAAGATCAGTACTCACTTCACTTTGCAGCTGTTTTGCAGAGCCTCCTTGTGAGTTTCAAACTTCTTATGCCCTAACACGAAAGCAGCTCCTGCTTCCTTCAACTGTTTCTGCAAATTTACCAGTTCAGGAGGTGGTTGAGCTATAACTAAGAAGGTAAAAAAGCCTGGTGATTATCAACAGTAAGTTTTCCCATCTCACTTAGCAAAAGCAGCTAAAGATATTTTAAATTGTTCTTTCTTTTCTTTGTACACATGTAGTTAATACCATATTAATTCTATGGAATGGACTAAGAGCACAAATTTCAGAAGAGTTGAATGCATGCAGAGGCAAAGTTCACTACTCTTTTCTAATGCAAATGAAAGAAATTCTTTCAAATCCTTTAACTAACCTGAAAGCCCACCTCTTTCCTCTATCACACACAGGAGGCATAAAAGGAGTTCTCCATCAAAACCTGTTAAGTACCCCTAGGTCTAATCTGATCTGTGCACCAGTCAGCAACACTCAGGGTTCAAGCAGACATCAGATGGAGTTCCACCATTTCAGTCACTGAAGAACCACTAAAGGGTGATTCATGTAGGTTAGCCACTAAGGGTGGTATAGTTCTCTGGGCTAGTAATCGGGCCATGCTGTTAACTCCGTGGGCCCAAAGTAGGAGTGGGGAAACTTTCTTCTGCCAAGGGCCATTGGGATATTTATTTTTAGTTAGTTATTTATTTTTAAATATATTTTATTGATTTTTTACAGAGGGGAAGGGAGAGAGATAGAGAGCCAGAAACATCGATGAGAGAGAAACATCGATCAGCTGCCTCCTGCACATCCCCCATTGGGGATGTGCCCACAACCCAGGCACATGCCCTTGACCGGAATCGAACCTGGGACCCTTCAGTCTGCAGGCCGACGCTCCATCCACTGAGCCAAACCGGTTTTGACATGGATATTTATAACATCATTTGCAGGTCATACAAAATTATCAACTTAATTAGCCTCCTATATTTGGTCAAATATTTAATTAACTCACCCCTAATGCCTTGGCAGGGCCAGATCAAAAGATTTTATGGGTCTTCTATAGCCTGTGGGCAGGACAGTCTCCACACTTGGCCTAAACCATCAGGGAGGGAAGAATTCCCAGAATTGGGAGAGAAAGATCTGGCACAGGCACAGAGCAATGGTGAGAGGTCATCCTGTAAGCACTGGATCTTGCCTTGCTGAGAGGCACAGGGCCAGCCCACAGCCAGTATATACAGTGGGGGTGAGGATGCAATGGTCGAGAGGGAATAATAACCTCAACCTCACTCTCATTCCTCCTTCTCAATGGCCAAATCTGAGCAGCAGAAAGTGAGGGGAGATTTGTACAACCCAGAAGGCAGATTTGTAGTTTAAAGATACTTCTTAGTGACACTAATAATATACTATAGTAATAGCAAGCAAAAAAGGAAGTAACTTCAAATTGAGAATCTTAATTTTATAAAAATTTTCCTGATTGAAGCCTTCCTTACAGATACAAAGCATAGTGCCATAATATTAAGCTAATATGAATTACAAAGACATGCAAATCAGGAAAAAGACATACGGTTAAAAAGATGCAAGTTTTCATTTCTGCTCTCTTCCAGTTGTTGTTTAAGTAATTTATTTTGAGCCTGAAGCTCTAATTTCTCTTCTTTTAGAAGCGAATAGCCACTCATCTCTTTCATCTCTTCATTCAGCAGGTGGTTTTGCTTGGTTATTGCCAAGAACTGGGCCTTGAGAGATTCGAGTTCAAGCTGGAATTGAAAAAAAACTTGCATTTGAACAGTTACTGCAGTACTTCTTATGCAAAAACTGGCAGGCTGCTATAAACTGGGTGTCATAGTAAGTAAGGTCACTGGACAGAGGACTCATTCTCTGCAGTAAGAAGAACCTGATTCCAACATGGAAGCTCATCTTTGCCCTAGAAGGGGCGGGGGAAGTTCATCCAACCTTATACTTATGCAGAAGAACCCTGGCCTACAAAGCAAGTGCTTCAGATTAAGTTTGTTGCCCATTTTCCAGATACAACTAAGGTCCCAATAGCAATCACAGACTGCAGCAATGTTTATAAAAATGAAAAGCTGAGCTATCACAAACATGCTGTGGTGCTTTCCTTTTTTTATACATTTCATGTTTACATACAAAAGTCTACAATGTTCTCAAATAAATAGATCATTACAGCTGCAAAAATACATTTTATGTGCAGGATATATCCAGGTACATCAAGTTCCAGCTCTGTCCTTCAGAGAGCACACGTGATGAACAGCAAGAAAATAAATGGCATGTGAAAAACACATCTCATTCTGTTTTATCCTGTAAGATCCCAATGTAATGACAGGAATGTTCACCTTCTGCTGATGGGAAGGAAGGAGAGGCTAAGGCAGAAACTAAAAGCACTGGCCACCTGCTATGGGCTAGGCACATAGGTCAGCTCACCACGGAACCTCAACCACCCCAATGATTAAGGAACTTGTTCCAGGCAACAAGCAGGAAGGACTAAAAGGAAGAACTACTAAATTAACTTAAGTTGGGCCTTCTTAGTCATAAAATAAACAGTCTAAACACATCAAGCTAAATAATGTATGGCTGAAACTAAAATTTCATCTACTGCCTTGAAGTTTTATCGACTTCAAAAAACAATAGGCTTAGCAATTACCTCAAGTTCTTTCACACGAGTTGCAGAATGATTGCATTCTTCTTCCTGTTTTGAATTGGTAGCCATGGACTGCTCTTGCAAAAGAATAGGTTTTTCTGAAAGAGAAAGCCAACCAATTTAAGATGTTTTGCTAGTGAATAAAAACTCATTTAAGAATTTATGTACAATGTCAGACCTAATGACGATTATTTCATCATCTAAAATAGCAGGTGTCATAGTCAAAAATCAGTAGGGAAAGTAAGAAATAAGTCCTATTACCCAACAGGTGATGGGAAGTCTTAATGGTCACATATATTGTGAACTTTCTTCCACTACACATACCAACCAGTTGCACCAGCTGCTCAGAGCCCTCATACCCAAAGATCTGAATTTCCTTAAATACAAAGATTTGTCTTATGATTTTAGTGTCTATTTCATCATTTTCACTTCATTCAATATGAGTCTTTGCAGATATATCATTAAAAAAAAATTAGCTGACTACATGATGGTACTAATTCCTAAGAAGTATTAGTCTAGTTTTCACAAGATAGTCACAGAGGAGCAGCCACACACTGGGTGACCTTATGGGTCTTTATCAAGTACCCAGCTCTGGTTCCTTTGAAATTTCTACTTAAGTTCACTTCTTTTCATACACAAGTTTCTACAAATATACTGAGACATAAAATATCAAGAGATTGAAAAATTATTCAACTTTCCTACTCCTGGGTTAGTTATAAAACAGTTTAGGAAGTTATATGTCAGGTAAAAATATCATGAGGCATAAACATATGTTACAAGTAAAAGAAATAAGGAAACAGGTCACAGGGAATGGAGAAGTTAAAATTTTCCATAAGTAAAAAATGAAGTCTCTCATGCTTAAAACCACAATGAGATATCACCTCCCACCTGTTAGAACAGCTATCATCAATAAATGGATAAATAACAAGTGCTGTCCAAGATGTGGAAAAAAGAGAACCCTCATACACTGTTGGTGGGAATGCAGATTGGTGCAGCCACTATGGAAAAACAGTGTGAAGTCACTCTCCCCACCCCCACCCCCCAAAAAAAAATAATAATAAGAGCGGCCATATGTTCTAATAATTCTACTTCTCAGTATATGTAAAAAACAACAACATGCCAATTTGAAAAGACATACATGTGCACCCACATGTTCACTGCACCATTACTAGTAACAGACAAGATTTGGAAGCAACCTAGACTACCATCAATAAATGAATGTGTGGATACAGAAGATGTGATATATTACTCAGCCACTGAAATGAATAAAATCTTGCCACCTGTGACAACATGGATGAATCTAAAGGATATTATGATGAAATAAGTTACAGAGAAAAACAAATACCTTATGATTTAACTTACATGTGGAATCTTAAGAAATAAAAATAAACAAAACAAAACAGACAGGCCCATAAATATTGATAACAAGCAAGTGGTGGTCAAAGGGGAGGGAGGAAAGTAGATGGGGGAAGAAAAACCTCCTGAATACCCTACCTCTCTCAGGTTAAGGTCATTTTTGATACGTAAAATTAAAAGAACAAAATAATGATTAATTTTGTAGTAAGAGTAAAATGTAAGCTACACACACACATATAAATTTAGAACAGGCCCAATTTAGGAAGCTAATAACCTATACCAGAAATTTACAAATGCAGCTTTCTTCTCCACAAGAATCACCTTTATTCTTCCTGTCCTCTTCACCCAGTCTGTTAGATCTATCGATGTAGTCATCCTTTAGCTCAAGTTGATACCTGAGAATTAGAATGACCAAAATGATTTTCTTGTCACTTTCCTGAACAGATTCCTATCAATGTATGGGTTTCTGTGGCACCCGGGCACCTAAGGGCATGAACATGGCCATGCATAACTTCAAGGACTATCAGTACCAAAGCCCAGAGATGCAAATTCTGAATATAAAACCTGCTACAATCCTTTAATTTGGTCCCCAAAACTCGTTATTGTGAGGTTATTGAGAACAATTATTCCATGGTGGTCTGGATTGGCACACAAAAGTAAATTAAGTTCAATTTACACTGGTACAACTGACTCTAAATCCCAAGAACAAGAAGTCAGTCACATCCACCTGCCTTGCCTTGCACCCCATCCCTACCCCAAAGAACTTTTGCCCTCAAGGGCTGGGCATAGGGTTCGGGGCCAACTTCGACCACCCTCATATCTGGGTTAGCAATACCAAAAGCACACTTTCAAGTTTTACTTATCTCCACCAACTGCCACTAGCAGACGTTTCAGTTGAGAGAGATGGTGAGTATCCTGTGAATTCCCACCCTTGCTCAAGTCATAGAGGATACCCAAACCAGACAACATCAAACAGTACATGATCTGCGAAGCAGTGGGAAAATTAACATACACATTTACTCATTCATTTTTTCCTAAGGGTTTAACAACTACAGACATGTCAGCACTTGCTATTACACTCGAGAAGCTGACATACTATATGTATGTCATCATTTCAAAATCTATACATGGAAAGGTACTATATTTTAATTAGAATTCTTTTAAAGAATAAGCTCAGTATTATGTAATGTAAGTACTATGTAATGTAATCTCATGACAAATTACGGGCAAGGCAGTAAAAAGAGACCACTTATTAAGACATACCAAAAGTTATTTGAGTCATCTCTTCACCACAAATTCATTTACTCAATGAATATTATATGAACACCTGTGTGCTAGACACTACACTGAGCACTGTAGAGAAAAGTTACCATATGGGCTTGATGTCTGCACTGAGTAGTTAATCACTGCAACACATTAAAACTCAGATTATAGGGAAGTCATAGTAACCATAGTTATCATATTTTCCTTTTCCTGTATAATTTTTTTGCTCCATTGTTAATTTCCATTTATTTCTTTTGATTCTGGCTTTGCAGAATCTTGCAGGAATACAGGGCACATGTTACCTGATAAGCACTAAAACCACTAGGCAGAATAATTTATAAATTGATAGATACCTCCATCGTAGTGGCAAGTATGAGGCGGGAGAGGAAAAGAGAACTAAAAGGGATTATAATTCCAGCCCTGGTCAGCCTGATTCAGATGGTTGAAGCACTGTCCAGTGCATTGGAAGGTCATGGGATCAATTCCTGATCAGGGCACATACAGGAGGCAACAGATCAATATTTCTCTCTCATGCTGATTTTTATCTGTCTCTCTCCTTTCCTCCCTAAAATTATTTTTTTTTAAAAAAGTGAATTTTTAAAAAGTTGATCAACCTGTGGGTCGCGACCCCTTTGGTGGTTGAACGACCCTTTCACAGGGGTTGCCTAAGATCATCCTGCATAACAGCTATTTACATTACGATTCATAACAGTAGCAACATTACAGTTATGCAGTAGCAACGAACATAATTTTATGGTTGGGTCACAACATGAGAAACCGTATTTAAAAGGTCAGAAGGTTGAGAACAACTGCCTTAGATCAACCACTTTTATAGTTTATCTACAATGTGAGCTGAGCAACTCACAATGTGCCATAAAATGAAAGCAAATCACAGACCCTCAATACATGTTAGAAAAGCTATGAGTAAGAAAGAGCAGAGGATGCTATTCACTATACTGTAACTCTGTAAAATTATCTTAAATATTCATGGGAAAGGCTTGACTGTCAATAAAAAACACGTATTTTTTTAAACACTATCACCATAAAATGTTAAGTCTTATCTACTTCACTAGTATTGCTGTGTTTCCATCAACTTATTCCAAATCTATTACTTGTTTAAGAACACCAAACAATTTCTTTAGAATTTCATTCTTGAGCTTTTGGTCACAGGTCTCCTCCATGCTCTTTATATTCAGGATCCTGTCTCCTAAGTGCATCAGCCACACTTTTATGATTTTCTTCTGTAGCCTCTGATATTAGCAAAAATATAAAAAGCAAAAAAAATAAAACTGTAATTGCTGAAGTAAAGACTTTAGGAGAAAAAAATAACATAATTTTAGCTCCACAAGCTAAAACTGTTATGTGACTGTCACTGCTGGGAAGTAACTGGAAAGAGCTGGAGTTCTCCATCTATTTTATGAACTGACCAAGTTATGTGGGATCTGAAGTAGCAGATGGAGCAGCATGGTGCACCAGGCTGCAGGGAGTGTGCAAGTTTCAAGACCAAAGTGCTTTTCGTAGAAGATGATGAATACTTAAAAAATGATTGCAGGTAATAAATGGCCATAATAAATTCAGAGAAAAGCTACATACCAAACTTAAGTTAGTGTACTTTTGCTTTAGTACTTATTTCTTCAGTAAGATTATTTCTGTGAGGTTTAACTGATCAGCCCATAGGTATGAAAGACAAAAGATTTGTTTCTGATATTTAATAATCTAGTGATTGAATACTGAAGAGTGCTGAACAATAGAAAAAGATAGATAGGTCAATCAGAACTTCCAAATACTGAAGAATGGAATGGTCTTCCCTTGGATCGAGCCAGGTAAGTGCTAGGGAATGCTGACCATTCCAAGCAAAGGATAAAAGCTCTATGTGTTAGCACCCTCTGCTGACTAACATGTAAAGCAAAGGAGCAGTAAACTATACTTATTAGCTTACTAGATGCCTGGTGCACAAATTCATGAATGGCAGGGGTCCCTCCACCTGGCTGATCACGGTGGTCTCACACAGTCCTGATCTTCTCACCCAGTCCCAATTGGGGCTGGGGTGGGATCACAGGAGGGCTCCAGGGCAAGTCTGGTCCTGTCTTGCCTGGTCCTGATGGGCCCCACCCCAGCAGCAAGCAACTTACTGGTTGGAACATCTGCCCCCGGGTGGTCAGTGCAAGTCGTAGCGACCACTCAGTTGACCACTCGGTCAGACACTTAGCATATCATGCCTTTATATATATAGGCTGTAACTCACAGCACAGAATGTTCAGCATGAACTTTCCCCTGCCCCTGGTCTTGGAGACCGCATGTTCTTCTAAGGCTCTGCTCACCAAATTCAGCTGCCACATGAAGTAAATTGCATTGTGTGCGTGGAAACCCTTTGTAGGCTCCATTGCTGTGTCTTTACTTCGTTGCAGTTCCAATTACTCCAACATAAAGACAGACACCCTCATTATCAGGTAACACCATCATGGTAAGACCCCTGCTCAGCCTACTGCAGTGGTTTTTAAATAGGCCATGGGTCGCCCCAGATGGTTTGGTAGAGTAGGTACAGCCGCAGCCTGAGAACTAAAGGGTCCTAGGTTTGGTTCCGGTCAAAGACACATTCCTGGATTGCGGGCTTAATCCCCAGTATGGAGCACATGCAGGAGGCGATGGATTCTCTCTCATCATTGATGTTTCTCTCTCTCTCTCTCACTCTGCCTTCCTCTCTGAAATCAATAAAAATAGTAAGTAGGCCATTAATCAAACGTTGCTGCTCTCCATCCAGTCCCCTCAAACCCTCTTTTGTCTTTGACCCTCCCCACACACACACTCTGCTGCGGTCCGTAAAATGCGGTCAGGATTTCTACTTCAACCAAGGGCAAAGCTTCCACATGGCCCTCCTTCCCCGACTGTCTTTGCCCCCAGTCCTGTGGGGTTTCTCCCTCCTTCCCCTCCATCTAACTTGGTGGGCCCTGCTCTGCCCCCTCCTCATGTGACCTCCTGTCCGCAGCCTCCCACTTTCTCCTCTGGGGGCAGAGCTCTCCAAAGGCTGTGTGGGAATGGAGCGGGCTGTGCAGAGTGGGGTGGGGCAGACAAGGCAGTACAGGGTGTGCAGTGGTGGAGAGCTCTGTGGGCCAAGTCCAACCTTTGGAGAAGAGCTGGGGTGACAGGTCACCGGGAGGAGGAGGGAGGGATGTAGACCTTGTCCCGTGGGAGAGGCACTGGGTTCCTTGGCTGTCCCCACACAACAGCTTTTCTAGGCCCCTGCACAGCTATCATCCTCCACCTCTTGCTGCCTCCGCCTCAAGTTTTGGACTCAGTTTCTTTGACTCAGCCCCACCCCCCTCTCAGCTGCGTTCCAGGAGCCTGAGGCTGCACCTTGGCTTTGGGCAGCTATGCCTGGCCTGCCCCCTATAATGGTGTTACCCACTCTCCTGGAGTAGTTAGTGAAACTTAAATAAATATAAGCAGCTCTGAAGATTATAAATTGAGCACTGAGAAGGCCACAGGCTGCGGAGGGCTGCATAGTCCAGGCTCTCAGCATAGAAGCCTCCCCAGCCACCCGGTCACTGCTGGCTCCCGCCCCCACCTGCCTCTGCCCAGGGCTCAAGACAAACCCCAGGAACTTCCTGACAGCTCTCACCTCACATCTCACTTTCCAGTCCAGCCCACCAGTGCCCACAGCAAGCTAACCTACTGGTCCGAGCGTCTGCCCCCTGGTGGTCAGTGCACGTCATAGTGACTGATCGACTGCTCCAGTGGTCAAACTCACAGTGGAACTCCAGTAGAGGGAATAATTTGCATATTAGGCTTTTATTACGTAAGATATCAGCGATTTTCAACCTTATTTATCTCTGACACACATAAACTACTAAAATTCTGCAGCATGCCAAAAATATATTTGCCCATTTAAAAAAAACACAACAGGTATATTTTTGAATCGTTCACAATGAACCGCTATTTTGTGTTGACTGTTGTCTTTTTTTTTTATTTGAAAATCTAAGGAAAAAGAGGTTAACGCCCTTGACTACAGTCAGGTATGTCATGTTTTATATATTCTTGCAGCACACCAGTTGAAAATCGATGGCTTATTTGTCACTTTCCTTTTCTGTCATGATCAATTTACCACTTCAGTACTGCTTAGAACAGAGTAATGTAGCAGAGATGAAAAATAAAATGAATTAAAGCCTATATAAATGATCTAACCACATTAATGAAGACCAGGGCAAATCCACTAAGGAAGTAAGAGTCAACTAACAGTAGAACCTAATGGAAATGAAACCTGTTTCATAAACTAGACTGGTGAGCTTGCCATTAATGGCAGGTACAATGTGAAGAATGAAATAGTGGTGAGCACTTAGTACACACACATCCATCACCCAGTACAAATCAAGTCAGAGCCACTGCATTGAGTTACTACATGCACATGGAACCGTTAGATCTCAATGACTAAACATAAGTGTGTGACTGAACATAATTTGTTAACAGTTGTTAGCTTCTTCAAAGTACTGGTCTGGTTTTACTGTAGCCTGATGATGGTGTCTCACTGCTTTTCATCCCAATAACTAATATTTCAAAAGCAAAATCCTAGTCTTTGTTTCTCTCAACTTATGCCTTTTAAAACTAGCCGAATGCACCTTTACATCCAAGAACTCTACTTGGCAATTAGCATTAGAATAATTAGTAGTATTTGTTTTAAACTCACAGACTCTGAATAGTCAAAATGAAAACATTACTTACAAATCAAAAGCTTCAATTCTTTGCTTCAGTTCTGCTTCTCTGCCTTTTAGGAAATCGATATCTTTCAGTAGAAGCTGTATTTGAGCATAACTTTCTTTTGTTTCCATCTGTAGAGGAAAGCATTAATTGTAGCAAGCAAGCTGAGGAAAATAAGACAGATTTGAACTAATGGACTGCTTCCTACATTCCAGAGAACAAAGTACAGACAATTAGAGGAACAATTTCACTTTTAAAACATTCCATCTCAAGGTATGCATTTTGCCTATTCTAGTTACACAAGAATTTACCTCCTAGTCCAGGGGTGGGCAAACTTTTGGACGCGAGGGCCACAATGGGTTCTTAAACTGGTCCGGAGGGCCGGAACAAAAGCATGGATGGAGTGTGTGTGTGAACTAATATAAATTCAAAGTAAACATCATTACATAAAAGGGTACGGTCTTTTTTTCTTTTAGTTTTATTCATTTCAAACGGGCCGGATCCGGCCCGCGGGCCGTAGTTTGCCCATGGCTTCCCTAGCCCAATGACTGTTACGCTATATTACCCTAATATCCCTTGTGCAGAATATCCTGACACTTCCTTAACATTTTTGTAAGTTCTCCAGAAAAAAAAAAAAAAAAAACAAAATGGGGGAACTTAACAAAGTAGAATCCCCATGGTTCAATAGTCGTCTGAAAGTTTCAATTCATGGGCGGTTCTGACTCAGAATGAACAAGCTGGAATGAAACTGTGAAAAATAGATCACACTTACATTTGCGTGTTCACTGAGCAAGGATTTACTGAATATCATGTCAAAAAGCACAGTGAGCTGGATATGAAAAGATGAACAGCTACAGTCCCCATCTTTTAAAAAATTCACAATTTACTGAGGGAGAGAGAAATAATACTACAATGTGATAATTTCACAACCAGAGTCCAGTCTCCACGGCAGGAATGATGCCTAAATGAGTCTATCAATGGGATTCAGGGAAGGCGTCACCAGGAAGCATCATTGAAGCTAAAGTTTGAAGGACAGGACAGTTTTATCAGGGAGAGAAGGGGGTGAACAGTCGGGTGGCAGAGTAAAAGTATGGTGCCTTTTATGAGGATGCCAAGCTTCTCCAGTGCCTTCAGAGAATCTGACTGAATGGAGACAGGCTGTCAACTGGTTGATCTGATCTAGTCACTCACTCATTTTAAGGTTCAAAGTGTTAGTCTGAACACAACCCATCATCTCAAAGACCAGTGCTTCCATTTATTTTTATAGCTAAAATTAACCCAATTCCCAGAAATGCCAGAAAAAATTGGAGAGGGGGTGTGGTCACCATTAATAACTGGGTTTTACTGAGAAGCTCCAAGAAAGGTTGACACTGGGAGGAAGCCTTTTAACTTCAACCATCTCCTGGTACCAGTAGTCCTGGCTGAGGAAACCATGACCCCAACCTAGTTAGGTCTGACAACCCTTGGGAAAGGAACTGTTTTTCCAAAAGAAACAATCCAATCTCTTTTGCTGGCATGCACTCCCCACCATTCCTCAACCTCTTCATGTCCTGTCCAGTCATTTTCTGGGTGACAAGATCAAATGGCCACTGGATGACACTTATAAGCCCCAGACCCTTCTACTGCAGGGACCTTTGCCTTTGCTCAGATGGAAGCACATTGCATTTGGTTTCCAACTTCACCTAGAACCCCAACCTGCAACTCTGTCCTGTTGGTCCACCCTTATTCTTCCATCTGTCTGTATCCCCAGACTTACTCCTTGATGTCTGAGACTGCCACGTAGCTCTCCCTTCTCTCCTGGATTATTAGTCATCCACACTCTGCTCTGGTTCCGCTCACCATCATGCTGAACCCCAATGTCTTCAACTAAACAGGCTGCCTTTCTCAAATGAAATAAATTCAGCTCTATAAAGCTACACTCCTCAACTACGACCATTTTTCTGCCCTCAATGACCTTCCAAATCCTCCCAAGAGCTGCAACAGAACAATCACCTACAACAAGCATGTCAAACGCATGGCCCACAGGCCGCACGTGGCCCACAATGAATATTTTTGTGGCTCAGCGAATATAACAGTATGTAGCGTTTTAATAAAAATTCCGTAACCTGATTTTTACAATAACCTGTTTTACATAATTATTAATTACTAACTACATTTGCTAATGACTGATTATAATTGTGTTGCATTCATTTCCCTTGTGTGCCTTACGCGCAGGCGTACCATTTCTCTCCATTAATACTAGCAGACAATATTTTAGCACCCGATGGCCACATCATTAGTCTTGTACTGACTTGTTTGGTATGTGCAACAGGAAATACTTTGCTTTTGGAGAATGAGAAAAGTAGGTTTATTTGCATTGTGCTTATTAATCTGTCCAGTTATTCAGTGTCTGGGAAGTTAATGTTCAATGCAAATTACTAATTTTTATTAAAACGTTCTATTATTTTTTGTTAATGATTACTCATTTATTTCAGCCATTTGTATTCAGCATGTCTTTATCGAAATAAACCTTTCTATGAAAATTGAAGCTTTTGTTTTGCAGCCCACATAAACTTGGTTCGTGTTAGTGTTTGAAATTCTTCACCTACATGCACTTGGTCTGGTCTACTTCAATTCCAGGTTGCCCACTTCAGCAGTACCCTCAAAACAGCTCGAGAATCCTGTCAGCTTCAGAGAGCTGCTCTGCTCCTTCTGCAACCCCCCGCCACCCAGTGGCCATTCCATACCTCTGGTCCTCTCCTCAAAGGTCACTTATCACTTAATTCTCACATCTACTGCAATTTTAGTGAGGTTGTCTCATGCCCCTGACTCGGACATTCTCTTCCACTCTTCCTTCCAGTAATCTCGAAAAAAGAAGTCTTAGTATCCTTTTCAAAGCTGATTCTTCCAGGTGTATTCTTGACCGCAGTCCCTACTAGTCCTCTAGGCCAGTGATGGCGAACCTATGACACGCGTACCATTTTGGGTGACACGCATCGAAAGAGACAAAAAATTGCGTATTCATATATTTGTCTCTCGCAATGGCCAGAGCTGGGCATCACTCGAGTAATATTATTACTCATGTTACTCATGATCAATTACACAATTCTAAAACCAGATGTAAGCATGTACATCAGTGTTGCGTAGCAAAGATACATTGTGAAAACATCCAAGATACACTGTTCCAATATTGGCATTAATATGAAAAGGTTAAGAATTGCACTATAAAGAGATTAATCTTTACTCAAGACTATTTTTACTCGAGTGACAAAATGCCCAATTCTGGAAACGGCCTCATTATTGTCAACATGTGCCTCGGGTAAGCTTCCTGTGCGTTCGGGTGCATTCGGCAAATGGACGCACTTGATCGCCATGTTCATTAGGGGACAGGAATGGGAGGGTTAGAAGAAAAAGATATAAGGGGAGAAAAATGGCGGAGGTATAAACGGACGTGTCCTGTGCCTTGTCCTGGAGCAGATAAGGGTGAGCAGCTGAAAGGGTAACATACAGCCCGAATAGGCAGAGGATATTCAGCTGAGAGACAGTCTGCAGCTGGGAAAGACAGAGAACTCCCAGAAAAAAAAGGACGGTTGGAGACTGCGGCTGAAACGTCTCCCTGTGTGCCGGCTCAGCAGCGGAGACTGTGCCATCTTGAGTGGCTGTTACAGACAACCAGAGATCAGCTACTAACCTGGAAACAAGGGATCTCAAGCAGCGTGACTGCGTGAACTCAGACGAGCACTGCTTCTTCTCACAGAAAGGTTAGACTTCCCCTAAAGGTGCGGTTTGCAATTCAGTTTGGAGGGAGAACCGCGCGGGGTGAAATCTGCGCCCCACAGAGTCCGTGGCCCTTGGAACCAGCGTGACCCTCAAGTGGGGAAGGGGCCCCACAGGGCTGCTGGCAGAAGGGAACGATAAAAATAAGCACATTGCTGGACTGGATGCAAAAAAGCAGCCTCGGATTCTCCCAGTCTGCCGGGTGCTTGGTGCCAGGGGCGAGTGGGTGCGTGGAGACTGTGCGCAGACCTGGAAGGTGGAGGCTTGCAAATTCGCACAACTTCTCAGGCTCTTGTTGTTACAGTTCCCCTTAGATCCGTGTGTTTGATTATTAAACCCAGTGAATGGGATTCCCCAGGTGGGGTCATTCACATAGCCTGTAGGGGAAAGACATTTTGGGGAGCCTGGGAAACAGAGCGGGGAGTAATGATTAAAGAACCAGCTCTGGGCAGTGGACTTTCCCAAACCAGTTTCAAGTAACATAGAGAAAATAAACCCTAACTACTGGATAGAGAGGACTTATAGCCTCGGAGGTCAATCCAGACAAACTGCCACCCAGAGGCAGAGCCATGAACTGTCTCTTCTGTAAATGCAAATAAAGGCAGTATGGTAAACAAATACAACCTGCCTTAAAATCAGGACTGTGGTTTACAGCACGGAGGGACAGTGTATCGCAGGGAAATTCAACACTCTCCTAAATGCCTGGCAGGACTAAGGCGTGCCAAAAAGAAGAGTAGAAGATCTGAAGCACCTTCACTACTGCACATTTTTATCTTTTTTTCTTTTTAATTCTTTTTTCACCATTTCATAAAGAACCTATTATTATTTTTTTTCATCACCTGATTTTACCTTTGTAATTACTACATTTTTTAACCAGTATTATTGCTATCATTTTACCACTTTTTCTAGCGTCATTTTATTTTTTTTTTCGTTATTTTATTTTGGAATTAGTGTTCTACACTCTATTTTCATCGTTCCTTTAGCATCATTTCTCTCTATCTCACCTTTACCCTTAAGCCATAACTCTTCCTCACTTTTCCCCTTTTGTTGTCCTGTTTCTCTTACCCTATTCCTGCTTTAGATTTTCCCTATTCATTCTTTTTACCCACTGTCTAAATTTCACCCTACTTATATACCTAATTTCCAATCCCTTGCTCTAAATCCATATACACCTCTCTCTTATCGTTCTTCACTATCCAATTTTTTTTCTCTGTCTGTCGTTTTGCTAGTGTTTGCTTGATTTTGAGTATATTGGTTTTTTTTATGCTTGTTTGCGAGATTGTATTATTTTTCATTTTTATTTTTCTGTTTTGCTTTTTCTTTCTCTGGTGATTTTTGTGCTTCTGTTTTCCCTTGCCTCACTTGATATTAGTGGTTGATTGTAGTTTGCATTAATCTCCAGGGATCTGCTGCTGGAATTCATTGGGATTATTTGTGGTTCTATTAGAGTTTTCTCCCCATACAAATAGCCTCTTGCCCACCTCTAATTCATTCTCTCACTTTTTTTTTCTTCTTTCTTCTCTCCCTTTTCCCAATCTCATTTCGGCATTCCTTTTTCTTTTTTTCTTTTTCTCTTTAATCTTTTTCTCTTTTTTCTTCTTTATCCCCTAATTCTCTTCGCTCAGTGGTCACCTTTATTTGGGGTTATTAATATCGTAAATACATTTGTTTTCGGTGCCTTGTATGTTGTGCCTTGTTGTGTTGTATTTTGTGCCTTTAAATCAACGCATCAGAAAGAGAACTACATAACCAAACACCTGGAGAAGAGAGATCATGGTGAAAAAAGAACCAACCCACATATGAAAGAAAAACAGGCATCATCAGAAAAGGAAGTAAACGAAATGGGGGCAATGGAGGAAAGCAACCTGTCAGAGAAAGAATTCAGAGAAATGGCCATAAGGTGGATGAAAAGAATGGAAGACAAATTCAACAATATGTGTAGGAACCAAGAGGAAATGAAAAATGACATCACTGATATAAAGAACTCAATAGAAAGCATCAACAGTAGACTAGAAGACGCAGAGGACCACATCAGCGAGCTAGAAAACAAGGTAGGAAAAAATACCCAAACAGAACAGCTTCTAGAAAAAAAAAATTAAAAAGCATGAGGAGAGCCTAAGAGAACTCTGGGACAACACTAAACGAAACAACATCCAAATAACAGGGGTCCCAGAAGGAGAGGAAACTGAGCAAGGAATAGAAAACCTGTTTGAAAAAATAATAATGGAAAATTTCCCTGAGATAGGGAAGAAAAAACTCACACAAATCCAAGAAGCTCACAGAGTCCCAAACAAAATGAACCCCAAAAGACCGACACCAAGGCACATAATAATTAAATTGGCAAACACCAACGACAAAGCAAGAATATTAAAAGCAGCCAGAGAGAGACAGAAAGTTACCTACAAAGGATCCTCCATCAGTCTAGAGACTGATTACTCAACAGAAACACATCAGGCAAGAAAGGAATGGAATGAAATATACAAAGTCATGCAAAGGAAGGGTCTGAATCCAAGAATACTGTACCCAGCGAGGCTATCAATCAAAATTGAGGGTCAAATCAGGAGCTTCATAGACAAAAACGGTCTACGGGAGTTTATTACAACCGAACCAGCAATGCAAGAAATGCTAAAGGGTCTGCTGTAAAAAGAAAAAATAGGAAACAAAGAAGGAACGCAGCGGTAAAGATCAAAAATGGTGACTAACAAGTTTCTATCAATAACTTTAAATGTAAATGGATTAAATGCCCCAGTAAAAACGCATAGGGTAAATGAGTTGAAAAGAAAACATGACCCATATATCTGCTGTCTACAGGAAACCCAACTCAGAAAAAAAGACGCACACAGACTGATGGTGAAGTAATGGAAAAAGGTTTTTTAGGCCAATGGAAGTGAAAAAAAAGCCAGGGTAGCAATACTTATATCTAACAAATTAGATCTCAAAGTGAAGGACATAAAAAGAGATAAAGAAGGCCACTTCATAATACTAAACGGAGGAGTCAAACAAGAAGAAATAACTCTGGTAAATATATATGCACCCAATATAGGAACACCCAAATACGTAAGAAAACTTCTGGAGGAGATCAAGGGAGAGATTGACAGCAATACAATCATAGTAGGGGACCTTAACACCCCATTATCACCATTGGACAAATCCTCTAAACAAAAACTCAGCAAAGAAACATCAATTCTAAATGACTCACTAGATCAGATGGAATTAATTGACATCTTCAGAACATTTCACCCCAAAGCCACAGAATATACATTCTCCTCAACTGCACATTTGTCATCTTCAAAGATAGAGCATGTCCTGGGTCACAGATAAAGTCTTTTCAAATTCAAGAAAATTGAAATCATATCCAGCATCTTCTCAGACCACAAACGCATAACACTGGAAATCAACTACAACAAAAACAATCCAAGAAAATCAAACACATGGAGACTAAATAGCATGCTATTAAGCAACGATTGGGTTACCAGAGAGATCAAAGAAGAAATAAAAAACATCATGGCAACAAACAAAAATGAAAACACAACAATCCAAAACCTATGGGACACAGTGAAAGCACTCTTGAGAGGGAAGTTCACAGCTCTACAAGCCTACTGCAAGAAACAAGAAACAATGAGAATAAATGACCTAACTCTACAACACAAAGAGTTAGAAAGAGAGCAACAAAAAAAGCCCACTCTAAGCAGAAGGAAGGAAATAACAAAGATCAGAGCGGAGATAAACAACACAGAGACCAAAAAAACAATACAAAAGATCAACAAAAACAAGATCTGGTTCTTTGAAAGGATAAACAAGATTGATACACCTCTAGCCAGGCTCACCAAGAAACAAAGAGAGAGGACCCAAGTAAACAAAATCAGGAATGAAATAGGAGAAATAACAACAGACCCCATAGAAATACAAAGGATTGTTAGAAAATACTATGAACTCTACTCCAACACACTAGACAACCTGGAGGAAATGGACGTATTCCTAGAAAAATACAACATTCCAAAACTTAATCAGGAAGAATCTAAAAATTTCAATAGGCCAATAACTATGGAGGAAATCGAAGCAGTAATCAAAAAGCTTCCAGCAAACAAAAGCCCGGGGCCAGACGGCTTCACAGGGGAGTTTTACCAAGCATTCAAGGAAGACCTAAAACCTATCCTCCTCAGACTATGTCAAAAGATCCAAGAGGAAGGAACACTTCCCATCTCATTCTAAAAGCCAGCATCACCCTAACACCAAAACCAGATAAAGACAACACAATGAAAGAGAATTATAGGCCAATATCCCTCAAGAACATAGATGCCAAAATCCTCAACAAAATCCTAACAAATCGGATCCAGCAATACATCAAAAAGATCATACACCATGACTAAGTAGGATTTATCCCAGGGATGCAAGGATGGTACAATATCCGCAAATCAATAAATGTGATACATCACATAAACAAATTGAGAGAAAAAAACCGTATAATCCTATCAATTGATGCGGAAAAAGCATTTGACTAAATCCAACACTCTTTCTTGATAAAAACTCTCAGCAAGATAGGAATTGCGGGATCATACCTCAACATAATAAAAGCCATATATGACAAACCAATAGCCAACATCATAATCAATGGGCAAAAACTGAAATCATTCCCCTTAAAATCAGGAACAAGACTGGGATGCCCACTCTCACCACTCCAGTTCAATACAGTACTGGAAGTACTAGCCATTGCGATCAGACAAGAAGAAATAAGAGGCATCCAGATTGGAAAAGAAGAAGTAAAACTGTCCTTATTTGCAGATGACATGATACTGTACATACAGAACCCAAAAGACTCCATCAAAAAATTATTAGACTTAATAAATGAACTCAGCAATGTAGCAGGGTACAAAATTAATGCTAAGAAATCCATGGCATTTCTTTACATCAAAAGTGAACTTACCGAGAGTGAAACTACAAAAGCAATCCCATTTACCATTGAACCAAAAAAATTAAAATACCTAGGAATAAACTTAACTAAGGAGGTAAAAGACTTATATGCAAAAAACTACAGGACACTGAAAATAGAGGTAGAGGAAGACAGAAACAGATGGAAGAATATACCGTGTTCATGGATTGGTAGAATCAACATCATCAAAATGTCCATACTACCAAAAGAAATCTATAGATTCAATGCAATCCCCATTAAATTACCAATGGCATATTTCACAAATCTAGAACGAACGTTCCAAAAATTCATCTGGAATAAAAAAAAAGATCCCGAATAGCTGCAGCAATCCCGATAAAGAAGAACAAAGTAGGTGGGATCTCAATACCAGATATCAAACTGTATTACAAAGCCACTGTTCTTAAAACAGCTTGGTACTGGCACAAGAACAGACATATAGGTCAATGGAATAGAATAGAGACCCCAGAAATCGACACAAACCACTATGCCCAATTAATATTCGACAAAGGAGGCAAGAGCATACAATGGAGTCAAGACAGTCTCTTCAATAAATGCTGTTGGGAAAATTAGACAGATACATGCAAAAAGATGAAACTAGACCACCAACTCACACCATACACAAAATTAAACTCAAAATGGATAAAAACTTCAATGTAAGATGGGAAACGATAAAAATACTAGAGGAATCCACAGGCAGCGAAATTGCAAACATATGCCCAAGGAATTTCCTCTCTGATAATGCTCCTAGGGCAATGGAGACTAAAGAGGAAATAAACAAATGGGACTACATCAAAATAAAAAGCTTGTGCACAGCAACGGAAACCATCAACAAAACAACAAGAAGACCCACTGTATGGGAGAACATATTTTCCAATGATACCACTGACAGGGGTTTAATTTCCAACATTTACAGGGGTCTCATGAAACTTAACAAAAGGAATATAAACAATCCAATAAAAAAATGGGCAACGGATCTAGATAGACACTTTTCGAAAGAGGACATACAGAAGGCCGAAAGACATATGAAAACATGCTCAAAGTCACTAATTATAGGAGAGATACAAATCAAAACGACAACGCGTTATCATCTCACACCTGTCAGAATGGCTAGCATCAAAAAATCAACAAACAACAAGTGTTGGAGAGGATGTGGAGAAAAAGGAACCCTTCTGCACTGCTGGTGGGAATACAGACTGGTGCAGCCACTGTGGAGAACAGTATGTAGCCACTTCAAAAAACTAAAAATGGAACTCACATTTGACCCAGTGATCCCACTAGTAGGAATATATCCCAAGAAACCAGAAACACCAATCAGAAAGGATATATGCACCCCTTTGTTCATAGCAGCACAATTCACCATAGCTAAGATTTGGAAACAGCCTAAGAGCTCATCAGCAGATGAGTGGATTAGAAAACTGTGGTACATATACACAATGGAATACTATGCTGTGGTAAAAAAGAAGGAATTCTTGCCTTTTGCAACAGCATGGGTGGAACTGGAGAGCATTATGCTAAGTGAAATAAGTCAGTCAGAGAAAGATAAATACCACATGATCTCACTCATTTGTGGATTATAGAGAACAACATAGACTGATGAAAAGGGACAGATCCAAAGACTGGGAAACAGCAATCAGGCTATCAATCCCCAGAAGGAAAGTAGGGGAGGGCGGGGTAAGGTGAAGAGATCAACCGAAGGACTTGTATACATGTATATAAGCCAAACCAATGGACTTGGACAACAGGGGGATGGGAGCATGAGTGTGCGGGGAGGTTGGGGAGGTTGGGGGTTAATGGGGGGGAAGAGGACACATTTGTAATACCTTAAGTAATAAAAAAAACCAAAAAGTTATACAGTGCAACAGTGCTTGACGAGACATTCTGCATGTCAGATAATTGATTACAGCACCATATATTTGTTGGTTATACGTACTGTTTTTGAATTGTTTTGCAACAGGAGTCAGTGCAACAACACTGCAAAAAGTTAATAGGTAAGAAAACTATCAACCTTTTATAAAAAATGACGTCATTTATATTTATTTTTGCAGCCTTGTGATGGAGAATCAAAAAAATAAAAAAGCAAGATTGAATGATAAGGGAAGTGGAAGAAGCAGTAGCCGACCCTTAAAAAGACATATGCACCGAGATGTACGGGATTGTCAACAGAAACAACAATTCATTGTGCATACTGTTTAATGAAACAGTAGTAAGCAGAACGTGGAATGTAAAGAGACATTTTGAAACTAATCATTGTCAGTTCTTGAAAAAAAGTATTGATGAGAGGAAGGAATGCATTTCTAGGCAGCCACACCTCTATAAAAGTCAATCAAATTCCATCATTAAATTTGTAAGATGCTCTACAAATTTAATATCAGCAAGTTACTATATTGCTCTCTCCATAGCTCAGCATGGAAAAAACCCTCAGTGACAGAGAATTTAGTAAGGAAACATTTCTAAGAGGTGCACCAGCTCTATTTCATGATATGAAAAAAAAGATGATGTTATTAAAAGAATTTCTAAGTTACCACTCAGTAGAAATACTATCAAAAGCAGAATAGCTCTCATAGCCAGTTAGCCTGGAGGCCAAATCACCCCCGGTATTGCCGACAACAATCAAGGCTTAACTACAACAAGACTGCGCACAAAGACCACTAGGGGGTGCACCAAGAAAAGATAAAAAAATGCAGAGACAAAGAAATAGGATGCAAATGTCAGAAATGGAAGATATAGAGCTCAAAACCACACTTTTAAGGTCTCTCAAGAACTGTCTAGAAGCTGCCGATAAACTTAGTAAGGCCCTCGAAAAGACTGGTGAGACCGCCGATAAATGTAGTGAGATCCTCAAGAAATCTAATGAGACCCTCGATGTTGTTATAAAGAACCAACTAGAAATTAAGCATACACTGACTGAAATAACAAATACTATACAGACACCCAACAGCAGACCAGAGGAGCGCAAGAATCAAGTCAAAGATTCGAAATGTGAAGAAGCAAAGAACACCCAACTGGAAAAGCAAAAAGAAAAAAGAATCCGAAAATACGAAGATAGTGTAAGGAGCCTCTGGGACAGCTTCAAGCGTACCAACATCAGAATTATAGGGGTGCCAGAAGATGAGAGAGACCAAGATATTGAAAACCTATTTGAGAAATAATGACAGAAAACTTCCCCCACCTGGTGAAAGAAATAGACTTACAGGTCCAGGAAGCGCAGAGAACCCCAAACAAAAGGAATCCAAAGGGGACCACACCAAGACACATCATAATTAAAATGCCAAGAGCAAAAGACAAAGAGAGAATCTTAAAAGCAGCAAGAGAAAGAAACTCAGTTACCTACAAGGGAATACCCATACGACTGTCAGCTCATTTCTCAACAGAAACTTTGCAGGCCAGAAGGGAGTGGCAAGAAATATTCAAAGTGATGAATACCAAGAACCTACAACCAAGATTACTTTATCCAGCAAAGCTATCATTCAGAACTGAAGGTCAGATAAAGAGCTTCACAGATAAGGAAAAGCTAAAGGAGTTCATCACCACCAAACCAGTATTATATGAGATGCTGAAAGGTATCCTTTAAGAAGAGGAAGAAGAAGAAAAAGGTAAAGATACGAATTATGAACAACAAACATGCATCTATCAACAAGTGAATCTAAGAATCAAGTGAATAAATAATCTGGTGATCATAATAGAATCAGGGACAAAGAAAAAAAAATCGTACACCTATGGGTGAGGACAGTAGGGGGTGGGGGTAAGGGCAGAGGGTGGGGTGGGAACTGGGTGGCAGGGAGCTATGGGGGGAAAATAGAGGAACAACTGTAATAATCTGAACAATAAAGATTTAATTTAAAAAAAAAGTTAGAATAACAGATCTTGGCAAAAACGTACAAAGT
This sequence comes from Myotis nattereri, assembly GCF_964212035.1. NCBI lineage: Eukaryota > Metazoa > Chordata > Mammalia > Chiroptera > Vespertilionidae > Myotis > Myotis nattereri. Next base: position 35,502,123 of record NC_138094.1, on the reverse strand, counting down.
CAATAAAAAAAAGACTTAAATAGATGTAAATATTTTTTGATTTCTCTTGATGAAACTACTGATGTCACATCATATGCTCGGTTGGCCATTATTGCTAGATATTCTGATGGTCTCACTATGAGAGAAGAGTTGATAAAGTTAGAATAAGTGCCAATGAGTACATCAGGAAACCAAATATGTAAAGTTGTTATAAAAACATTCAGTGTCCTAAACATTGATATCTCTAAAATTGTGTTAGTCACGACAGACGGGGCACCAAAGATGGTGGGAAAAAAGTGGGATTCCTGAAATTGTTTATGGAAGCTATTAGACATCCACTTGCACCTTTTCATTGCATTATCCATCAGGAGGTGTTGTGTGCCAAATCGGGATTCTCTGAGTTGAATGATTTAATGTCAGTTGTAACAAAAATTGTGAATTTTATAGCTTCTCGACCCCTTCACAAGTGAGAATTTTCTGTACTTTTACAGGAAGTTGATTCAACCTACAGTGGACTACTGATGTTCAATAGTGTGAGATGGCTAAGTCGAGGAAAACTACTTGAGCGATTTGTGGAGTGCTTTGAAGAAATTATGGTATTTATTGAGAATAAGGATCTGGCAAACTTTCCTCAGATCAATGATCATAAGTGGGTCAGCAATTTGATGTTTTTTACAGATCTCTCTGTTCATATGAATGAACTGAACTTAAAATTACAAGGTTTTGGCAAAAATATTGACGTTATGTTTGGATACATCAAATCTTTTGAAAGTAAACTTAAAATTTTCAAGCGAGATATTGAAACTAAAACTCGTATTTTCCTCAGATGAAAAAGTATTTTGAGAAGGCTACTACAAGTGTAATGGAGTCTATACTTATGTACCAGAATATAGTAAACACGTTCTTTGAACAGTTCAGCGAAAGATTCAACCAATTTAGAAGCCTAGAACAGACCATTAAAATAATTAAGTATCTGGATGTAGTTTACAGTACTTTGGAATTGAATAATTTCCAATGGATGCAAATTGATGATTTAGAGATGCAACTTGCAGATTTTCAAGGTAGCATTTGGACTCGTGTTTGCTGACTTAAGGTCGAAACTTGAAAATCTGGAACGAAATCGTTTGAAACATGAAGAGTGCAACTATGAAGAAGAAATTTTGAGTGCTTGGAACAGAGTTCCTGACACTTTTAGCAATATAAAAAATCTAGCGATGGCTTTGCTAACAATTTTTTCATCAACATATTTTTGTGAGACTTTGTTCTCAGCATTAAATAATATTAAAATGAACAAAAGGAATCGGCTAACATGATGTTAGTGGCGCTTGCTTGGCTTTGAAGTGCATCAAGTATGAACCTGCAATCAAAGAATTAGCAGACAAACTTCAGCACCAAAAAAGTCACTAATTTCTAGTTTTCATACCATTTGATTATCATTGTTTTTGTTTTTAAATTTTTTTATTATTTATTTATTTATTTATTTATTTATTTTAATTTATTGCTTAAAGTATTACAAAGGGTATTACATATGTGTCCACTTTATTTCCCCGCCCTAGACAGTCCCCTAGCCTCCCCAATCCCCCAATGTCTTATGTCCACTGGTTATGCTTATATGCATGCATACAAGTCCTTTAGTTGATCTCTTACCCCCCTACCTCCTGCCCCACAACCCTCCCCGGCCTTCCCGCTGTAGTTTGACAATCTGTTTGAGGCAGGCCTGCCTCTGTATCTATTATTGTTCAAAAGTTTGTAATGGTCTCTATTATCCATGAATGAGTGAGATCATGTGGTATTTTTCCTTCATTGACTGGCTTATTTCACTTAGGATAATGCTCTATAGTTCCATCCATGACGTTGCAAATGGTAATGATTATCATTGTTTTTATTATTATTTTTTCTTAAATGTACATTGTTTTTCTGTTTTTGTTCATTTTATACATATTTTTTGGTTGATTTTACTTGGTTAAATGGCATTTAAATATATAAAATAAATATCAAAAATATAAATCTTTTTTTATTATGGTTGCAAATATCAAAAAAAATATATGAATATTTCTATATGTGACATGGCACCAGAGTTAAGTTAGAGTTTTTCAAAATTTTGACACGCCAAGCTCAAAACGTTCACCATCACTGCTCTAGGTCCTCAACTGTTCCAGCAAATGTCTCATCTCACCCCTGGACTTTTAGCAAACCTACAAGCAGCTGCAGGAAAGAGCCATCCAGTAAATGATTTTAAAATATTGCCTTCTGGTGCTTTTGAATTCTCTCAAGGAACATCTTTTCCCAAGAAGGCTTCCGATCTTGCTTGACAAGCTCTCCAACATCATTCCCAAACCACTAACTCCTCAGACTTTCCTTTCTCTTCCATTTTAATTTGTACTACTTCAGTATTTTTAAAATGCTTCAACTGCAAATTGACTACAAATCATTGTAAATAATAATACTAAACAATTAGTAACAAATTCTCCATGTTTAAGTTCAATATTCATTAATTATACCGGGTATCCCCCCCAAAATGTATACACACTCTAACAGCCGATAGCTCAATTGTGAAAATGTTGTTTTAATATACACTGCCTTTATAATTATTCAAGGTGTGTTTATATATTTTTGGCACACCCTATATTTATAGTTTAATTCATCTTTAGTCTCATTAACTGTTTCTATAAAACTCATTCAAAAGGCAAAAAGAAACAACAGCAAGTGGAAAGAAAAATCGTAACATGCACAAGAGTATATATCATATTAAGTATATAATAAAAGCCATATATGCAAATTGTCCCCTTCACCGGGAGTTCAAGCAGGGGCGGGGCTGGCCAACCACCTGCAGCCCGTCCCCTGAGACCAGCCCCACCTGGCAGCAGGTGGCCAGGGAAAGGGAGGCCCCACCAGCAGGTAGCTACTAGGGAACCTACACATGCACTGGGCCTCTAGTTTATTAAAGATTCTAGATATTTTCCTATATACCTAAGATTAAGAATGAAAAGATAAGCAAAAATACCACTTTTGTTAACAGCAACAAGATAAACTTACCCTTTCATGCATTTCTGCCTGAAGCTGCTGTTCTAGTTCTCTCTTATATTCATTTAACTTTATTTCTAAAGTTCCTAATGTTGGATGCTGAGGGTAAGCACCTGAAAACTGATCATCAATATGTTGAAGCTTCTCAGCTATTAAAAAAAACACGAACAGGGCAGAGGACTCAGGGTAGGTGAGCAAGAAGTCTGTTCAAAAGCAAAGAGTACAGGGATACGGACAGGGGGCATCTGCAATTTACTCTGAACCAATTCAAAAAATTGAGATAGATTACTGGATGAACAGAAAGTGATCAAGCAAACATAATACAAACTTACTGGTGAACTGTAAAACTTTCAACTTTTTTGAATGCTGGAAAATTTCCATCATAAAAGTCAGGGGAAAAGAAAGCAAAAGGTAGGTCAGAAAACAATGGCATCTTTTTCCAGTCTCCAAGTGCCAAAGAGTTCTTTTATGGTCTTTGGTGAAAGCTGAGTCACATGTTCAAAACACTGATCTTAAAATGAATCAGAGATTCTTAGTTTTAAGTCTTCCATTTTACAGAGGACACAGGTGCCCACACAGTGTAGGTGACTCCCAGAGGGCTTAGCAACTACACAACGGCATAACTGGGACAAAAGCCAGGTCTGCTATTCCTCTCATTCCAGTGCTCTCTGCAGCAGACCCGAAGCCCTCAAACCAAATGTGGATTAGAATCAAACATTAACAGAGTGCAAAACCCACACGAGAGTGCAATCTCAATCATGTAAACACCAGTGCCCACTAAAAAGTATGCACAGGAAAAAAAGACTGGCAGAATCAGATTAAGATATTTGAATTTATTGTCTAACAAGTTATTGCTTTTAATGAGTAAGGAGGAGCCAGGATTAATCACAGCATTTTAGCCACCTGTTTCCCTTCTGAGCATACGCCTAAAGGCAGGATGGTACTGTATGTAGAAAGGCTGTCCCATGGAAAAGGATCTGGATCATGGACCAGAAAACTTGGACTCCAGTATCACTTTTCCTTCATCTGGTGACCTTGGTTTCCTCAACTATAACATGCCACTGACTTCTCTAGTTTTCCGCAATGCAAATAGTCTAGGATCTTCTCACGTTAATGGCTATACGATAAAGTTAGATGAGTCACAGGGAAGAGCCTGCCAGTTGAGGGGTTGACCCAACAAACAAGAACATGGGCCTTTGCATCCACCTGGTGATCACAGAGGGAGGGGCAGCACTGAAGATAGGACTGTGCTGACACAATGGGAAATGAGCACTCCACCTGCACACAGTTTAGGAACACACACAACATAGGAAAGCAGATCTTTTTCTTCATTCAAAAAGAAAATAGAAACCTGGAATCAGGAAAAAAGCCTGAAATTACCAAGAGAGTCTTTGCTAGGCAAAATTGCACTTGTCTGAGGGTCCATGTCACAAGTCTCTTTAGCCTGATGATATTCTGCCATTTCTTTTAAAAACTCCAAAAAACACAATGTACATAGTTTTGTCTCACAACTTTCATTCAACCATTACTCAGTCACTTTATAAATTTTGGACTTATGACATTATCCTGTTGTACGTTATGTATCTCTTAAGAATAATTTCTGAAGGAAGTCCTTCCCAAGCATGATACAAAAATCTAGAAGTGATAAAGAGAAATATTTAATAACATAAAAATTAAGAACTTATATATGGCATGAAATAAAGTCAAAAGACAAATGACACACTGGAAGAAAATATTTGCTATAATGAGGAGAAAGCACACTAACTTTCATAATATTAAAGAGATCTAATAAATCAGTAAGACAATTTAATGTCGATAAACAAAATCCTAAGAAAATGCAAGTTAATACTAAAACAAAGGGGTCCTATTTTCCCAATAAGACTGCTAAGATTAAAACTCTCATCATACTTAAAGTGCTGGCAAGAAAGCAGGGAAGTCGGCAGGTTCAATCACTCAGGAGGGAAATTTGTTAGTGTTTGTGTATTCAAAAAGACATGTGTTCTTTAACCTAGTCTTTTCACCTCTAGGAATTCACACAGCTACACTTCCACAGGGAAACAAAGAGTGTACACTGCACACCGCTTCTAATGGCAAAACCCAAACAATAAAACAACAAAATCTCAATCAACAGGTGCTTAATTAACTATGTTCTTCACGATTAATTCATTTAAATATATAATACTAGAGGCCCGGTGCACAAAATTCATGCACGGGGTAGGGGGAAAGAATGGGGTAAGGGAGTGGTGAGGGAGGATCCCTCAGCCTGGCCTGCACCCTCTCCAAATCAGGACCCCTCGGGGAATGTCCAACTGCCAGGAATGGGTCTAAACCGGCAGTCCAATATCCATCTCCCAATCTGGAACCGCTGGCTCCTATCCGCTCACCTGCCTGCCTGATTGCCCCAACTGCTCTCCCCTGCTGGCCTGATTGCCCCTAATTGCCTCTGCCTCAGCCCTCACCAACATGGCTTTGTCCAGAAGGATGTCTGGAAGACATCCAGTCTGATTAGCGTATTACCCTTATATTAGTACTAGAGGCCCGGTGCACAAAAATTTGTGCACTCGGGGGGGGGGGATACCTCAGCCCGGCCTGTGCCCTCTCACAGTCTGGGACCCCTCGGGAAATAACAACCTGCTGGCTTAGGCCTGCTCCCGGGTGGCAGAGGGCAGGCCTAATCCCTAGGTGCAGTCCCTGGTCCGGCTCAGAGCAGGGCCGATTGGGGGGTTGGGGCACCGCCCCCCCGTCACACTCAAGGCAGGTCTGATTGGGAAGTTGCGGCGCCACCCCCTGTCACGCACAGAGCCGGGACAATCAGGGGCTTTGGGCGCTGCCCCCTGTCACGCACAGAGCAGGGCCCTAATCTGTGTGTGACAGGGTAGAGCCATAACCTCCCCATTGGCCCTGCCCTGAGTGTGACAGTGGCAGCGCACCAACCCCCTGATGGGCCCTGCACTGTGTGTGACAGGGTGGAGCCGCAACCTCCCCATCATCCCTGCCCTGAGTGTGACAGGGGGCAGCACCCCAACCCCCCAATCGGCCCTACACTGAGCATTACTGAGGATGGCATCACAACCCCCTGATCGGCCCTGCTCTGTGTATGATGGGGGGAGCTCCCCAACCCCCCGATCGGCCCTGCTCTGTGCATGACAGGGCGGAGCTCCCTAACCCCCTGATGGGCCCTGCTCTGTGTGTGACAGGGTACGGAGCCCCAACCCCCCTGATGGGCCCTGCTCTGAGCGTGACAGGGGGCAGTGCCCCAAGCCCCCAATCGGCCCTACCCTGAGCGTGACTGGAGGTGGCATCACAACCTTCTGATCTGCCCTGCTCTGTGCATGACAGGGGGCGGCGCCCCAACTCCCCTGTCTGCCCTGCTCTGAGCCCGACCAGGAGCTGCAGTGCAGGCATCTAGGGATTGGGCCTGCCCTCTGCCACCGGGAGTGGGCCTAAGCCAGCAGGTCGTAATCTCCTGAGGGGTCCCAGACTGTGAGAGGACACAAGTGGGGCTGAGGGACACCCCCCACCCCCGCCAGTGCACAAATTTTTGTGCATCCGGCCTCTAGTAACTATGTAATTGACTATTGCTCAGGCAAACTTAAATACAGCATATTTAAGTTTCAAGTTTTTCAAATACTAACACTGTTCAAGATTTCTTAAAACTTCTGAATAAGAAACTTTTGGACAACTACAGCTAATAGAAAGAGAATTAAAACATAGGGACAACATAAAGAGTGCACCCTAATGTTAATTATGGATTTTAGGTGACAATGATGCCACCATGTAGGCTCATTGACTGTAAAAATGTTGATCATGGGGAAGGCTGTGCATGAAGGAGGAGGAGACATACAGAAACTCTCCATTCTGTTCAATTTTGCTATGAAGCTGCTCTAAAATATTAAGCCAATTTAAAAAAATATATGGAAAGTTTGCTATATCTGCCTTTAAGATAAAATGTAACTAATATGTTCAAAGGCAATGGTGTAGGAATATAGTTAAAATAATTAAGAAGTGGTAAACAAATGTTTTAATACTTGAGGATTAAAACAGGTTTCAAAAAAATTAATGTATTCTTTATTTCTCTTATCTAAAGAGCACATTTTAAAGATCTAGATTTACTGCCCTGTGTTGCCATCTTGAAATCCTGTGACCTTAAGCAAATTACCCACTTCTGCAGACTCTGGTTTCTCATGTGGGACACAGGTATACCTGCCTATTAAGAGGGCGCTCCTGCCCTGGCTGGCTTGGCTCAGTGAATAGAGCGTTGGCCTGGGGACTGACGGGTCCGGGTTCGATTCCAGTCAAGGGCACATGCCCAAGTTTTGGGCTCAATCCACAGTAGGGGGGCATGCGGGAAGCAGACAATCAATGATTCTCTCTCATCATTGATATTTCTCTCTCTCTCTCTCCCTCTCCCTTCCTCTCTGAAATCAATAAAAATATGTTTTAAAAAGAAGAGGGCACTCCCTTCCACTGAAATGGTGGAGGACTTCCACTCAATACAGGGTGCATCAATTCGTGAATGACCTGCTTTCTCAGTTGTGTCTAGCTCAATGACAAAAAAGAAAAAAACAAAAAAAAAACAAATGGGAACAAACTTTCAGGTTTGCTTCACTAGGAATACACAGATTTGCCACACAAATTAGAATCGTTTTATTAGAATCGTTTTATTTAGGCCTGCTCCCGGGTGGCAGAGGGCAGGCCCAATCCCTAGGTGCAGTCCCTGGTCCGGCTCAGAGCAGGGCTGATTTGGGAGTTGGGGCGCCGCCCCCTGTCATGCACAAAGCAGGGTGGATTGGGAGGTTGTGATGCCACCCTCAGTCACGCTCAGGGTAGGGCCGATTGGGGGGTTGGGGCACCGCCCCCCGTCACACTCAAGGCAGGTCTGATAGGGGAGTTGTTTTAGATCCATGGCCAAAAGTTAGTACTACTCTGCTGCACACTTTGTCTTACTCTATGAGATAAGCAGCCCATGGATTCTGGCCAGAGAAGCTGTTTTCACCTGCTTCCAAGTGAATTGCTGGTTAGTCAGAACACATGAAGACTCTAACTAACTTCCCTATGAGTCCATTTCAGCAGTCTTTGATTCAGATAGCATGTATAAGAGAAAATTCTGTTGCTTCCTCAACTCTCTGTGGATTGATGAAGAATATGAAAATAATATTGGAAGAAATATTGGGTGCTGGTTTCGATTCTGGTCAAGGGCACATGTCCAGGTTGCAGGACTCCACCTCCAGTTGAGGGTGTGCAGGAGGCAGCTGATCAATGATTCTCTCTCATCATTCATTTTTCTATCTCTCTCTCCCTCTCCCTTCCTCTCTGAAATCAATAAAAATATATTTTTAAAAACGCACTTCCATATATATTATTTACATCTCAAGACACTGTGAAATACAGTAATTTTCCCACATTTTATAAATATGAAAACTTAGGTTCAAAGTGGGTAATTTTCTTCAAGGTTATAATGTGTTAGTTTTCCTTTGAGTTTTAAGAAAACCTCTAAATTAACTGAACTACTGAATATTGTCCTAATCTACTTTGCATATAATCTGGAAACATATTAATTGAGCAGAGCTCAAGACTATGTTGCCTATATCCACGCAACATATTCATATCAATACTATACAAGCAGGAAACAAACAGAGTTGCTATACCTCTATCTTCTATCCTACACCTGAAAAGAACAAGAGTATATAACTACAAGTACAGAACAGTACTTACACATCAAAAATCCTATAGTACAAAAGACATTTATACTGAGAAGAATACACATGCTCTGCCAAAGAGCCTTAAAAAAAATGCTTTGCCCTAACCCAGTGGTCAGCAAACTCATTAGTCAACAGAGCCAAATATCAACAGTACAACGATTGAAGTTTCTTTTGAGAGCCAAACTTTTTAAACTTAAACTATATAGGTAGGTACATTGTTATTAACGTAACTAGGGGCCCGGTGCACGAAATTCGTGCTCTGGGTGTGTGTGTGGGGGGAGAGTGTCCCTCAGCCCAGCCAGCTCCCTCTCACATACTGGGAGCCCTCAGGCGTTGACCCCCATCACCCTCCTATCGCCTGATCGGCCCCTTGCCCAAGCCTGACGCCTCTGTCAGAGGTGTCAGGCTTGGACAGGGGACCCCTATTGCCCCCCGATCACTGGCTCTGGCCCCCTCCCAGGCCTGAGGCCTCTGGCCCAGGAATCATGCCTGGACAGGGGACCCCCATCTCCCTCTGATCGCTTGCTCCACCCCCCGCCCAGGCCTGACGCCTCAGCCAGAGGAGTTGACCCTCATCACCCTCCGATCACAAATCACCGGATCGGCCCCTTGACCAGGCCAGAGGCCTCCGGCAGAGGTGTCAGGCCTGGGAAGGGGAACCCCAGCTCCCCACGGTTGCAGGCTCTGCCCCTGCCCAGGCCTAATTCCTCTGGCCTAGGTGTCCGTCCCGGGCAGCGGGGACCTGCAGTGGCAGTGGGGGGGCGCCGTGATCGTGGGCTTCGCTTTAGGCCCAGGCAAGGGACCCCTAGCTCCCGGGACTACCAGCTTTGACCGTGCCCAGCTCCCATCACTGGCTCCACCCCTACTTCCTGCTATCACTGGCCAGGGCGGCAAAGGCGCCTGATTCTCCGATCATGGCTGGGGGGCCCGGGCTAACCTCCAAGGAAACACTTTGCATATTAGCCTTTTCTATATAGATAAAGTCATACAAGAATGTAAGAATGCCACGTAACCTAGGCAAAAATGAGAAATGCAACTGAAGGATGCACAGACCTGGTTATAACCTATTCAGCATTTATATTTCAGATATACTTCTGAAATATATGTAGTAATGAAAACACATTTAAACCAATTCTATTCCTGATGTTACTTTATATGTAAAGTGTATTAGTAAATTATTCTCTGCCAAGATTAAACATTCACCAGGGACTGCTACATAAATTACCCATACATCCAATCATGGGACACTTAAATGGAGGGTTTCAAGGAACTTTTCAGGTCACAGGAAAATGCTCACTATACAACAGTGAACTAAGAATACACACACACACCACTGTGCCAATAATAGCTGAATCAGAAAAGACTCTCTTCCTCTATGTTTTTATGGGTTTTTCAGATAGGTATAAAGTGTACTGTTTTGTTTTTTAAGTTACGAAAACAATGGGGGGAGAAGGAAAAACTCAGTATTTCCCCTGATAAGTGTAAAATACACGTCTAACTGTATATAGTAATGAAAACACATTTGAGGTAACCCTACTCCTTGCTGTTAATTCATACTAATACGTATGTGCTGCCCAAGTGAAACCTTCAGAGCTTTCATTATATTTTAAAGAAAAAAGCTGTCATTCTCCAGACTATTGTACTGTAAGCAGCACACAATGCTTATTATATTGTCTCAATATCCTTCATCCAAACATGACTATTACAAAACCACGTATTAATTCAAGAACCTACAAACCAGTTTCACAAAACTTGCCTTGTTGCTAAAATGTTTTCATTTTATACAGCTACTCGCTCCTACCTGAATGTCAGTCAATAAATCTATTTGAATATGAAGACCGGGCAAACTCTCAACCGTTTGAGAATGCTTTCCAGGATAACGAGTTCTACAAAACATAAAAGCGTCACTCCCCAATACCACCTGCATATCATATTATTTTTAAAACCAAGACCCAGTGGGTTTAAATGCGGACTCCCTGTCACCGCTTCCACTTGTAAAAGTTACAGAACAGATATGCCTCAAGCCGACACCTTGAGGGAGTCCAGGATACCTCGGCGCTTGAAGGTCTGGGACAGCTTTGTGCGTAGTTCGTCTTGACTCAACACGTCATATTTGGGGGGCACGGTGAGCTGGAAGAGAAGATGCCAACGGTTACCAGGCAGGCAGAGGGCACGGGAATTTCTGAAGACGGAACAGTGGCTGACCTGCGGGAAAGCGGGAAAGCACGAAAGCCCAGCGGGGACGGCGCTTGCAGGACAACAAGCAAGAAGGTTCGCCTCCTCACCCGCGCACCGGGTTGGTGCTTTAACGGAAACAAACAAGATGCTACATCTCCTCACGTGTGCTCCCGGTACTTTTTCCTCACCTGTCCTCAGAGCCCAACCGCGGGCCGGGAATCAAGAGGAACGGGTATACCTCAAGGCTCTCCCGCCCACTCGAACTAGGAAATGGCGGATAAACACATTTCCTCCCCTCGGCTTGCCACGGGTGAGTGGGTTGTGTACCCGGCGCGACTCTCACCAGCGGCTGGAGAGTAGAGATACGGAGCGAGGCTGTGAAACCCGCGGCCCTGGAAGTGGAGGCACCTCGCGGCGGGTGGGGGCCTCACAGCCGATCCCGCCCTCTCCCCGAGACCCAGCCAGCCCAGCACGGGAATCCGGGAATCCGGGAATCCGGGAACCCAGAGCTTTACAGCCAAGTCAATGCCAACAACCGCCGGAAGCTCCGCCCACTTCTCGCGAGAGCTTGGCCTCTGAGTCCCGCGAGGACCGCTGGGCTAGAGCGGGGATTGGAGGAGAAGCCATGTGCTCTGCACCACATCCGGGGCCTGCGGGATCTGGGTGTTAACCCTGTGTCTTCCTCCTGTTGCGGCCTAGGGCGCTGGACCCAACCTGGCTATCCCCTGGCCAGCTGGTCCCATCACAGCCCAGGCATTGCACCCAGCGAGCTCCGCCAGCTCGGGCTTTGCTTATTTTTCCTTTCATTAAGTCACTCAGTAACCGCGGCACTGTTGCCTTTTGGGACCGGAAAACCCTTTGTAGGGGGCTCTGTCTTGTGCACCGCCGGGTGATTTAGCAGCATCCCTGGCCTCTCTGCCCACTAAATGCAGCGCCTCTTACCAGTTCTGACCTTACTGAATGTCTCAGACATTGCCTGATGTTCTTGGAGAGGCAAAAGTCACTGGTTGAAAATCAGTGAGCTAAACTTTAAGTATCTACCTTTTTATCGTTTTTTGGTTTTTGGTTTTCTTTGTACCTCTCCCAAGGAGTAAGGACATATTTTCCATTGATTTTAGAGACTGGAAGGAAGTGGGGGTGGCAGGGGGGGGCGGGGTCAGAAAAACACCAATGTGAAAGAGACATCTATAGGTTGCCTCCTGCAGCACCCCCATTCCACTCCACTGTGGGCTTGGACTTGCAACCCAGGTATGTGCCCTTGGCCAGGAATCCAATAGGTGACTCTGCTGCTCAGGTTGATGCTCCAACCACCGAGCAACACAGGCCATGGCAAGTACCCACTCTTGAGCATACCGAGGAAGATAAAGGTAAGCTGGCTTACCAAGATGCTGTGGGTGAAAGGGGCCACATGGTAACCTGACAAGCTCAGGGAAGGCCTGTATGATGGTCTTGCAAACTCAAAGACCTGAAGTAACCACAAAGGACGATCGGAAATTAAACTTTAACCAAAAGCAGTAATAGTGGGTAGTTACATTCTAGGACAGTATCTTCACTGAGCCTATCTGTCTTTTTGCATCTATAATAACACTAGAGGCCTGGTGCATGAATTTGTGCACATTGAAAGGAAATTAATTAGAAGAAATATTTTAATATCCCTGTTCACCCTTTCTCAATAATAGAAGTGTCAACCAAATTCATGATCGACAATGACAGATTGAAATGCATGTGATTGCTGCCAATGAGAGCTTTATATGTATCACCCATGTGCGAGTCAACTTAGCCTTTTATAGATATAAAACAAACTTGTTAATTAGAGCTGCTTTCTGATTTAGCTAAACTTTTTCCAGCCCAGTGAAGCACTCCAACTTCTTTTCAGGTAATTGTCAGCAACACAGCAGTAAATATCAACACAAAGAAGCACATTATTATTGTAGATCACGCAGGGAGAACAAAGGGTAAAATATTTAATTTGCAGCAGTGTTTGACTATATTTTGTGCAGTGAAAAAACCTGAAGTCATTTTTAAGGTCCACCATTTCTTTTCTTTATTTCTTTTTGAGCGGGGGAAGGGGGGGTGGAGGGGGGGTGGGGGCCCACCATTTCTCAATTCTTTTCAGTTGGGTCGAGTTTCTAAACTTTCTAAATCTTCATTTTCTGTTTAATGAAAAGAAAATAGGATTCAACCAAGTCTCCGATCTACCTACTCCACGACTTGTGTGAGGATCAAATGAGATGAGGCACAGGAAAATACTTCACAGACATTTGGTTAACTGTGAATGTTTCTACCTGGATATAAAGCAACTTGTGTTCCTGGGCTGAAGAAACTTCTAGGAGGCTAGTCGCTAGGGAGAGGAAGCTGGGCATTGCGACATAACGTATTACCCTGACGGCAGGACACTTAGCATATTAGTCTTTTATATAGATAGACTAGTAGCCCGGTGCACAAAAATTTGTGCACTCGGGGGTGAGGGTGAGGGGTGGGGTCAGACCCCTCAGCCCGACCTGCGCCTTCTGTCATGTTCCTGGACCCCAGCCACTCCTGGCCTAGGCACAGGCCTACAGGCTTGGGGCGGCCTGGCTCCCGAGGCCCCATTGTATCAAGAGAACAAAGTCGGCATTAGTTACTGCTCTCACTGAACCCAGTACACTGCATCTGTGCGTACAACTGCCTTGTTCATGTGCCTGCTTCGCCCTACTGAATTACTAACATCTTGAGGACATTGCTCTGTCTTATCCTGCTTCAACTTCAGTGCCTGGCCTGGTGCCAGGGACCTGAGAGGGTTTGCTGAGTGAGTGAGTGAGTGAGTGAATAATGGGTGAGTGAATGAGTGAATGAATGAGCGAGTAAGTGAATGAGCAAGCAGCTACGAGGCGGGAACTTCTGCCGCATTGCCATGACAATGCGGCAGAAGTTCCCGCCCCGCTCCCAGCTGCCTGCTGCAAACCCCGGGAAGTTCCCGCCCTGCTCCCAGCGGCCGCACACCCCTCTCCCAGCTGCATAGTTCATGCAGGGCAAAGGCGGCCCAGGTTCCCCCCCTTTGCCCTGTCACCCGGCTCTTGCCTGCTGCCTGGGTTTCCGATCACTGTCAGCGTCAGGCAGCTTCCTCTGTCCTTCCCCTTTCGCCTCCCATCATTGTGCCTATGTATGCAAATTAACCGCCATCTTTGTTGGCAGTTAATTCGCATATCGCCCTGATTAGCCAATGGGAAGCATAGCGGAGGTACGGTTCATTACCCTTTTGTCTTTTATTAGCTAGGATACCCTTGAAATATCTGGGTAACTTGTAACTTCCCTTTTTCTGGGCCCCTTGTGGCACAACCTAATGTGCTTGGGCTCCCGGACAGTTACCACTAATTCCTTCATTGTTCTCATGTTAATTGTTGACTGTTGGCTATCCTACACCCTTCTAAGTATGTGTCTATCATTTTATGTTTTATCCAGTCCCACAGGTTCTCTCCCTCACCCCCAAGCCCCTTTTGGTTTCTCCCGCCTCTCTAATGTATCACCAATGAATTTCTTGTAACCTACCTTTGTCTCCTCCTTTGGTTGTAATGTATAAAAATAGAAGAAAACCCGCCACTCTCCAGAGCACTTTCCCAATCCGTTGAGGTACTGCTTCCAGGCACTTGTCGACAGTTTGCTCAAATAAACACAAAATTCTTTACAGGTTTGAATGTTTCTTATGTTAACACGGTAATAAAAACATAGCCAGAGAATGGTATAAGAACAAAGATGCACTGAAACCTTGTGGGTGTTGTTCAGTGGTTAGAGAATTGCAACATACCCAAGGGTCCTGGGTTCAATTCCCAGTCAGAGGTACCTACTTTGGGTGCAGTTTGCTCCTCTACTCCCCTAATCCCCAGATTGGGATAATGTGGGAGGCAACCAGTTGGTGTCTCTCTCTCTGCCCTCACTCCCTCCTTTCTACTCTCAGAATCTTTCTCAGCACCAGGTCCTGGGAGTCACTACCAGTTGATTAGAACTGGCTCAGGAAAGGAAACCCATTTGCCATTCCTAGTCCACTCCCTTTTCCATTATGCAGCATATCCTCTTTACAGATGAGATGAAAAACAAAATAAAACAGTTTAAACATCCCCAGTTCCTTCACTAGCTTTTGTGCAGAATATTCCCTAGGCTAGATCCCACCCTTCTCCCAACACACAGTTCAGTTATTGATTCTTTTAAAATGTGATTCCCAGAACTGAGTATGGTCCCCAGGATGATATTATTTGTGAAGAGGACATTGTCTTCTCTTAATGCAACTTAGAATTGCATTAGCTTTTTGGGACCACTGTTTCAGACTGCTGCCTCTTGTTGAGCTTGCAATAAACGAAAATGTGTTTTTGTAGATGCACTGGTCTTAAACTAGGTTATCCTGTTGTGCAGGTTTTTTTTTTTTTAAAGCCCTAGTACGAGACTTTATTTTGCATCCTATTAAATTCTACTTTGTTAATTTCCCACCTAATTCTGCTAGTAGGGGAGATATTTTTGAATCTTGACTTTTGCCATATAATAAATTTGTGGTCTTTAGCATGTTATCTTTGTTTTTTTCTGTTTGTTTATATTTTTAATAGTGGCCCGGTGCATGAAATTCATGCACGGGGGACAGTGTGTTCCTCAGCCTGGCCTGCACCCTCTCCAATTTGGGACCCCTCGAAGGATGTCCTACTGCCAGTTTACAGCAGTCACACATCCCTCTCGCAATCTGGGACTGCTGGCTCCTAACCGCTCACCTGCCTGCCTGCCTGCCTCATTGCCTCTAACCACTCTGCCTGCCGGCCTGCTCGACCCCAGCTGACCTCCCCCCGCCCCCCACTGCTGGCCTGCTTGCACCCACATGCCCCCCCCCACGAGCCTGATCACCACAAACTTCCGCCCCTGCTGGCCTGCTTGTCCCTCCCTTCCCTCCCCACTGGCCTGCTCATCCCCAACTGTCCCCCTGCTGGCCTGCTCACTCCAAACTGGCCCCCACCCCCGCTATCCTGATCACCTCCAACTGCCCCCCACTGATGGCCTTCTTGCCCCCAACTGGCCCCTCTGCTGATCTGCTTACCCCCAAACAGCACCGCCCCCCACCAGCCTGATCACCCACAACTGCCCTCCCCTCTTGGCCTCTAACCGCCTCTACCTTGGCCCCACCACCATGGCTTTGTCCAGAAGAACATCTGGAAGGTCTTCTGGAAGGTCTCCCAGTCTAATTAGCATATTGCTCTTTTCTTAGTATAGATATATTTGTCTGTAAATATGATTATGATTGCAGATATGAGTAGGACCAGGTAAGGTTTTATAGAATGGGCCTTTTATTACAGATGGTTTGCCAGGTATGCATTTTTTCTAAAGAAGTAAAAATTACTTTAGAAAATGTTTCAGGAAGACTTTGAGAAATTTACAGTATCTGCTTTTCTTCCAAGAAAGTTGTCACTTTTATGCCAGAGTGAGAATTATTTGTATGCTTTGTATGTCAGCATTGGGCCACTGTGACTGGGGGGCACTTAGCTTGACTTGAGAGTAATTGTCTTGCTCACTGGCTGGGAGGGAGGGTGTGTGGCAGAGGAGATATATACTGGGTTCTGGATTACTCATAGATTGCTGATTTTCTGGATTGATTGTGCAAGCCCCTCCTTTTATTCATGTCCACCTTCTGTTGACAGACATCTACCCTGGGAGAGAAATTAGATGAAACTCTCTTTCTTGTCATTGTAAAAAGCATTTGATTTCCTAAGGTGTGATAAGGCCACCCAGCCATCCTCAGTCAAGGTACACATTTTCATGGAGGATGTTCCCACTCTTGAATAAAGTAAAACAATTATTTTTTCTTTTAATTTAAACTTTCTTCTATAACTGTTTTCTTGCTACTTAAAAGCTAGTTGTTGTTTCTTTTTAAACTGCTTTCAAAGCTTTTCAAGCTGTATATGTCCTTGGAATGAATTTATAAATAAGAATTGAGCCCGGCCAGTGTGACTCAGTGGGTTAACATCAACCTATGAACCAGGAAGTCACAGTTTGATTCCAGGTCAGGCCACATGTCTAGGTTTTGGCCTGATCCCTAGTACGGGGTGTGTAGGAGGCAGCCGACCAGCGATTCTCTCTCATCATTGATGTTTTTATCTCCCTCCCACTCCCTTCCTCTCTGAATCAGTAAGAATATATTTTAAAGAGAAAGAGAGAGAGAGAGAGAGAGAGAGAGAGAGAGAGAGGAGAGAGATAGATAGAGAGAGAGAGAGAGGAGTATATATGTTTATAAATAAAAAAAAACATGTATTTGATGCTCTTAGAAAGTCTTATTTTCTTTCATTAAAACTGTGCAGTATAGGGAACTCCATAGATTCTCTTAATTTGAAGAAAGTTAGAGGGAAAGGTACTAATTCAGAGTTCCATGGGAAAATGTGTCACTTATATCCTGGGGAAGGCATCACTGGATGTGGAGGATGGGCCGTATTTCCAAGTGAGGTCCTAAGTCCTGCTTGCAACTCCCAGCCAGGTTAGATGTGCCTTCTTTAATCAGGACAAAACAATCACAGTGAGAAGAACATGACTAATGTTTTTTATAATTAACTAGAGGTCTGGTGCACAAAATTTGGGCACTCAGGGGTGAGGGGTCCCTCAGCCTGGCCTGCACCCGCTCACAGTCCGCGAGCCCTTGGGGTGTGGACCTAAACCATCAGTCAGACATCCTTAGCACTGCCATGGAGTCAGGAGAGGCTCCTGCCACTGCCACTGCACTTGCCAGCCATGAGCCCGGCTTCTGGCCAAGCAGTGCTCCCTCTGTGGGAGTGCACTGACCCCCAGAGAGCAGCTCCTGCATTGAGCATTTGCTCCCTGGAGTCAGTGCATGTCATAGCAACTTGTTGTTCCACCTTTTCGTTGATTTGCATATTAACCTTTTATTATATAGGGTAGCTAGTCTTGAATGTTCTATTTCTGCCCCTAACAAAGTCACCCTAGCTACTCGAGACAGATGCTATCTTCCCCACAGGAGCCAGTCAGGGCTCCCCTACCTTTTGGCAGCAGGCCCTGTCCCTTGTAATGAGGATTGCTTTATGTAAGGACCTTAACAACTTCAGCCGGTTCTCAAAAAGGTGGTGATAATTGTTCAAACACAGACTTCAGCTCTCAGGCCTGAGACCACCCCTTTCCTCCATGCCCTCAAAGGTCCTCAACTGAGTTAGTCAATCCCACCCTGCCTTTCATGCCAGCATTACCTCTGCCCTAATCTCAGGGTCATCTTATACTGTCTAAATTACAGTCCCCTCCTTGCAGCTGCATTCTGCAAACATTGAGCACTTATTATATCCTGGTCTCAGTGTTAGGGAATCAGGCTGGAAAAAAACACAACCCTGTTCTTTTCCATACTCTTTCTCCATATTGCTGTAAGTAGCTCCACGTTGATGCAGCATTGTGCTCAGACCAACCTTTCTGACAAAGTTTTACAATCCATGTGCCATAGTAAATGAACTCCCTCTATCCTCACTTTCTTTTACCTTTTTGCTGACACTTCTTTAAATATTTTTTCCTCATGCCTGCAAGGCTTTTTTTAAGCTTTGACATGTGTGTTAGTTATCTAGTGCTGCCGTAAAAAATTATCACAAATTTAGTGGCCTGAAACAATGCAAATGTGTTACAGTTATTAGCACAGAAGTCTGGTGTGGGGCTCACCAGGCTGCAATCCAGGTATCAGGAGGCTGCATTCTCTTCTGGAGGCTCTTGGGGAGACTGTCTTTCCAGCTTCTGGAGACCACCCATATTCTGTGACTGGTGACCGCTTCCTTCATCATTAAAAGCCAGGAATATTGCATCTTGTGACTCTACTGAAGTCACATCTCCCCCTGATTGTCAGGGCCAGCCTGACAGGGTTGAGCCGGGCTGAGGCAGGGAGGTGGGAATTGAGAAAAGAAAGAAAGACAGGAAAGCGGGGTCAGGAGGACCCCAGTTCTCTTGATGAACTGAAGCGAGTTTATTAGCTATACAATCCTATTTATACACAACACACTGAATCGGAGGTCTGTCAAGAGGAATGTGTTCTTTGTTCCTCTTAATCTCTAAGGGAGAGATACAGCAGAAGGACAAGTTCTCAGTACAGCATATCTCAGTAAATAGTTATAGACTTCTTGGCAAGCTATGAAAGGCTGTTCTCATTCTACAAGTGTTACTCCCATTCTACTGATAATCGCCATCCAAACAAGTCTGGGAAAACTGTGTGGGTAAGGGTCCCAGCCTTGCTAGCCCCTGCAGGTGCAAGGACCTTGCCAGCTTACATCTGGCCCCCAACAGATCCCCCTTCTTTGTTTTTTAGGCGAAGTTCATGTTTCAGTGTCTGACAGTTTTTTATGTGTACATGTCAGCAGTAATATTTCAGTTCTGGATGGTGGACAAATGGTGGCAATGCAGGTCCGACCCTCTCTGGTTTGGTCCTGGGCAACTTGCAGCGATGCACAGCTGCTGACTGCTAGCATGATAAGGCGTCTTCACCGTCTTCATTTTTGGACTGCTTCTCTTCTTGTTGTCTCATGGTGCCACTGCTATTCTGTGGCTGGAGCAGTCCTAATAATTCCTCTCTGTTGCAGGAATCCACATGGTCTTGGAGTTGTTTTCTGAAAATATACAAATGTATTCTCGACCAAAGGTTAATAAAGGAATCATATCTATAATTTATACTTGGGATTCTTTTAATTTTTGTCCAAACGATTTTCCTTTGGCTTATTTTGACACCATGTATATTTTCATGGGTGTCTTGCTATTAGCATTATAAATGAAAAAATTAATTTTCAAGTTAAAAATATTAAAGCAATTAAGGCATTTACTTAACAGGTTATCATTTACTTAACAGGTTATTATTCCACTATCCCCCCTTTTTTATTTTTTAATATTAGGAGGTTTTTGGAAATTATATAATGCAGTCTAGATAACTTTAAATTTTAATTTTTGTATATAAATATGACTGCTTTAGGTTTATTGTATGTTAAGCAATTTGTCCATGAAATGAAAATTTTGGCTAATACTTTATGAATAATTACTTATATTAGTTAGTAAAATTTAATTAATCTGAAAACTTGACTATTATTTTATTGTTAAATTTAATACTTTAATAACAATCTTAGTTTATACTGTAAATATTAATGGAAAGGATTATTTTGCATCCTTGAGAAGACCCTGAGCATTCCTGGTGTTAAGCTAGATTTATATATAGGGTAACTGCTGTTAGCTAAGTCTCTGTTATCTGGGTATTGATCTCGGCTGGGCTAAGTCTCTTTCTGTTACCTGGGTCCCGATCTGAGCTGGGCATGGGAAGCGCAGCAGCCATGGGGGCAGGAGACCTCCCTCAGAAGGGGCGAGTGTTCAAGCCCCTTTATAGTTGGGGGGGGGTGAGGATCTTTGCCCCACCTCTGTTGACCCCGAAGTTCTCCCCTGAGGCCCCCTGCGACTGTGCCTGTCTTAGGTTGCCCCTCCCAGAGGGGTCTTACCCGTCGTTGACTAACCAGCCATCCTCCGGGGCCAAGCAGGGTGATGTGAGGTTTAGTTCTGTCTCCTTGGTAGCATATGCCCCTGTGGCCTCCATGCCCAGCAACTGCCTTGGGATCCCCTCGCCTGCTGGCGGGGCCCCGGCATTGATCATGGGGAACCCCGATTTCTTCTCCAAAGAGGGCCCAGCTTACGCCATTGGGCAAGAGACAGATCCATGGTACCAGCTACCATGAGGCTTCAACCTCAGTATGAACAGAGAGCTTAGGTAACAGTTGTAGGCAATTGGAAGAGGGACCCCCTTGGCAAAAAGGGCAAGACAGGTCAATATAGAATGCTTAAATGCCTTCCCAGGGGGCCTTCCACACAGTGGAAGGGATAAAATCCTTTTATGTTCTTATTAAATTGCTACCAAATATTTAAGGAATTTGTAAGTTTGTTTTGGGATAAATGTTAATATGCTGTTGTAAAATATTAAAAATTATTAATGAGCTTTTGTTATTTTAAATTATATCTTAAAATTCTACTGCTGTATTTTAAGAAATATTAAATAAGATAACTTGTTTTGCCCTTTCTTAGAGGCAAAAACTTAAAATATATATTTATTAATATTTGTTTTATAAAGCTTTCTATGTGATTTCAAGTATATTAAATTGGCTTTATTAAAAAATCATTTAAGAAAAGAGAATAAACTTTTGAAAACATTTCAGGGCCCATGAAATGTCCTAAAGTCATTCCTTGATTATAGTTTAGAAATCTAACGTAAAAAACTATTAAATATATATGTGTATATATAATTTAAAGATTATATACCTTTTATAATTATTAAGAGATAACAATTAAATTAAAACTGATCTTTGTATTTAAAAATTTTGGTTGGGATTATAGAATTTATCCTCTTTTTTCAATTAGATAAATGTTGAAATTTTATTTGAATTATATGATTTCTCCCAATTTATGTAACCAGAACTTTATACTCTTAGCTGGCAAGTTAAATATTTAGTATTTCTTAATCAGTAACATTTTTAAGAATAAACTTCAAAAATACCTGACATAATCAAATAGATTTAATTCTGTCCTCTAGATTTTTCATGAGGGACATTTAGATTAATATTTTAGCATTTTGTTATTTCAGAATATCTAATTCAATTTAGTAAACTCCTAAGCCTTGGGGTGCCATTCACTGAAAACAGGTAACCATTAAAATGCAAATTAGTTACATTCTTTCTACCAAGGATGGGAAACTGGGAAGCAAGCCTCTCTTTAAAAGTTGTCACTGGCAGGAAATTTTTGGCCTACCTGCTCTGTTGGGGGAAGGGAGGCTAGCCCTTCTTCTATTAGAAACTGCTTTGGGAAGCCAGCCTTAATTAAAGGGCATAGCCATCTTTTACCTGGGCTACTTAGATTTTTATAATTAGTATATTTTAATAATTCTTGAGATTTAAATTCAATTTATTATTTTAAGGCATATTCTTTAGCAAATTCTTTTAACAGAGACAATTTTACTGACTTTCCTTTTTGGCCTTGAAATTAACCTTTTAATATTCTTTATTAGTATTTAAAAACTGTTCTTTATTATGGAAATGCCAATCCTGCTGCTAGAATCTAGCCAGCATCTTTTTTCCTTTGGGTTAAATTTTGCCATCTTTCTTAGGAAATAATCAGTCTTGGGTTTTATTTTGTATATTTGTAAAGAGATTTTAGCTTGAAACTCTCTCTAAATGTCCAAAATCGGACAATGCGCGCCTTAGTCCCAAGCCAGTTTTCTCTTTACACGTGTACAGAAATCCCAGACGTATTTTTAAATTTCAGATCTGGTGGCATTTGCTGTAGCTGTATCAGAAATGCAAGGAAATCATCATTTCTTCTCTATGTGGGAGGTTTTAAATCTAATGATATTTTGTTAATTTTAGTAGGCAAGGGCAGCACCCAGGACAGACAGAATGTCTTATTCCTATGGATCCAAGGTCCAGCCCAGCACTCCCGGGGGTTGCTCGGAATAGCTCTTGTATCTATTTTGCTCTCTGGAGCGGGCTGGGTGCTGTGCAGCCTGCTGACCTTGAGACAGCATAAGGACAGGAGGGTAAATAGACAATGCCCCTGTTATTTGCCGTGGCTGGGCTGGCCCCTTTTGGTAGTTTCCCGACTGGTGTTGAGGCAAAGAATTTCCCTGGATATCTGTTTTAGATTTACACTCATTTGCCCAATGTTTTCCTTTTTTACATTTAGGGCATAGTCCAGGTTGTTTGGGACCTTTGCCATTTCCTTTATTAACCCCTTTATTAGAAGGACACTGTTTTGCCATGTGTCCTGTTCCTCCACAAGTGTAACACTTGTATGTTTGACTTTTCCCTGTGCTAAATTGTTGCTGAAGAATTCCTTCAATGGTGGTTCCCTTTAATGCAGCCGCAATGGCAACTCCTTGTATATATGAGGGACCAATATCTGCGCAGATGCGGATATAATCTGAGAGAGTCCCCTGTCTTTGATAGGGCCGCAGTGCAGCTTGGCAGGCAGTGTTGGCGTTTTCATATGCCAACTGTTTAACTATTAACATGCCAGCCTCTCCATCCACCACTACTCGGCCAACAGCCTGTAATAGCCGAGAGACAAAATCCTGGTACTTTTCATCTGGCCCTTGAATAATTTTTGAGAGCTCCTCTGTTTTCTGACCAGAGGTGGGTAACTTTTTCCAGGCTCTGACCCCAGCTCCATTAATCTGTCCATAAGCTTCCTGGGGGTATTGAATTTGATTGTGGGTATCAGCATAGACTCCTTCACCTACCAGCATTTCATTAGAAATATTAATCTGGGCAGCTCAATTACGAGAAGCTTGTTCCTTAGCCTTTTCATCATATTCTGATTTCCACAAGAGATAATCCCCTCCTGATAAACAAGCCTTGGCAATAGCTCTCCAATCATTAGGTGGGAGAGCCTCTGAGGCCATAGTTTCCAAGATGGTTAAAGTATAAGGGGAAGTGGGCCCATACTGAGCACAGGCTGTTTTTAACTCTTTTAAGGTTTTAAAAGGAAGCGCGTCATAAGCACGCTCACGCTGTCCCGTGTGAGGATTTACCCGTTCCATAACAGGGAAGGCATGAATGCCCAATTCCTCACCACACTTTCGTGCCTCCTGCAAGGCCATCTGGAGAGGGGAAAGTGGAACTGGTGTTGCACAAGGCAGCGGAGAGCGGCGGGAACGGCCCCCGTGGCTTCTCTTTTTCTTGCCAAGAAGCTTTAATGTTTCTAAAAAGGATTCCAACACATCCTCTATATCACTGCCCTCTTTAGTTCCAGCAGAAAAATATTCTTCCTCCTCTTTTGCCTGAACAACACCTGTATTATCATCATGACAAAGAGCAGCAGCTTCCTCAAAATCCTCCTCATCTTGAGGAGTTAAATTGTCTTTAAAAGTTACATTATTTCTTTTTAATATACTGTCTTTTTTAGACCCCTGTTTTGTGCTATCACACTGCTTCTCCTTTTGTTCTGGCTTAAGAAACGGTTGATTATGGTCATGCGTGGGATCTAAATAATCCCGTATTAAATTCGTTAAGGAAATGCAGACCTCCTGAATGAATTTTAAAAAATTTTCTACTTGCTTGTCATTAATCTTAGTTCCTCTACTATTGAGCATAAACTTTAGCATTTGGCCATAAAAGGCATTTTCTCTAGATTCTAATTGCCCCATGCTTTACTCTGGATTATCAAAAAATTGCTCCTCCGTTACCTTAACGAGTACACTCTTTATCCGGAGGAGATCCTCACGTCGTCTCTCCAGGCCCGGCGGAGTTCCTCACCTTCTTTTTCCCAGTTCCTCAGTCCCTTAGCTCGGGCGCCAGATCTGTCAGGGCCAGCCTGACAGGGTTGAGCCGGGCTGAGGCAGGGAGGTGGGAATTGAGAAAAGAGAAAGACAGGAAAGCGGGGTCAGGAGGACCCCAGTTCTCTTGATGAACTGAAGCGAGTTTATTAGCTATACAATCCTATTTATACACAACACACTGAATCGGAGGTCTGTCAAGAGGAATGTGTTCTTTGTTCCTCTTAATCTCTAAGGGAGAGATACAGCAGAAGGACAAGTTCTCAGTACAGCATATCTCAGTAAATAGTTATAGATTTCTTGGCAAGCTATGAAAGGCTGTTCTCATTCTACAAGTGTTACTCCCATTCTACTGATAATCGCCATCCAAACAAGTCTGGGAAAACTGTGTGGGTAAGGGTCCCAGCCTTGCTAGCCCCTGCAGGTGCAAGGACCTTGCCAGCTTACATCTGGCCCCCAACACCTGATTTCCTCTCATAACTCCCTCCGCAACTTTGAAAGCCCCTTATACTTGAACTAGAGGCCCAGTGCACAAAAATTTGTGCACTGGGGGGGTGGCTGGTCCCTCAGCCTGGCTTGTGCCATCTCACAGTCTGGGACCCCTTGGGAGATAATGACCTGCAGGCTTAGGCCTGCTCCCGGGTGGCAGAGGGCAGGCCCAATCCCTAGGTGCAGCCCCTGGTCGGGCTCAGAGCAAGGCTGATTGGGGAGTTGGGGCACCGCACCCTGTCATGCACAGAGCAGGGTGGATTTCGAGGTTGCCATACCACCCTCAGTCCTGCTCAGTGTATGGCCGATTGGGGGGTTGGTGCACCGCCCCCTGTCACACTCAAGGCAGCGTCGATGGGGAGGTTGCGGTGTCACCCCATGTCTCGCACAGAGCAGGGCCCATCAGGGGTTTGGAAAGCTCCCCCCTGTCATGCACAGAACATGGCCAATCAGGGGTTTGAGGAGCTCCCCGCTGTCACTCACAGAGTAGGGCCAATAGGGGAGTTGGGGCACCGCCCCCTGTCACACACAGAGCAGGGCGGATTAGGGGGTTGGGGCACCACATCCTGTCACACTCATGGCAGAGTCAATGGGGAAGTTATGGCTCTACCCCATCACACACAGAGAAGGGGAGTTGGAGTGCTTCACCCCACACAGAGGGGCTCCATATGGGGCTCCATACCCTGTCACACACAGAGCAGGGCCAATCAGGGGGTTGGGGCACCGCACCCTGTCACACACAGAGCCGCAGGGCGATCAGGGGGTTGGGGAGCTCCCCCCTATCAGGCACAGAGCAGGGTTGATCAGGGGGTTGGGGCGCCTTCCACTGTCATGAACAGAGCAGGGCAGATAGGGAGGTTGTGGCCATGCCCCCTGTCACACAAAGAGCTGCTGGGTGATCAGGGGGTTTGGGCGCTCTGCCCTGTCACGCTGATCCCAGTGCTGGGAGGCATATTACCCTTTTGCTATATAGGATAGAGGCCTGGTGCATGGGTGGGGGCCGGCTGGTTTGCCCTGAAGGCTGTCCTGGATCAGGGTGGGGATCCCCACTGGGGTGCCTGGCCAGCCTGGGTGAAGGGATGATGGCTGTTTGCAGCTGGTCACACACCCTTCAGGGGGGGGTCCCCACTGGGGTTCCTGGCCAGTCTGGGTGAGGGGCTGAGGGTTGTGTTCAGGCTGGCGGGTGACTGAAGCTCCCAACCGCTCCTTTTTGTTTTATACTGGGCCAGCTTTTGCTCTGATGTAGCATACTATTCCACTATGTAGATGTACCAGGGCTTTTTAACCCACTCATCTGCTGACCAGCACTTAAGCTGTTTCCAAATCTTAGCTATTGGAAATTGTGCTGCAGTGAACATAGAGGTGCATGCATCCTTTCAGATTGGTAATTCTAGGTTCCTGGGATATATTCCTAGAAGTGGGATCAGTGCGTCAAATGGGAGTTCCGTTTTTAGTTTTTTGAGGAAACTCCATACTGTTCTCCATAGTGGCTGCACCAGTCTGCATTCCCACCACCAGTGAAGGAGGGTTCCTTTTTCTCGCCATCCTCACCAGCACTTGCCCTTTGTTGATGATAGCCATTCTGACAGCTGTTAGGTGGTATCTCATTGTCCTTTTGATTTGTATCTTTCAGATGATTAGTGACTCTGAGCATGTTTTCATGTGTCCCTTGGCCTTCCTTTTGTCCTCTCTGGAAAAGTATCTATTTAGGTCCGTTGCCCATTTTTGTGATTGGGTTGTTTATCTTCCTTTTGTTAAGTAGTATGTGTTCCCTATAAATGTTGAGGATGAAACCCTTATCAGAGAGAACATTGGCAAATATGTTCTCCCATGCAATGGGCTTTGTTGTTGCCTTGTTGATGGTTTCTTTTGCTATGAAGAAGCTTTTTATTTTGATGTCTTCCCATTTGTTCATTTTAACTTTATTTTCCATTGCCCCAGGAGCTGTGTCTGTGAAGATATTGCTTCCGCATATATCTGAGACTCTGCTGCCTATGGATTCCTCTACTATTTTTATGGTTTCCAGCTTTATGTTCAATTTATTTATCCATTTTGAGCTTATTTTTATGCATGGTGTCAGCTGGTGGCCTAGTTTCATTTTTGCATTTGTCTGACCAAATTTCCCAGCACCATTTATTGAAGAGACTGTCTTATCCCCATTGTATGTTTTTGCTTCCTTTGTCAAATATTAATTGAGCTTGGTTGTTTGAATTGGTTTCTGGGTTCTCTATTCAATTCCATTGGCCTATGTGTCTATTCTTGTGCCAGTGTCAGGCAGTTTTGAACACAGTAGCTTTGTAATACAGCTTGATATCTGGTATTGAGATCCCTCCTACTTTGTTATTCTTACTCAAGATTGCTGCCACTATTCGTGATCTTTTTTTTTTATTCCAGATGGATTTTTGGAGAGTTGCT
This sequence comes from Myotis nattereri, assembly GCF_964212035.1. Lineage (NCBI taxonomy): Eukaryota > Metazoa > Chordata > Mammalia > Chiroptera > Vespertilionidae > Myotis > Myotis nattereri. The sequence goes on along the minus strand of NC_138094.1, from coordinate 35,475,057 downwards.
TCTAGGTCTGTGAAATATGCTGTTGGTATTTTAATGCGGAGTGCATTGAATGTATAGATTGCTTTGGGTAGTATAGCCATTTTAATGATGTTGTTTCTACCAATCCATGAACAAGGTATGTTCTTCCATCTGTTTATGTCTTCCTCTACCTCTTTTTTCAACATCTTCTAGTTTTCTCAATGGAGGTCTTTTACGTCCTTAGGTAAGAGTATTCCCAGTTATCTTAATTTTTTTGGTGGGATGATGAATGGGATTCTTTTTTTAATCTCCTTTTCTGTAAGTTCACTATTGGTGTATAAAAATGCCATATATTTCTTGGCGTTAATTTTGTACTCTGCTACATTGCCGAATTCATTTATTAAGTTAACTAAATTTTTGAAGGAGTGTTTGTGGTTTTCTATGTACAGTATCATGTCATCTTCAAATAATGACAATTTACTTCTTCTTTTCCAATTTGGGAACCATTTCTTTCCTTTTCTTGTGTGATCACTGTGACTAGGACTTCCAGTACTGTGTTGAACAGGAGTGGTGAAAGTGGGTGTCCCTCTCTTTTTCCTGTTCTAGAGGGAAATGGTTTTAGTTTTTGCCCATTGAGTATGATGTTGGCTGTAGGTTTGTCATATAAGGCTTTTATTATGTGGAAGTATGATTCTTCTATTCCTACTTTGCTGAGTGTTTTTATCAGAAAAGGCTGTTGCACTTGGTCAAATGCTTTTTCTGCACCAGATGATATGATTGTGTGGTTTTTCTCTCTCAATTTGTTTATGTGATGTTTCATGTGCATTGATTTGTGGATATTGTACCATCCTTGAATCCCTGGAATAAATCCACTTGGTGATGGTGTATGATCTTTCTAATGTAATGTTGTATCCGGGTTGTAGAATTTAGGTGAGGATTGCAGCATCAATGTTCATCTGGAATATTGGCCTGTAAGTCACTTTCTTTGTGGTGTCTTTTTCTGGTTTTGGGATTATGGTAATGCTGGCTTCATGAAAAGAGCTCGGAAGTATGCCGTCCTCTTGAATTATTTGAAATAGTGTGAAAAAGATTGCTTTTAGTTCTTCTTTGAATGTTTGGAAAAACTCCCTTGTGAAGCCATCTGGTCCAGGGATTTTGTTTTTCAGAAGCTTTTTGATTACTGTTTCAATTTTATCAGTAGTTATCGGCCTGTTCAGGTTTTTTGCTTCTTTCTGATTGAGTATTGGAAGCTTGTATTTGTCTAGAAATGTGTCCATTTTGTCCAGGTTTTCCATTTGTAGGAGTAGAGTTCTTATAGTTTTTACAATCCTTTGTATATCTGCCGGGTTATTTGTTACTTCAACTCTTCCATTTCTGATTTTGTTTATTTGGGTCCCCTTTCTTAGTTTCTTGGTGAGCCTCCCTAGAGGTTCATCAATTTTTTTTTTCTTTTTTTCAAAGAACCAGCTCTTGCTTTCATGATCTTTTGTATTATTTTTTTGGTCTCTATGGCTTTTATTTCTACTCTGATCTTTATTATCTCTTTCTTTTTTGGTAATATGGGCTTTTATTGTTGCACTCTTTCTAATTATTTAAGTTGAAGATTACTTAATTTATTACCATTTTTTTCCTGTTTTCTAAGGTAGGCCTGTAGAGTTGTGACCTTCCCTCGCAGGACTGCTTTCATTGTGTCCCATAGATTTTAGGATTGTGTGTTTTCATTGTCATTTGTTTCCAGGATGCTTTTCATTTCTTCTCTGATCTCTTTGGTAACCCAACTATAGTTTAATAGCATGCTATTTAGCCTCCAAGTGTTTGATTTTTTTCATTGTTTTTATTGCACTTGATTTCTAGTTTTATGCCATTGTGACCTGAGAAGATGCTTATTACGTTTTCTATCCTCCTGAATTTGAAGAGACTTTGCCTGTGTCCTAATATGTGGCCTATATTTGAAAATGTCCCGTGTGCACTGGAGAAGAATGTATATTTGGTAGCTTTGGGATGAAATGTTCTGGAGATGTCAAGTCCATCTGAACTGGAGAGTCATTTAGGATTGCTGTTTGTTTGGAGGTTTTTTGTTTAGAGGATTTATCCAGTGGTGTCAGTGAGGTATTGAAGTGCCCTACATTGATACTATTGCTATCTATCTATCCCTTGATACCTTCCAGAAGTTGTTTTTTGTATTTGGGCACTCCTGTACTGGGTGCATATATGTTTACCAGAGTTATATCCTCTTGTTGATTTGCTCCTTTTAGTATTGTGTAGTGGCCTTCCTTATCCCTTGCTATGACCTTCATTAGAGTTCTATTTTGTTCAGATATAAGCATTGCCACCCCAGCTTTTTTCTCATTTCCATTTGTTGAAAATTTATTTTTCCCTCTTTCACTATCTGTGTGAATCCTTTGCTCTGAGGTGAGTCGCTTGCAGACTGCAAAATATGGGTTTTGTTTCCTTATCCATTCAGCTGCCTCATGTCTTGATTGGAGCACTGAATCCATTTACCTTTAATGTTATTATTGTAAGTACTTGTTTGTCATATTTATTCTTAATGTGTGTGCTTCTCCTTGCCTTTCTGTTTCTTCTTTTTACTTCCATCCCTCTAGCATTTCTTGCATTGCTGACTTGGTGGTAATAAACACTCATAGCCCTTTTTTGTCTGTAAATTTCCTTATTAGTTCTTCAATTTTGAATTATAGCCTTGCTGGGTATGGATTCAGCCCCTTGTTTTACATCACTTTGTATATTTCATTCCATTCCCTTCAGGCCTGGTGTGTTTCTGTTGAGAAATCTGTTGATATTCTAATGGGAGATGCCTTGTAGGTAACTTTCTGTCTCTGTCTGTCAACCTTTATGATTCTTACTTTTGCATTGATGTTTAATTATGATGTGGCTTGGTGTTGGTCTTTTTGGGTTCATCTTATTTGTGACTCTGTGTGGTTCTTGGACTTGCATAGTTATTTTCTGGCCTGTATCAGGGAAGTTTTCTGTCGTTATTTCTTCCAACATGTTTTCCCCTCCCCCATCTGACTGGAAGAACTGGCTGGGTCTATAGACCAAGACTGAGCACAGACCTGCTGAGAACCTGGATTGCGGTGAGTGATGGTCACCTAAATGTACACTCCTGCTTTTTGCCCATGACCCTGATCATGTCCACCGCTGCCACACATAGAGTGGCATGTTCCCATTCTCCGGTGACTTCTCTAGGCACACTCCCATCAGGCTGGCCCAGGTGATGGACATGGGAGCCTTACATCAGGAACCAGTGCCTTGTTCTTGTGTCACCGTCCCATGACCCACTCAGAGATACGAGTGCAGGCGACTGATTCAGGCCTCAGATACTGAACATGGAGAAGGAAGTCAATTGATGGCCCCTGCCAAGGTCTCTTGCCTGGAGAGAGAAGTAATGAGACTTGGAAAGTGGAATGCATCTGTAATTTCTTAAATTCTGCCGAACATGAGGAATTACTTTTACTCATCATCTTGACTCAGAATCCAGCTTCAGGTTCACAATGGCCAGCTATCAGACAAGTGTAAATGAGCAACATGGTTGTGACCACAAAAAGGATGGAGTTGTCCCAGGGCAAGCCATGAGGCCAAAGAGCTTCACACTAAAGGAACTCTCCCAGAGACGGGTGCCCACGTAGGCAGCAGGAAGGATGGGACCTTGGAAGCTTATCCAAAACTAGTAAGCAATGTGACAGTTCACCAGGGCATGGAAAAGACTCTCACTCTGTGTGGAAAGTTGTATGAGCAGAAGACCCTCAAGCCATGTTTAAACTACTCTTGAAATAGTTTGCAAAAGCGCATGTCAGTGTTTAATTCTCAAATATTTAAAATCACAGGGTGCTAACTAGTGATTTTACTACTTTATTTATTTACATGTATGGTATGTTTATAACAGTTTTTTAATGTTGTGCCATAACTCTGTAATAGCCATTGAAAAATAACAACTTTTCCTATGGTTATTTGGATTGCTGGGCAGGGTAGTAGCTGGAGGTACTATTCTATGTGGGTTGCTCTACAGTGCAAAGCAAGACTAGTCTGTGATTTACTCATTTTGCATTTCATTTGTTTTGTTTGTTTGTTGGTCTCCTCAATCTAGTGAGGGTTCATGGCTCAGAGATACCCTGAGGAAGATCATGAACGTCTCATGAGGTGTCCGAGCTGATCACCCAGAATAGCAGTGGATGTACCCTTAGGCACTCAGTAAATTTTTTGGAGTAAATCAAGGATTGAAGAGCGAGGAGAGGTGTCTGGCTTTGGCAGGTGAGGATCAGCTGACCCGTGGACATCCCTGAGAAGATGTCCACTCTGTGCCAGTGCCTCCTGCCAGCCCTCACATAGGGCATAGAGGGATTTCCTGTCAAGTATGGATACAGAACTTTTGTGGCCATGAGTCTTATGGAACCGTCTCCAGGGGAACAATCAGCAGTGGAACGGGCTGTATAGCCTATAGCATCTGGTTTTCCTCTCAGCCACAATAGTCTTCCTCTGGCTTTGAGTTGGAGATTTAGGGTCAGTGGATGACAGGGATGCAGTAGCAGGAACCATTCTCTCCTTCTCTGGTCAGAAGCATAATTCTTACCATCTGATGAGGCAGAAGTGCAATCTTCACCAGAAGCATCCCTCTGCAGGCCTGAATGCCATGGTTGGGCCCTCCCTTTCCCTCTCGACCTCTCGTCTTCTTTGTGTCCAGGATCGGTGTGTGCCATTCTCCCCACCTTGCCCTGCACTCTCTATTGGAATGACCCAGTGCCTTTGGGGTTGGGATCTGGGAATGTCACTGGCACTTCATCTACGCCAGGCCAACCCTGCACCCCAACCCCTCCCCAACACCACCGCTGTCTGCATAATCTGGTAGATTATGTCTCTGATATTTAAGGGATGCAGATCACAGATTCAGCAAGACTGGCCCATGCTCTGCTGCCATTTCACTTTTGTGCCTCATTCTGGGTCCCTTTTGGGATTCTCTGGGCCATTTTCTGCCCTGTCCCTCTAGCCCAGAGTGAGTGCTCTTCCTCATGCACCTCCCTTGTGCCTCTAGAAGCACTGCCCTTGGCATTAAATGGCTAGAGCCAGGCATGTCTTGGATATGAGGCATGTTCTCCTTGGGGAGCAAAAAAGAGGGGCAATCCCTTGTTTAGGTCTAGATGTCATTGGAACCAGGTCTTGTTGGGCACGGGCAGGGCAGGTAGTGCCAGCAGAGACTTGTGAGTTTGAAAAAGGCACAGAGGACAAAATATGTCAGGGTAGGAAGAGGTCTGACTGCAGAGGGAAAGAAGCCAGGTGGAAGGCTGTCTGCTCGAAGGCTGGGTTAAGAGAGCGGACGATGGGAAAGCCCATGCATGGGGACTGGTCCCCAGGGCCTCTGAAGGCCCATAGAGGCAGGGCTTGCTGTGGACCCCAGGAAGGACATCCTCCTGCCTCTTTGGTGCCTCTTTGGATCCAGAAAGGCAGTTGGGATGTTGATTTTCCTTCTGTACACTGTAGCTTGTCACGTTCTCCAAAACAGCTCAGAAGAATTGGGGAGAACTCCTGATTTCTGTTATCAGTGGGTGTCCCCAGCATGAGATTTCTGATGGGCTGACTGACATTCCAGGGATGCATAAAGAGGGTCCCAGACTTGGAGCACATTCTAAGGACCCCCTTTCTTCCAAAAAATGTCACAAGGGCAGATGACCTGGGATCGCAGTAGGAATTTTGTGACTGGAGCAGGTTGCAAAGGACGGCCCTATTCGTGGGCTCAGAGGCTACTGTGTTCTGTACGTAAGTGAGGGCTATGATGAGAGCAGGTGGCAGGTGACCAGGATGTGGTGAAAACATCCCCCAAATTCATGTGTGGGTGCTGGGAGTCGGCAGGGCCTGTCCATTACTGGGCAGGAAGTTCTCCTGCCCACAGTGCCATAGCACATGCCCTGGGTAAAGCTGGCTCCGCATGGGGGGCGTGGATAGAGGAGTGTTTCTTGCTCATGAAGAAGGCATGTTGGGCTCAGATTTTGTTTCTAGGTCATTCTAAGTGGTCCATCCTGCCTCCCTGTATCTCCTGGACACTGGGATCTCATAGAGGCAGCCTGAGCTTGGGCTCCTATAATTTTCCAGTTTCTGCCTGGTGCATGTAATGTCTGTGTTAAAGAGAAAATCTCAGCCCCCAGGTGGCACCCTCAGGCTAAAATCCCATGATACCAAGTCTAGGCTCAACTGCTGAACTCATTACAGTTTGCACCTCTTCCAGAAACCTAAACAGCCAGTCTGAAATTTTCTGGACAACACCACTGTGCTAATCTGTCATGTGGTCCCTCTGACTGGAATATGAAGTTGTTGGGGCATCACAATGCAGGGGGTACAGAAGAGCCTACAGAAAATCTGGGCCTCTCTGTCTCTTTGTACTGGGTCAGCACACACAAGGCGCATCCATAGGGACTGGAACAAGTGGTTTCCAGTGAGCACCACCGAGGTACAACTTCTCTGGGGCTGTCACCGGTAACTAGTCCAGGCCCTGGTCTCCAACACTCCTCCCCAATTGCCTGTGGCGGCTCCATGGTAGGGCTTCCCTGTACACAAGTCAGGCCCCCAATACTGAAAGGGACATAAGCCTGTCAGGAACCCAGAGCCCTGGCCTCACCAGTCCATGCCTGTTATTCCCCTGGATCAAGGCCCTACTTGAACTCAAGTTCCTGTGGCATGGAAACACATTTACATTCTTTTCAGCAAAATATTAAGCTGGCATAAACCTCTGCTTTGTTCTGTGTCCCGCCCTAGAATAGGACATCCTTTTGTAGAGGATGGTCTAATGTTCGAAGACTATCCCTCATGATCCTCCTTCCCATCAATCAAGGAGGTGGTAAAGCAACTCTCAGCCAGTGACAGGCCCTGGGTCTGAAGAGTGGACAACCCCAAGCCAGTTCCCAGAGAGCATTTAAGTGGACACAGGTGAAGGTCACACCGGGGAGATAGGGGTATGGAGGGCCACCCTGAGGGTCAATACAACCAAGTGAAAGGGAGATGTCCTAGTGTGCTGTTGGATCCCACAGTCAATGGACAGTTAGCTGGCCAGCAAGGAACAGGCTCCCTGCCCACCTGCCACTGCATTCTGGCCCTAGGCTGTCTCAGTTTGCTCACTGTGTGGCCTGCCGGAAAGCACATAGGGAGAAGGCCACACATCCAGGCCCAGGGGCAGGGCTCCATTTGCCTGTATGTCTCCCTAATTGTGAGGAAGTCAGTCCTGAGTTTTCTACTTCTACTGCTCCTCATTCAGTGCCAGCCACTCATGTGCTTGCTGCTCTCTGCTGGGTTTCAGCAGTTCATAGCTTGTCACATACAGCACCTGGCCCTTCGTTCTCTTTTTATTGCTCTTCCTGTCTTTGTCTTCTACCTTCCAGTCTTCTAGCTTGGGCCCATCAGAGTAGGAGCTCATTTTCCCGTTTCTTAAGTACATTTTTTATTGATTTCAGAGAGGAAGGGAGAAGGAGAGATGGATAAAACACCAATAATGAGACAAAATCATTGGTTGGCTTTCTCCTGCACATCCACCTGGGGATCCAAACATAAACTCCGGCCCCTCCTCCAATTGATAATTGAACCATGTCCTCTTGGTTCATAGGCCTACTGAGCCACACTGGCCATCACACTCTGCTTCTTCTAGTGGGAAGAGAAAATGCTGAAGTCTCTGTAACAGTCTGTGAGCTCCCCACTCCCCCAAAAAAGAGGATAAGAGAACAAGGCTCAGAAAATGTGTATCTCTTACAGCAAACGCTCTCTTTCTCTTCCTCTCCCTCTCCTATTCCATCTCCCTCTCCCTGTCCCTCTGTCTGACATGCACCTTGTCTTCCCATCCCCACCTTAACAGGAAATAGTGTCCATAATGGGAATCAGAACCTCTGGAATTTGGGGAAAAGTATACAAATGGGCAGGTTCTTAGGGAGGAAGGGCATAGGCAAAACATCCTGTGGTCTGGGTGTTAATTCCTCTGCACAAAGAGATCGTGCCCATTACCTTGTGTGGAGATTCACCTGTGGGGCCAACTTATGTAAAGCTCTTGTCAGCATGTCCTCCTCTGGAATTGCCCACTGTTATTAGCATTGATGGTATTTATTATCCACCAGATGCAAGATAAGGAAGAAAATGAAAGACAGTGCACACTGGCCAGTGTGTCTGGGCATTTTCCTGTGCACCAGAAAGTTTACTGATTTGATTTCTGGCCAGGGCACATGTCCAGGTTGCAGATTCAGTCCCCAGGCATCCAGCATTGTTTCTCTCTCACAGGAATGCATGCTTCTGTGTCTGTCTCTCTGCATTTACCTCTCTCTAAAGAATTAATTTTAAAAAACCCACCATATTAAAACACAACAAAAGAAAACTCATTGCTGCATGTTGCCTCTAAAACCAAGTGTCCTGCACTTGACGCTTTATTTGTTCTGGAGACCACAGTGAGAAATCTAGCAAAATTCTTTATTGGAATCTGGATTATTCCACCAAAATATTCAGAAAAGCATAGTATTAAGGCAATGAGGCTGAGAAAGCTTAGATAGAGACTACATCTGTGAAGTTGGGCGCAGAAGGGGCCTGGATAGGAGGTGACTGCTGGTGCACAGGCATCTTGTACATGAAGGCCCTTGGGCAGGGTCTCTAGGGCATCAGAAAGCAAGCAGGGAGAGTAAGGCACACATAATAGGTTCCTTACTACTAGAATGTACCCTAGAGTCCACCAATCTGCACCGCAGTCAGGCAGGCTGGATACAGGGCAGCTGGAGCACACGAATGTCAAAGGGAAGACTCTGAATAAAGAAGAGCCAAAGCCTGACATGCTTGGCTCATTGGATGAGTTTTGACCTGTGAACCAGGAGGTTATGGTTCAGTTCCCAGGCCGGGACATGCCCATGTCGTGGGCTCTTAGCCCAGTTGATGTCTTGTAGGAGGCAGCCAATAAATGATTATCTCTCACCATTGATGGTTCTAACTCTTTCTCCCTCTCCCTTCCTCTGTGAAATCAATAAATAAATATATATATATGTGTATATATATATATATATATATATATATATATATATATATATATATATATATCTAAAAGTATGTACATAGTTTAGGGTTTTGATACCCTGAATATCCGTTTAGAAATACAAGAGAGCCTTTTGTCATGGTCAGGATTTATATGCTGTTCCTTCTTCCCCTTTAATCTTCCTTTCTAGTCCACTTCCCCATGGGATTGTATATAAAGTGATCTATTTCATGCTGGGACGTTTTGTATTGTTTGTCTTGTTGTATTTCTCTGTACCATAATACGTTATTAATACAAACCTACAGTGGAAAAATTAGGCTGAGTAAATTTGGCATCCAAATGGCTTTACTAAGTATTTCACCAATCCAGGTGCATGCCAGCTGGCAATGAAAAATGGGCTCACTGAGCCATGCCATTCATGGTTTGTTCCACCCCACAACGTGCAATCTGACAGGCTACATTTTAAAATCCTTAAAATTTTGAGGTCCAAGCTTCCTAAATTTTCAACTAATTTCACATACACTATTTCAATAAAAAGAATGTTAAAAAAACCACACATTATTGGGGTAATATTTAAAATTGAAGTTGGAAGGCTTGTTGATAACTATACACTCAACAGTCCAAGAGGTGAGTTTTTAAAAACCTTTCCCATTCATGATGTTTGTTTATATTCACTAATAAAAATACTGAGGATTCAAGATAACTCAGAGTTTGAGTGATCATACCCTTTGTGGTACATTAAATGTCAAATAGTTGCAGAGAAAGTGCCTGAATAGTTCTCCAATAAAATACATATCACAATCTAGGGGCACTTTTGTTCACTCCGTTCAGAAGTATAGTCAGGAAGCTAACTGGTTCCATTTAAGTGGTAATCTCTGTTTCAATCTTAGTATAACCACTTCAGAAAGTGCTGATGTCACTTAAGTAAGCAAAAGGATGCCCACATTTAGACTTCTTCAAACTTTTATATCATTCCGTATGCAATATTTCCCTATTTATACTATTCCTTTCAAGGTTGAGGACATACAAAATGTCACAGGAAGAAGGTCAAGAATTGTTTTGCAGCTTTGGTGGAGGTTCCCCAATCCTTTTTTCCATTTAGGTTTTCCAAGGAAAATATGTAAATTGTTTACTCTCCCTAACTGGAAACAGGGCAGCATGCCATGAAGAAGTAACACGCTGCTTCATTTATTTTTTTTTATCATTATTGTTCAGATTATTACAGTTGTTCCTCTTTTTCCTCCATAGCTCCCCTCCACCCAGTTCCCACCCCACCTTCTGCCCTTACCCCGACACTGTCCTCATCCATAGGTGTACGATTTTTGTCCAGTCTCCTCCCACGCTCCCCACACGCCCCACATCCCTTTCCTCCGCAAGAATTTTCAGTCCACCCCCTCTCTATGCCCAATTTTATATTATATTCACCAGTTTACTCTGATCAGATTTTTTACTCACTTGATTTTTAGATTCACTTGTTGATAGACATGTATTTGTTGTTCATAATTTTTATCTTTACCTTTACTTCTTCCTCTTCTTAAAGAATACCTTTCAGCATTTCATATAAAATAATATGTAACGCTTCACGAATTTGCATGTCATCCTTGTGCAGGGGCCATGCTAATCTTCTCTATATCGTTCCAATGTTAGTACATGTGGTGCCGAAACGAGCACAGTTCTCTTTCTTTTTTAATAAATATATGTATTATTTGGAAACATTAAGATCTCAGTATGTTTTTTAAAGAATGAATGAGTGCACTCTTTCATGAGCCAATAGTCTTCTTATTTTTTTTAAGTTTATAATAGTCTTTATTATCCATGAGTGAGTGAGATCATGTGCTGTTTTTCCTTCATTGACTGGCTTATTTCACTTAGCATAATGCTCTCCAGTTCCATCCATGCCATTGCAAATGGTAAGAGTTCCTTCTTTTTTACAGCAGCATAGTATTCCATCATGTAGATGTACCACAGTTCTCTAATCCATTCATCTACTAATGGACACTTGGACTGTTTCCAGATCTTAGCTATGTTGAATTGTGCTGCTATGAACATATGGGTGCATATATCCTTTCTGATTGGTGTTTCTGATTTCTTGAGATATATTCCTAGAAGTGAGACCATAGCATCAAATGGGAGTTCCATTTTTAGTTTTTTGAGGAAGGTCCAGACTGTCTTCCATCGTGGCTGCACCAGTCTGCATTCCCACCAGCAGTGCACGAGTGTTCCTTTTTCTCCACATCCTCTCCAGCACTTGTCGTTTGTTGATTTGTTGAAGATAGCCAGTCTGACAGTGTGAGATGGTACCTCATTGTTATTTTGATTTGCATCTCTCCGATGATTAGTTACTTTAATTATCAGGTTAGCAGATTGCCTTCAGCCATTTTGCCAACAGCAGGGTAATATAATGCGGATTTTCAGCCCTGCTGTTTATCAAAGTTCATTAGCCCTGTATCAATATATATATATATATATATATATATATATATATATATATATATATATATATTTTACAGGCCCAGTGCACAAAAATTTGTGCACTCAGGGGAGAGGGGGTCCCTCAGCCCAGCCTGTGCCCTCTCGCAGTCTGGGACCCCTCAGGGGATGACCACCTGCTGGCTTAGGCCTGCTCCCCGGGGAATTGGGCCGAAGATGGCAATCAGACATTCCTCTGGCAGCCTGGCAGCCCTCGGGAGATGTCCACTTGCCAGCGGGGAGAAGACCTAAGCTGCAGTCAGACATCCTTAGCACTGCTGATGAGTCTGGAGAGCCTCCCTCCACCACTGCTGTAATGGCAGCCATCAGCCTGGCTTGTGGCTGAGCATAGCTCCTCCCATGTGAGAGTGACCTGACTACCAGAGGGCAGCACCTGCATTGAGCGTCTGCCCCCTGGTGGTCAGTGTGTGTCATAGTGACCAGTCATTCTCAGTCTTTCTGCTGTTAGGGTCAGTTTGCATATTACTCTTTTACTATATAGGATAGAAGCCTGGTGCATGGGAGGGGGCCGGCTGGTTTTCCCTGAAGTGTGTTCCAGATCAGGGTGGGGTCCCCACTGTGGTTCCTGGCCAGCCTGGGTGAGGGGCTGATGGCTGTTTGCAGCTGGTCACACACTCTTCAGAGTAGGGGTCCCCAATGGGGTTCCTGACCAGTCTGGGTGAGGGGCTAAGGGCCGTTTTCAGGATGGCAGGCGACTGAAGCTCCCAGCCTCTTCTTTTTATTTTTTATTCTGGGATTTATTTACCTTCTATTGCTGTCACTGGAGCTGAGAGCCGGCTGCAGCTTGAGGCTATGGCTGGCTGAAAGCAGGTGTCTGGGTTTGTTTAGCTTCTATAATTGCAACATTGTTGCATCTGGAGCTCAGAGCAGGGCTGCCACAGGTGGGGAAACTGGGCTTCCTCCGTCACTGGAGCAACCAAGCCTCATGTTCACTTCAGCTGCGTGGCTTCCGGCAGGCATCTTGATTGGGAGTTAATTTGCATATCTCGCTGATTAGCCAATGGGAAGGGTAGTGAAGTTATGGTTAATTCCCATGTTTATCTATTATTAGATAGTATATATATATATATACATATATAGGTATGTATATATATATATATATGTGTGTGTGTATATATATATATATATATATATATATATATATATATACACACACACACATACATCTATACACACACACACACACACACATACACACAGACACATACTACTGTTGGTCTTTACCTCCAGCACTTAACTCTGAGGTTTGACAGTGTGATCAGTGCTTCTTTGTGTCTAGATGTCTTGTTGTTCATCAGTTAATGTTGTTCATTATATTCCACAAATGAGTGAGAATGTGATATTTATCATTCTCTGAGTGGCTTAATTTGCTTAGTGTAATGCTCTCCAAGTCCATCCATGCTGTTTCAAATTATAAGAGTTCATTCTTTGTTATAGCAGTAGAGTATTCCATTGTATAGATGTTCCACAGCTCATTCATCCGTGCATCTGCTAATGGGCACTGAGACAGTTTCCAAATCTTAGCTATTGTAAATTGGGCTGGTATGAACATACAGTTGCATATATCTTTCCTGATTGGTCTATCTCATTTCTTGGGATATATATGCCTAGAAGAGAGAATACTGGGTCAAATGGGAGCTCCATTTTTAATTTTTTGAGAAAACTCTACACGGTTTTCCACAGTGCTTGCATCAGTCTGCATTCCCACCAGCAGTGCACATGGATTCTTTTTTGTGTGGCTGTTTTCTTGGATCCAGGGCCTTAGGTATTACAGACTTTTGATCCCCAATACGAATTAGGCATAATGCAGTTCGAATAAGAGCACACATAGTTCAAGATGACAAGGTTACTTGTTTTCCTTGAGCCTGAGTTCAGAGAGTACCTTTTGATATTTTTATTATTTTTTTTAATATTATTATACCTGTCTTTGTTGTTTATTGTTACTGCATTAAGCATGCCTTTATTTTAAAGTCTATTTTGTCTGATGTGGGTATTGTTGCTTTTTCTCTGCATCCTCACCAGCACTTGTGGTTTGTTGATTTTTTTCTGACAGCTATTCTGACAGGTGTGGATTGGTAACTCGTTGTCGTTTTGATTTGCATCTCTTGGACTGTTCGTGCCTTTGAGCATTTTTTTTTGTATGTCTCTTGGCCTTTTGTAGGTCCCCTTTTGAAAAGTGTTAATTTAGGTCCTTTGTTTTGATTGGATTGTTTATCTTCCTATTGTTAATTTGTGTGAGTTCCCTGAAATCTTTGGATATTCAACACTTATCCGGATACCATTGGGAAATATGTTCTTCTATGCTGTGGGCTTTCTTATTGTTTTGTTCAGGATTTTGTTTGCTGTGCAAAAGATTTTTATTTTGATGTAGTCAATTTGTTTATTTTCCCCTTTGTGTGCATTGCCTTTGAAGCTGTATCGGTAAAGATATTGCGGAGACGTATCTGATATTTTGCTACATATGCAATCTTGTAAGATTTTTTATAGATTCTCATCTGATGTTTAAGTCCTTTATCCACTTTGAGTTTATTTTTGTGAATGGTGTAAGTAGGTGGTCTAGTTTCATTATTCTGCATGTATCTTTCTAATTTTCCTAACATTTATTGAAGAGAATATCTTGACTCCATTGTATGGTCTTGCCTCCTTTTTAAATTAATAATAGAGCATAATGACTTGGGTCCACTTCGGGGTACTCTGTTCTGTTTCAGTGGAGTATATGTCTTTTCTAGTGGCAGTAGCAGGCAGTTTTGAGAATGGTGGCTTTATATTATAGCTTAATATCTGGTATTGTGTGTCCGCCAACTTTTTTCTTTTTCCTCAGATTGCTCAGGCTATTTTTACTCCATTTCAATTTTTGGAGGATTTTTTTCTGTGTCTGTGATATATTCTGTTGGTATATTAATGGAGATTACAATTAATCTATAGATTGCTTTCGGGAGTATGGACATGTTAATGATGTTAATTCTACCAACCCATCAACATGGTATATTAGTCCATTGGTTGATATCTTTATCTCCATTTCAATGGCCTGTAGTTTTCCAAGTGCAGTTCTTTTACTTTCTTTATGAGTCAATAAAAATGTACAGTTTTTAATTATAAACCTTGTTTTCTATCAAAATTACTTCACGCGTGAATTTTAGGACACCCTTTACTTAGGCGACTCCGGTGAAAGGGCCATTTGACCCACAAAGGGGTCGCAACCCACGGGTTGAGAACCGCTATTCTAAAATGTCAATTAAATCTAATGGATCCAGTGTGTCCTTTAGAGGCTCTGCATCCTTGTTATTTTTACATATGGAAGATCTATCCAGAGAAGTCAGAGGGGTGATAAATTCCCTTACTGTGACTGTCCTGTTGTCACACTCTCTGTAAAAGTCTTCTAGAATTTTTGTTAGTTTTGATTTTTTGTTTGTTTGTTTGAGATATATATATATATTGAGGTGCTCCTCTGTTGGGTGAATATATGTTTACTAGGTTTATATTGTCTTGTTGGTTGGTCCCTTTAGTATCATGCAGTGACCTTTCTGTCTCTTGTGATGGCCTTTATCTTAAAGTCTATTTGGTCTGATACCCATATTGTTACTTCAGCCTTGTTTATTTTTTTCATTTCCATTTGCATGGAAATTTTTCCCATTCCTTCACTCTCATCCTGTGTGTGTCTTTTGTTTTGAGATGGTGCTCCTGTAGAAAGCATATACTTGCATCATGTTTTTGTATCCATTTTGCTCCACTACACCTTTAGATTGGAGCATTGACCCACTTGCATTTAGGGTTATTATTCATAGGTATTTATTTATTTATTTCCATTTCGTTTCTGTGTGGCTAAGTTTCTGTCTCTGTTTCTCCTTCTCATTACAGCAATCTCTGTAGCATTTCTTGTAAAGCTTGCTTGGAGATGATGTACTCCTTCAGCCTTTTTCGGTCTAGGAAGCTCTGTATTTGACCGTCTATTTTGATTGAAAGAATTGCTGGATATAGTAATCTTGGCCTCAGATCCTTACTTTCCATTAACTTGAGTACTTCATGCCATCTTCTTCTGGCCTGTAGAGTTTCTGATGAGAGATCAGGAGTCAGCCTTATGGGAACTCCTTCATAGCTAACAGTTTTGTCTTGCTGCCTTGAAGATTCTCTCTTTGTCTTTAATTTTTGGCATTTTAATTATGATGTGTCTGGGCACGGGTTTGTTTGGGTACTTCTTCTTTGGGGTTCTCTTTGGCTCTTGATCTTGTGTGGGATTTTCCTTTATCAGGTTAGGTAAGTGTTCTGCGATTGTTTCTTCAAAGACCTCTATGCCTTTCTCTCCTCCTGCCTCTTTTGTCACTCTCGCTATTCTAATACTGTTAGGTAAGTGGTCCTCCTGTTTTTTTTTGTTTTTGTTTTTTTAAATCTTATTTTTTTCTGTCTTTTTTTTATTGGGTGATATTTTTAACTTTGTTCTAATTCAGTGATTGATCCTCAGCTTTCCCTAATATCTGCCTATTCCTTCCAATGTGTTCTTTATTTGTGTTACGTCATTTTATATCTAGGACTGTTCTTTTCATAGTCACTATATCTTTTTTCATGCTCTTGAGCTCTTCTACCCTCATAACTCTGAAGTCAGATTCATTTAAATGTCTGCTCTGTGCTTCATCTATCTCTATATCTGAAGAATTCTCTAGTTCTGTTATTGGGGGTTGTTTCTTTGTTTCCTCTTTCTGGCTTTCTGTCTGGGTTTGTGGTGAGGAGCTAGGTGGATCCTATATGCCTCTCAGTCTCTAGTGCAGGACATTGTTAAAGTATGTTTCTGACTAATTCGGTCAGGCAAAGACTCAAAGAATCCAGAGATCTCCTCTGTCTATAGACTGATAGGATTCCAACTTCACTTGCCTCCAAGGCAATGGTCATCAGCTGTGACAAGAGTTTGTTTCAACAAGGTGGGGCAGTTGCCTCTGCCTGGAGGTTAATTGTTATTTATAATCTCTTAACTGCCCTCAGGGCACGGTGTTTACCAGTAGTGTGTGTTAATTGTGTCCCCTCCAGGAAAAGCAAATGTCTGCATGGGAGAGATTTTCTCTGCTGCATGAGGAAATGACTTCTCCCAGGAACTTGAAGTGTTTGTCTTCTGAGCTGGTAACCTTGACTCCCAGTTCTGGCTTTTTCCCTCACAGCTCCAGTCCACTTCACCCTCCCTTTGCCAGGGCACAAGGTATGTGGCTCCACAGGGAAGTTTGTGCGTTGGCCCTTTAAGAGGATGCCTGAATTTCCAGTTGTCTCTCCCTGGCAGACAGTGACCTGCTGCTATTCACATCCACAGGTTATATGGGTACCCTCCTCAGTTCTGGTGCTCTCTGCTAGGAGGCCCAGCTTGGGGATTAGACCCAGAGTTCTCAGTGGCAGTCCTCCACAGCTGAGATATCTCTCCGAGACTTCAGTTGCTGTCTGTGGGTGTCAGGCCCGCCCCCTTCCAGCCTCCTCTCCTCCTACCAGTGTCTACGTGGCCTCCACCTTCGGTCCTCGGGTGTCAGGGTTCTCTCCTGTGAGTTTTCCATTGATTATTCAGGAAGTTGTTCTGTATTTTAGTTGGAATATCAGTTTGTTCCTGGGAGCATGTCCCTGCAGCATACACTTATTCTGCCACCATTCTTTTAAAAATATTTTTATTTATCTCAGAGAGAAACGGAGAGCGAGTGAGAGTTAGAAACATCAGTGATGAGAGAGATTCATTGATCAGCTCCCTCCTGCATGCCCCAGACTGGTGATTTATTCCACTCCCAGGTAAGTGCCCTTGACCTGAATCAAATCTGGGCCCTTCGGTCTGAAGGCCAGTGATCTGTCCACTGTTCCAAATTGGCTAGGGTTCTGCCACCTTTTTCAATCTTCTTCAGAATCCCTCTGCATTGTAAAGTCCCTGCTAACATTCTTGTCCAATACACTCCTTTTCATGTGGTTTCAGGATGGAGTTGTGCATGAAGGCCCTAATGTCCTGTGAGTGCACATTCTGATCAATAGCACCATCAGGAAATGTGCATTGAGGCATGCTCAGTAGGCATATAGTAACATAAACCTGCCATGTCTCTTACTGTTTCTGTCTCTGTTTGGATCATGATGGATCCCAACTAAGGCTCTTGTTTCAAGTAGGGGTTGGCAGGATATACTCTTCATTTCAACACATGTTCTTCTGAGAAACTTTGGTAATGGTGCCCTACTCTAAAATGTATTAGGCCATTCAATTATAAGGCCAGATCTTTTTATAAGGACAAGGCATTTATTTTTATTGAATGATAATTCTAAGAAACACATCTAATCTAATAAAAGAGAAACATGGTAATTGGCGTACGACGGCTACCCTTCCCATTGGCTAATCAGGGCAATATGCAAATTAACTGTCAGCCAAGATGGCGGCCGGCAGCCAGGCAGCTTGAAACTAACATGAGGCTTGCTTGCTTCAGTGACGGAGGACTCCAACATTCCCCGCCGGCTGCTGCTGGCCTCTGAGCCTGCAGTTTCAAACATTGTAACAAATATAGACGCTAAACAAAACCTCAGCCAGCTGGTATCTCAGAGCTGGGGTTGATACAGAGTTTTGAGAACTAAAACAAACCAGATACCTGCTTTCAGGAGCGGAGGCCTAAGAGCTGGAGCCTCAGAGCTAAAGCTGGCCCAGAATTAAAAAAAGAAAAAGAAAAAAGGAGCAGTTGGGAGCTTCAGTCCCAGCCTGAAAACAGCCCTCAGCCCCTCACCCAGACTGGCCAGGCACCCCAGTGGGGACCCCCACCCTGAAGGGTGTTTGACCAGCTGCAAACATCCCCTCATCCAGGCTGGCCAGGCACCCCAGTGGAGACCCCCACCCCTGATCCAGAACACTCTTCAGGGCAAACCAGCCAGCCCCACCCATGAACCAGTTCTCTATTCTATATAGTAAAAGGATAATATGCCTCCCAGCACCAGGATCAGCGGAGCCGAGGGGCCTCCCTGCACCAGGATCAGCGTGACAGGGGGCAGCGCCCAAACCCCCTGATTGCCCTTCTCTGTGGGTGATAGAGGGCGGCGCCCCAACCCCCCACCATGGGCCCTGCTCTGTGTGTGATGGGGTAGAGTCATAACCTCCCCATCGGCCCTGCCCTGAGTGTGACAGTGGTGGCGCCCCAACTCCCCTGATCGGCCCTGCTCTGTGGGTGACAGGGGGTGTTGTGCCAACTCCCCTATCGGCCCTACTCTTTTAGTGACAGGGTGATGCTCCCCAACCCCCTAATGGGCCCTGCTCTGTGCGTGACAGGTGGGGGCTGGGGGGGTGAGCTCCCCAACCCCCTGATCGGCCCTGCTCTGTGCGTGACAGGGGGCAGTGCCCCAACCCTCTGATCGGCCCTGCTCTGTGCGTGACAAGGGTTGGTGCCACCACCTCCCCATCGACCCTGCCTTGAGTGTGACAGGGGACGGTGCCCCAACCCCCCAATTGGCCCTACTCTGAGCATGACTGAGGGTGGCATCGCAACCTCCCAATCCGCCCTGCTCTGTGCATGACAGGGGGTGGTGCCCCAAATCCCAGTGGGCCCTGCTCTGAGCCCAACCAGGGGCTGCACCAAGAGATTGGGCCTGCCCTCTGCCACCCGGGAGCAGGCCTAAGCCAGCAGGTCGTTATCTCCCAAGGGGTCCCAGACTGCGAGAGGGCACAGGCCAGGCTGAGGGACCCCCCCCCCCGAGTGCACAAATTTTTGTGCACCGGGCCTCTAATAAATATATAAAGATATACTTTGTGCTTCCAACAATCATATACGTATTGAGGAAATGTGGAGACCAAATAACTACAACTGAATCAATAGGATGCAATTACTGTAGTTCCTCGCATTACATTGTTGACACGTTCCTGAAGTGGGATATAATGCAATATTCGCGTAAGTCAGAACCCACCTACATAAGCACGTATGTCACTCACATGGAGTACACATACACAGCAGTAATGGCGTGAAACAGTAAAAAAAAAAAAAAAAAAAAAAAAAAAAATTAAAAGAAAGATAACAATTCCTGACCTTTACTTGTGGTAAATGAATAATAATAATAAAAAAACCATAAAGCATATATGTACATACGTAGAAATGATCAAACTTTTTTAAAAAATATATAAATGGGGTATGGAGAGGTATCCAGAACCTATGTACTTTGAGTCCAACATAACCCAAGGAATGTCTACATTATCTCAACAGGGTGAAAAGTGACCAATGTGGATTCAGATGGTCTGTTTTTAATGAAAACAAGGTTGGGAAGGCACACTTCAAAGAGTTAGGCATTGCAAGTTCCAAATCAGAGCGTGCACATCGTTGTGAAGAAATAAGGTAAAAGTGACTTATTCATATTAGTAAAGAGATGTTTTAAAATCTAACACTGAGACCCTCACTATAATTTATGTTGGAAAATTGAAAGTATTGATAGCATCAGTGTAATTAAGAAGAATATGCCTCTGCACTTGAATATAGACAAGCAGCCTGCCCATTTCAATTTTGGATGAGCTAGTGAGCAAAGAAAATTAGTGAAAGGCTCATTTAGGGACATTAGTGGAAAGAATTAGCACTGAAACATAGTACTGTTTGTGGGAGATGTAATATTTCTCATATTTTGAAGGAGATTAGTACCCTTCATATAAGCCATTAAATAATACTGCTAAAGAGCAGTAAAATCTATATGGCCATCATTACCAAAATTCAGGTTATACCTTTAAATTATTCAGCATTAGAAGAGAACCATGCTAAATCGGTGATAAATAATAAAATGACTAGAGGCCCGGTGAACGAAATTTAAGCACTGGTGGCGTCCCACAGCCTGGCCTGCGCCCTCACGCAATCTGGGACACCTTGGGAGATGTGGGACTGCCAGGTTAGGTCTGACACCTCCTGAGGGATGTAGCAGTGCACGAAATGGCAGGCAGCCGGGCAGGAGCCCAAGCTGGAGCCAGGTGCTGTGTTCCCGCTCATCCAGGCCCCACTCCACCTGCCACCACTGGTTCGTAGCCTTGTCACATAGGCAGCAGAGGCTCTTGCTGTCACAGCTGCACTTTCCAGCCTTTAGCCCGGCTTCTGGCTGAGTGATGCTCTCGCTGTGGGAGAGCCTTGACCACCTGGGGGAAGCTCCTGTGTTGAGCGTCTGCGTCCTGGTGGTCGGTGTGCATCGTACCAACCACTCATAATGTCGCTTATGCTTTTATATATATATATATATATATATATATATATATATATATATATATATACTAGAGGCCCGGTGCACAAAAATCTGTGCACTCAGGTGGGTCCCTCAGCCCGCCCTGTGCCCTCTCGCAATCTGGGGCCCCTTGAGGGCCCCTTCCCCTGGCTGCTGGCACCAGTTTTCCTTCGGCGCCTGGAACCCAGGCCTTCCCTCTTCGCCAGGAGGGGCGCGCACAGTGGGCTAGGGACTTAGCTCTTTTAAAAATACTTCTGAATGTTTGGTAAATAACCCTGTAGGAATCTCCTTTCTGAAACATGTTGGTTGTTAAGGGCTGATTTGGGTAATCAACAAAATGTATGTTAGAATCCTAATCTCCAGAACCTCAGAATGTACCTGTGTATAGAGATAAGATCTTTAAAGAGGGGATTAGATTAAATTGAGGCAGTTCTAGTGGGACCCTTAGCCCATCTCACTGAAGTCCTTATAAGAAGAGGAATGTTGGGGCCCTGCCTCAGTAGGTCCGGGGGTTCCCAAAGGTGTGGATGGAGTCGACGACGAAGGAATGACACAGAGGCAGCATTCAGGTGATCATCATATCCAGGTTCTCTTTTTATTGTCCTGTTACATCTATATTTATACTATTTGATCCTAAAAGCATGCCTCTATAAGCTTTTTTTTGCCAAGGAGAGCATGGGGTCTGTTTATTGGGGGGTCAGTCAAAGGGGGAGCTGGCTAGGGTGGGGTAGGGCAGCTACTTGTCTGGCCCCCAGAAACCCAACTTGTGTCCAAAGCCTCGACCGCTTTGAAGCCAAAGTCTTCCTCCACCTTTATCTGCATGGGGGCCAGCTCCAGAGACAGCGGGACTCACGCCTGGCCCCCTTCCGGTGGCACTCGCCGCCTCTTCCAACCCCTGGGCCCCTCGCCAGGGGCCAGGCTGCTGGCTTCTGCAGGCGCTGGCGTCCTCCTGGGCGGGGACAGCCCCTCTTTCTCTGGAGGCTGGTTCTCAGCGTTGCCTGGGGTGGGGGCATCTGTGCCCTGGCTGCCCTCATCCTCCAGTAAGATGGTGAA
Organism: Myotis nattereri; assembly: GCF_964212035.1. NCBI lineage: Eukaryota > Metazoa > Chordata > Mammalia > Chiroptera > Vespertilionidae > Myotis > Myotis nattereri. The sequence continues at coordinate 35,453,387 of NC_138094.1, read as the reverse complement.
CTGGCTGGCCCAGTAGTTGTCACCGTAGGAGTCCAGCACCTTCATGAGGAACCTCCTCTCCTGCTGGAGTCTCCATGTTATCCTCTATATCTGATGGAGCCTGTTCAGGACCCACTCCTTCGCCTGCTCAATCTCCCTGCAGCGCCTGGTACTTCCTGCGATTAAGTTCCCTTTGGCGCCGCTGTTGCCAGCCTCAGGCTGCCTCCTCCTCTTCCTCTAGCTCCTGGAGGCTGGAGCTGCCCAGACCCCCAGACAGGAACTCCACTTCGGTCTCAAGCTCGCTCTCCAGGATGTGACCACCTTCAGCGGAGGAAGCGCCAGCTCCCAGCCAGGAGGTGCTGAGAACTCCTCAAAGCCCACGGCTGCCATGGACCCCTCTCTCTGCTCCAGCTCCATTTCTCCCTGGCTCCAGGCGCAGAACTTCCAACCTTGCAAGCCTCTAGTTTAAAGTGGCTTGCAAAACTACAGCCCATTGGATTTCACAGCCAGGCACCCAGGCCCGGCTGCTAAGCCTCCTGTGAGTTGTAGTTCTCTATTTCCAGCTTGCCTCCCTGCCCCACCCCCACCCCAGTCCCAACTGAAAGGCCCTGCTGGCTGGACTAACCCTGTGGCCAGGCATCTGAGTCACCTCGGGTCTTTATTCCTGCCCCGACACCACGCCATCTGGCCATGGAGACTCTCCTCTTGGGAGGCCCCTGGGTCTCCTTCTGGGTCTCCTTCTCGGGCCTGGCTGCATCGCCCCCGAACCGGATGGCGTGCCCCAGCTGCTACACAGCCCCGGGCCCTGGGTCTCCTCAGCCTGGGCACCGGATCGTGTGCCCCAGCTGCAACGCAGCTCTGGGTCCTGGGTCTCCTCAGCCTGGGCACCGGATTTCTGACCCAGCAGCGATGCAGCCCCAGCACCTGGGTCGCCTTCTGGGTCTCTTGCTGGGGACTGGCTGCTTCGCCCCTGGGGTCCAAATGGTGTCCCCAGGCAGCTATGCAGCCTGGCCTCTGGCCCCGCCTCTGGGTGTTCTCCCATCACTGGTGATCAGTGATCTGAGAAGCCACGCTGGGCAGGGAAGAGGCAGACATCTGCCTGTTCCCTGCCCCACCCAGCTTCTCCGATTACTGGCCCAGGGCCAGCAAAGGTGGCCAGGTCCTCCTATCACAGAAGCCAGCAAAGGCAGCCTGGCTTCTCTGAGCAAAAGCAGCTCGGTTCTCTGGCTCTTGGCTGCCACTGGGTTTCCAATTGCAGTCAGGGCAGGCGGCTTCTTCCCTCCTTCCCCTTTCGCCTCCTAGCATTGCACCTATGTATGCAAATTAACTGCCATCTTTGTTGGCAGTTAACCTCCAACTTGGCTGGCAGTTAATTTGCATATCGCCCTGATTAGCCAATGGGAAGGGTAGCGGTCGTACGCCAATTACCATATTTCTCTTTTATTAGATAGGATAGATATGTGCGACCAATTTGGCATGTCCTGCCCAATAGAATATTACCATTCACGGATGATATCTTGCCACTATTAGAATACCAGTGGCCAGGTGCATGGATTCGTGCATGTTGAAAGGAAATTAATTAGAAGAAATACCATAATACTGCTATTTGCCCTTTCTCTATAATAGCAGTGTCAATCAAATGCAGATTGACAATGACAAATTGAAACACACTCATGCAATTGGCGCCAGTAAGAGCTTCATATGTATCACACATGCACGAGTCAACTTAGCCATATAAATATATATATATATATATATATATATATATATATATATGGAATAAACTTGCTTAATTAGACCTGCAATCAGATTTAGCTAAACTTTTTTCAAGCCATTGAATCACCTTAACTTCTCCTCCAGGTAATTGTCAGCAACACAGCAGTAAATATCAACACAAAGCACATTATTATTGTAGTTCATGTGGGGAGAACAACGGCTAAAATATTTAACTGAAGCAATGTTTGACTTTATTCTGCACAGTGAGAAAACCTGAAGTCATTTTCAAGTTCCACCATTTCTTCCTTCTTTTCAGTCAGGTCAAGTTTCTAAGCTTGCAAAATCTCGGTTTTCAGGCTAATAATAGGATACCTCTGAGTCTACCAACTATCTACACCAGAGCTTTGAGTAAGTGGCAGGGCTTCGCAGGGTGACGCCCACTGCCCCATCTGTGATTAGAGGAGGCTTTTGTGGAGCCCACCCAGAAACAGCAGGCTGGGCCTGGCTAGGTGCCTTCTGTACCACATGCTCACATGACCAGCGCCTGTGCATGAGCCCCCTGTGCCCCCACTCAGCACATCAGGGCCTGGTTGCATGCACCAGTGAGCAAGCACCTTGCCTGGACTCAGCAGGCTCTGCACCACCTGCTCCTTCACAGCACCAGTCTCAGAGCCAGGGGGCATCCAGAGTCAGGCTGTGTTGGGAGACTGAGGGGCTCCTGGGGGCAGCGCGCTTCCTCTCAGTTCCACTAGGGGGCCTTCAGCTGCAGGGCGCCTGAGGATTCACAGGGCTCCCCAGGGCCATTGCACCAGGAAGGACAGGGCAAGCAGGATCATCCAGGAGGCTTTTAGCTTCACCTCGGTGCAGGAAAGTGGTGATACCCAGGACACAAGGGCACAGGAGGTTCAGAGGGCAGCTTTGGGGCTGGAGTGGGAGGACTTCATGCAGGTGGGGGAGGCTGTGATCCTGGAGCTGAGGTTGGACACAGGCCAGGATGTTGGGCTTGATCTTGAGTGCGGGAGAGGGGAGGACTGGGTGGCTGCAGAGCAGTGTGTGCAGGGAGAGGAGAGTGAGGTGCAGCAGGGAACCCAGAGTGAGGAGCAAGGGGAAGACAAGGAGGGCCTGGGGGAGGAGTTGCAGGCACAGGCTCAGTTTATCCTGTGGACAGAGGGCCTTCTGCAGGTGGTGCCATGGCAGGCCAAGTGGGCAGGTGAGGAGGTTTTCCCAGATCTGCAGGTGGGGAGGCAGGAGGAGGTGGTGAGTAAAGAGCTGAGGCTGGAGGCACAGGATCCAGGTGACCCGCAAGGGAGTGACCACCAGGAGGAGGGGTGGATGGAGGAGCAATTAATTGCAGTAGAGCAGTTTTTCCTGCAGGGGGAGTGGAGGGCACCATGAAGGGAGTGGAACAGGTGGGAGAGGTGGAGCCTCAGTCCAAGGCCAAAGCAAAGCCAGAAGAAGAGCAGCCAGTGCAGCAGGAGGAGGCCCAGTCAGGGCCCAGGGCCAAGTTCACCTGGTCCCCTCTGGAGGTGCTCCAGTTTCTCCAATTGGAGATGGAGCCCATGAACGAGCAAGCCAGCAGGGCCTTCTCTCGGCTCAGGTGCAGGACTCGGCAGAGGCTCAAGCCCTATTTCAAACGGAGAAGCCTCAATATCCGGTGCATCCCTGGGTTCTGGCTCACAGCTGTATCCTTGAGGGTAGAGGAGCAGGATCACAAGGAACATGGGACAGTGCAGGAGAACCGTGTAAGCGGGGATGGTTCCCATAGAAAAGAACATTGAGGACAATCTAGGGGCAGTGCGCCCCGGTCTGGCCCAGGATCCTGGAGACACCCTCTGTCTTGTACAGGCACCATAGAAGCATTACCAGGGTGTCCAGGGGCAGAGCTCCAACGCAGAGGCACGCATACACCAGGGGCTGATGCCCACAGACAGGGCTGTGTTGCACGGGCTGTTCTGGGACTAACTAATGCTGCCTTACAGGCCGTCTCTATGTCCAGTTCCTCAGTCAGAAGCATTAATGTGTGATGTGTAACCTGTCAAGCCCCCAGCACAAAGCAGTCCGGTGGGCATCAGGGTCTGTCAGGAAACAGAGTGGTGCTGTGCCCCTTTCTGCCCTTGATGGAGAAGGAGTGGCCTTAAGGGAAGGAGAGGCCAGGCCAGGCTGCTCTTTCTAGCTGGTCCATGCCCAGCTCCCAAGGTGCAGGTTGCTTGACCCACAGCAGTTTGTCAACCACCCAGAGTTGTCGGCAATGATCAGGGTCCAAGGTGAAAACATCCTTGGTCACATGATCAATTTGAAGGTCAGTCTACCTGCTCCAGGGAGTGGTGGAGGGCAGGTGGGTAAGTGGCCTGTCCCTGAAAACAGCTACAGGCTGGAGCCCTGGGCAGCGATTTCACTCCCTGGATCCACTTTCCTTCTGCAGGTGAGGGAAGTCAGGCATCCCTGGGGTTGCTGCACCATTAGCCTGTACTTCTGCAGCAACCCCTACTTCCGCAACCATGTGATTGTGAAGAAGTATCTCATCACTCTCACAAGTAACAGGAGGCTCCCTGTATGGGCGTCAGCTGGTGGTGGGCAGGGATGGAAGGCCATGTGCCCAGCTTCACATACCCCTCTCCTGCAGGATACAGGGTGTCCAGTGCCACTCCGATTCAGTGGTTCCAGCATTGTGAATGAGAAGCCTACAGCCACAGGCTCCAGGACAACAGCGCCAGCTTCTTCTACTGGTTCTCTGACAACAGCGTGGCAGGATCTGGCAGGATTGCTGAGGTTGGATGTCACTGGCCATGCCAGCATGCAGCTTCCTGTGTCCACCTGCTGCTTGCAATTCTATTCAGGTCCCTATGGTCTCCTGTTTGCCCTACCAGATCATCAGCAAGGACCTGTGGCTCAATCCCCTGGAGAACTATGAGAGGAAGATGGTCCCCAGAGTGGACAGGGCGGGTGAGGAGGGGCTGCCTGGGCTCTCCCCTGGTGTGCTGCCAGGTTCCTGGGCCATTACTTTTCTCTCACAGGGACACCTGGATGCTGGGAAGGATACAGCCTGTGACCCCCGGACCTCAGGGTGTGTGCCTGAGACAGGAACTACCAGCACAACAAGTGCAGTGCAATTCCAGATCAGGCAGGGGGGCTTAGGCAGGGGGAGAGAGTGTGCATGTCCATTGTCACTCAGAGTCAAAGCAGATTACCTCAGCCCCTCCTCTGAACTCTCCCTCTAGACCACCCACAGCACCTTCAGGCCTTTCCACCTGCCCCTCAACAGGGGCTGCCATGACATGTTCTTCCTATACTCCTTTCCACAGGTGTCTGCGGATCTTCCTCATGCCGAGGCCTAGGCTGCTGTGCTGCCACGCCACATTGCCCTGTTGCTGCTCACCACCATCTCCCATTTCCCCAAGGTCTCCTCTTCCTCCTGGGGCCAGTGGGATTGGCCTGCTCCTTATCAGTATCTTAGGGGGCAAAGTGTGGGCCACAGAGCTGGAGGAATCCTTGTTTTGCAGCCTTGTCAGAGGTTCTTCAATCCTTTTATCCATTTAGGTTTTCCAAGGAGAATACCTCATTTGTTTACCCTCCCTAACTGGAAAACAGGGCAGCATGCCATGACGAAATAACACACTGCTTCATTTTGTATACAGTTCACTTCATAGACTTTATGCACATATGGTCATAGACACCCTGGGAAATTTAGGGCCATGAATATAACTCACCATCCAAACAGATTGCTTTTATGTGTTTGTCATAAAATCAGACAAGAAATCCCATTTGCAGAACACTTTCTTCTGAAAATTTTTGGTAATGTTAGTGTTTATGTTTTTACAAAAAGTAATATATATGTCTCTTTCTTTTTTTCTACTGACCTCCCCCTGGCCTCCCCTATTCCTAGTCACTTGTTCTTGTCACCCACTCCCAGTGTCTTTCCTCTGTTGGTCTGTTGGTTGTGCTTATATTCTGAATATTTTAACAATACAATATGTAAAATTTAAACATTTAAGTATATTGTAATTTAAATCAGCACTTATGAAACAACCTGGTATAATTCAAAACTTGCCTCTAATCCTGAAACTTCATAATGGTAACTAGAATTCTTGATGCCTCCCCCAAACCTACCATTTGCTTTTAGTCACCTTAAATAACAGAAGCCACATTCTTTACAATAAAATTTTGTCGGTACCTTATCATTTTTAATTTCAGTCTCTAATTCTTCTGTCACAGGGGCTTCCCCCCTGGCTCCCCAAGTGCCCAATCAGGTGAGCTACTGTACTGCATGAATCACTCTCTCTTGTGTACATGGTGTATCCTGTGATCGCCGCCAGCACCACACTCAGAACCTCTTACAGGAGTGTCCCATCAGCTGCTGGAGTAATTGCCGTGCCGCCATCATATCCATCTCTTGTGTGGCTGTAATAATCATCACAGGGACTGGACCACCATAAGTCAGAGAGGGCCTTCGTGCTGGTGGTGCCCATTTTTTTACTGGGATGTTGATCTTCCTTTTGTTTAATTGGATGAGTTCAGTATGAATTTTGGAGAATAGGTCCTCATCGGATATAACATTGGCAAATATCTTCTCCCAGGCAGTGGACTTCCTTGTTTTGTTGTTGTTGTTGTTCTTGTATTTGTTGGCTTCTTCTTCTCTGCAAAAGTGTTTTAATTTGACTTCATCCCATTTGTTTCTTTTCTCCTCAGTTTCCAATGCCCTAGGAGCTGTATCAGTAAAGGTATTGCTGAGACAGATGCCTGCTATTTTGCTGCCTATGGATTCTTCTAAGATTTTCATGGTTACCCACTTATGTTTAAGTCTTTTATTCATTTCCAGTTTATACTTGTGTATGGTGTAAGTTGGTGGTCTAGATTAACTTTTTTGCATGTATGTATGCTATATGTCCAACACCAATTATTATTATGTTTTTATTTTGGCTTTGTAATATCTTCAATGAAACAAAATACAATTTCCTCTGTTAATTGAGTCATGCTTTCTCTAAATCTGGCCTTTAAAAAAATCCCCTGGGGCACAATCCCATCCATTCTTTGATTTTCCTTCCACTGATCCCAAACCTCGGCTGTAGTCTGCATCCTTTCAAAGGAAAAAAGCAGACACTGAGTCCTCAGAGCCGCCCACTGCACGCTCCTGCCCTTGGGAGGTGCAGCGCCCATCCCCATCTGGACCTTGGCTGCCAGGGAGAGTCAAAGCCTGAGAATCAAAGTGGCAGCATATCATTGCCTTCTCTGGCCTGTCTCCAGCAGCACAAAACCAGTCCTCCCAGCCAGTGCTCTGGGGACAGACCGTCAGGGCGATGTGGTGGCGCTGTCCCCTGGCAGCCGAGCATCCCAGGCTTCTCTTTGGGCAGGCCTGGGCCAGGGCCTTCGGGGATCTCTCTGTCCATGGTATAAAACCGAGTGAGGTCAGACACAATGTTATCTATGATTGGCTTGGTAAGGTCTGCACTAAATACGTGCCACCATGGCTTCTCAGCCTTAGCCTCGGCAGGCACCTGGACCCCATAGACCTGCAGGGCCAGGTGGAGCACCGCCTCGGCTATGTGCTGAGCCTGGAACCGGACGCACAGCCCCCCCCACCCCCCCTCGTAGCTGTCCCGCAGCAGGGCCCAGGCAGTGATGGAGATGGGGGTCCGTTGCCAGCTGTAAGGATTCAGCCAGTTCTTGAGAGAAATCAGGTAGTGGAGCAGGTACCTGTGTGGGTACGGAAAGGAGACTTGGAAGCGCAGTACCCGCAGCACAAGGAGCTCGCACTGCACAATGCTGTCCCGGATCACCCAGAATCGGGAGTCCATTTCCAAGGGCTCGCTGCCTGGGTGGAAGTACCTGTTGGACACGTTGATGATTTCACGGGTTAGCAGGGGCTGTTCTTCCACTTTGCCAGCCACGTAAAGGGCAGACATGGCGACCAAGTAGGGGTCATAGGCTTCCACGTTGATCTCGCAGAAGAACTTACAGTAAATGGCACAGGCGGTGGCGAGGGGAACGGACTGCATCCCTAGCTTGACACCTGCCTCCATGATGAACCTTGTCACTTGTAAGTGCACCCTCGCCTGGGGTGTGGGCCACCCCTTGGTGCCCGGCGCCTCATCCTCCTCTCTGCAGCTGTCCAGGCTAAGTTCCTACATGGGACCCAGCCCAGAGGCCCCAGACCTTGTGGGAAGGGCAATAGTCTCTCTGCCTGTGATAGCCTAGTCTTAGCCCAGTGCACAGCCACCCTGCCTCGCCCAGCCCCGCCAGGCCCCACCCTGCCTCGCGGCCTCACCTGTCCCACCCCGCCTAGGCCTGATTGCCATCCAGGTTCCAACACCAATTATTGAAGACACTGTATGACTCCATTCTATGCTTTTGCCACCTTTGTCAAATATTAATTGAGTATAATGGTTAGGGTCGACTTCTATGTTCTCTGTTCTGTCCCATTGGTCTTTATGTCTGCTTTAGTGCCAGTAACAGGCAGTTCTGAGAATGGTGGCTTTGTAATATAGCTTGATATCTGGTATGGTTATCCCTCCAACTTTGTTCTTCTTTGTCCAGATTGTGGTTAACTCTTTGGGGTCTTTTTTTAAATCCATAGGAATTTTTGGAAACTTTCTTCTAGGTCTGTGAGATACGCCATTGATATTTTAATGGGGAATACCTTAAAACTGTACATTGCTTTGGGTACTATGAACATTTTTAATGATGTTGATTGTACCAATCCATGAATATGGTATGTTCTTCTATTTGCTTTAGTCTTCCTCTATCACTTTTTTTCAATTTCCTGTAGTTTTCCAAGAACAGCTTTTTACCCCCTTAGTTAAGTTTATTCCTAGGTTTCTTAAATTTTTGTTGCACTGCTAAATGGCATTTTTGTTTGTTTGTTTCTATTTCTGAGTTCATTATCCGTGTATCAAAAAGCCATAGAATTCTGGGTGTTAATTTTGTACCCTGCTACATTGCCAAATTCATTTGTTAAATCTCCTAGTTTTTTTGATGGAGTCTTTAGGTATTTCTATGGACAATACCATGCCATCTGCGAATTATGACAGTTTTACTTCTTCTTTTCCACTTAGCATGCCTTGTTTGACTTCTTCTTGTCTGACTGTATTGCCTAGCACTACCAGTACTCTGTCGAACAGAAATGGTGAGAGTGGGCATCCCTGTCTTGTTCCTCTTCTTAGAGTAATTGTTTTTGCCTATTGAGTATGATGTCTGTAGGTTTGTCAAATAAGGCTTTTATTATGTTGAAGTATGATCCCTCTATGCCCTGTTTGCTTAGAGTTTTTCTCAAAATTGGGTGTTGGATTTTGTCAAATGCTTTTTCTGCATCACTTTATATGACTATGTGGATTTTTACTCTCAGTTTGTTTATGTGATGTATCATGTTTATTGATTTTCTGATATTGTACCATCCTTGCATCCTTGAGAAAAATCCTACTTGGCCATAGTGTATGATCTTTCTGATATACTGCTGGATCTGATTTGCTAAGATTTTGTTGAGGATTCTGGCATCTTTGTTCATGAGGGATATTGGCCTGTAAGTCTCTTTCATTGTGTTGTCTTTACCTGGTTTTGGTATTAGGGTGATACTGGCTTCATAGAATGATCTTGAAAGTGTTCCTTCCTCTTGGATTCTTGTAGAAGTGTAAGCAGGATAGGTTTTAGGTCTTTGTTGAGTTTTTGGTAAAACTCCCCTGTGAAGCTGTCTGACCCTGGCTTTTGTTTGCTGGTAGCTTTTTGATGACTGCTCTAATTTCTTCCATAGTTATTGGCCTTTTGAGATGTTTTGATTCTTCCTGATTGAGTTTTGGAATGTTGTATTTTTCTAGGAACATGTCGATTTCCTACGGGTTGTCTAGTTTGTTGGAGTTGAGTTTTCCATAGTATTTTTTAACAATCATTTATATTTCTGTGGGGGTCTGTTGTTATTTCGCCTCTATCATTTCTGATTTTGTTTATATGGGTCCTCTCTCTCTGCTTCTTGGTGAGCCTGGCTAGAGGTTTGTCAATCTTGTTTATCCTTTCAAAGAACCAGCTCTTGGTTTCATTGATTTTCTGTATTTTTTTGGTCTCTATGTCATTTTTTTCTGCTCTAATCTTTATTATCTCCTTCCTTCTGCTCACTCTGGGGTTTTCATCTTGCTCTCTTTCTAGTTCTTTGAGTTGTAGAGTTAGATGATTTACTACCATTTTTCTTGTTTTTTGAGATAGGCCTGTAGAGCTATACACTTCCCTCACAGGACTGCTTTCATTGTGTCCCATAGGTTTTGGATTGTTGTGTTTTCATTGTCATTAGTTTCCAGGATGTTTTTCATTTCTTCTTTGATCTCATTGGTAACCAATCAATATTGAATAACATGCTATTCAGCTTCCAGTGTTTGAGTATTTTGGATGGTTTTTATTGTAGTTTATTTCTAATATTATGCCAATGTGGTCTGAGAAGATGCTTTCAATCTTCTTGAATTTGGGTAGACTTTGTGGCACAATACGTGGTCTATTTTTGAAAATGTCCTATGAGCACTTCAGAAGAACATATATTCCCTGGATTTGCGGTGAAATGTTCTGAAGATGTCAATTAAGTCCATCTGATCTAGTGAGTCATTTAGGATTGCTGGTTCTTTGCCAATTGTTTGTCTAGAGGATTTATCCAGTGATGTCAGTGGTGTATTAAAGTCCCTTACTATGATTGTATTGTTGTCGATCTCTCCCTTGATGTCTTCCAGGAGCTTTTTTTTATGTATTTGGGAACTCCTGCATTGGGTGGATATATGTTTATCAGGGTTATAGCCTCTTGTATTGATCCCTTTAGTATTATGAAGTGGCCTTCTTTATCTCTTATTATGGCCTTCACTTTGAGGTCTATTTTGTCCGATATAAGTATTGCTACCACAGCTGTTTTTTTTTTTTTTTCTTTCATTTCCGTTTGCCTGAAAGATATTTTTCCATCCCTTCACTTTCAGTCTCTGTGAGTCCATTCTTCTGAGGAGGGTCTCTTGTAGACAGCACATATATGGGTCATTGTTTTTTATCCATTCAGCCACTTGATGTCTTTTGATTGGAGCATTTAGTCCATGTACATTTAAAGTTATTATTGAAAGGTACTTGTTTGTAGCCATTTCTATTTTTTGTGCCTGTTTTCTTTCTTAGCTTTGTCTTTCTTCTTTTTTTCACCAGTCCTTTTAGCATTTTTAACATTGCTGGCTTGGTGGTGATAAACTCCCTTAGCCTTTTTTTGTCTGTGAAGCTTCTTATTTCCCCTTCAATTCTGAATGATAGCCTTGCTGGATATAGTATTCTTGGATTCAGACCTTTGCTTTGCATCACTTTGTTAATTTCCATCCATTCTTTTCTGGCCTGATGTGTTTCTGTTGAGAAATCATTTGATAACTAATGGGAGATCACTTGTATGTAACTTTCAGTCTCTCTCTTGTAGCCTTTAAGATTCTCTCTATGTCCTGAACATTTGCCATGGTGATTATGATGAGTCTTGATGTGGGTCTTTTGGGGTTCACATTGTTTGGAACTCTGTGCTTGTGTGACTTTTTTCTTCCCCACCTGAGGGAAGTTTTCGGATATTATTTCTTCCAATAGGTTTTCTAACCCTTGTTCCTCTTTCTGTTGTTCAGGAACCCCTATTATTCGCATGTTGTTTCGTTTCATGTTGTTCCATTGTTCCCTTAGGCTCGCCTCCTGTCTTTGAATTTTTTTTCTCCAATTGCAGTTCAGTTTGGGTGTCTTTTGCCTCCCTGTCTTCTAAGTCGCTAATTCAGTCCTCTGCTTCTCCTAGTCTACTATAGAAACTTTCAATGGTGTTTTTTATTACAGCTATAACACTCTTCATTTCTTCTTGGTTCTTCCATAATTTATTGATTTTTTTTCATTCGTTTCTTTTTGATTCTTATATAAGTTGATGGTTTTTTTCTTCTGTTTCTTCTATGTTCTTGCATAAGTTGTTTATTTTTTCCTCCATCTGGTTTATGGATTCTAGCACCCTTAATCTGAATTCTTTGTCTGTCAAGCTGCATGCCTCTGTTTCACTTAGCTGCTTTTCTGGTGCGTCCTCCTTTTCTTTCCTTTGGGGGTTTCTTTGTCTACCCATGTTTGATCTCACCGACATATCTAGATGTTGAGTCATTCAGGAGCTGCTCCTTGGGTGGCAGTGGCTCCTCGAGTTGTGGTTGCTCCTCAAGCAGTTGTGGTAGCAGCTGCTCCTCAGTTGGCAGCCGCTCCTCTGGTGGGTGCTGTTCACAGCTGTGGTGGTTCCTCTGCCTGGTGCGGGGAAGCTTCACACGCAGCTGCCGTTCCTCAGACGAACGATGTGCTGATCACGAGGTATCTGTTCTTTGGATGGGGGTGGGCTACACACGCAGCTGCTACTCCTTGAACTGGGGCGGACTGCTCACATGGCTGCTGATCCTTCGATGGGGGCTGGATGCACGCTGCTGTTGTTCCTCTGATGTGGTGTGCTGCTTGTTGGGCTACTGCTCCTAGGACTTGGACAGGTTGATTGCAAGTCTTTTGCTCCTCAGACAGGAATGGGCTGCTTGCAAGGCTGCTGATCTTTGGACGGGCGTGAGCTGCACGCGTGGCTGCTCCTCCTCAGATGGGGATGCGCCACTCACCCGTCTGCTGCTCGTCAGACAGGTGCAGGCTGTTGTGGCTCTGCTCCTCGGACCAGTGCGTGCTGTGTAAGACTGCTGCTCCTCAGACGTGGGCGGTCTGCTCGTGTCGCTGCTGCTCCTTGGACAGGGTTGGGCTGCTGCTCCTCCAATGGGGCATGGCCACTCACAGAACTGTTGCTTTTCAATGGGGGTGGGCTGCCCATACAGCCTCTGTTCCTTGGATTGGGCAGAGTGCTCGTGTGGCTGCTGCTGCTTGGACGATTCCAAGATGCTTGTGCAGCTGCTGCTCCTCAGACTACTGCAGGGTGTGCGCAGCTGCTGCTCCTCGGATGGGGGCGGGCTTCACAGGGCTGCTTTTCCTCAGATGTAGGAAGATTGCTCCAGTGGCTGCTCTTCCTTGGACAAGTCAGACTGCTCACATGGTTGCTGCTCCTCAGAAGGGGAAGCAGGCCGCTCACACAGCTGCTGCTCTGTGGACGGGGCAGGTCACATGAGGCTGCTGCCCTTAGGCTCGAGGTAGGCTGCTCATAGGGCTGATGTTTCCTGGACAAGTGCGTGCCACTCACGTGACTGCTGCTCCCGTGGTTGAAAAAATAATGTGAAAAGAAGTAGGAAATAAAGGAATAAACAAAAAAAAAGGAGAACAAAGAAAAATGCAAGAAAAAAGCTAACAAATAATAATAATAATAATAATAATATTAAAATGAAAAATTGAAATGTCATTCCTTAGGTTGGCTTAAGATCCCAGGTTTCAGAAATGTCTGTGCTTTTTGTTGTTGTTGTTGTTGTTGTTTTTGTTGTCATTGCTGGGACTGAAAGCCCTGCTATAGGCCAGACCCTGATAAGTCCCAGGGACTAATCATATTATTTTAATCCTTCATCTCATTCAGGGTGGAATCTGGATGTGGCTGTTCTCCTTGCCTGGGGCCTGGACGGAGGAATTATAGCCTCAGTAGAAAATGGTTGCCCAAGTCCTAGGCTCAGGGGTGACTCAAAACTCAATTTACTGCCACTTCTCCTGGCACACCTTCTCTTCCCAGCCTCTCCCCAGATTCCACTTGTCCTCACCTTCTCCCGCTCTTCAGCACAGGTGAGTGTCTGTATCCGAAATGTCCTATGAACAGGGTTCAGTGAAAACAAACAAACAAACTCCAGCCACAGAAACGGGTAAGGCTGAGTTTCTGTAAGCTCCTCTTTTACGGGCACGGCATGGTCTGGTCAACACTTCAGGCTGCCCCTTTAGGCTCAGTCCTCCGTAATTATGGAAACCAGATCTCAAATCTCCCTGCACCAACAGTCCCGCGGATCTCTTTTCCACAGTCAGGAGCTGTGCCTGTCCCAAGAGTCGCGGCTGTGTGCTGCGTGGTTTCCCTCCTACCCTCTGGGCTCAGAGGTGTGGCAAACTTTCCTGCCCAGATCCCTGGTTTTTACCTTACCAGAGGAACTCTGCCCTTCCCTGCTGCAAACTGTCTCACCACCTGAGTGTACTTCGCCAATTCGGGGTGGGTGTTACTAGTTTCAGCTGCTCACTCCATTTGCTCCAGGACAAGCCCTGGGACGCTTCTGCTTATTCCGCCACAATCTTGGCTTCTCGAGATTTATTTTTTCAAATATAATTATTGATCCCCTAGTTTCCCCCCCGCCTTTGCCTGAAAAATATTTTCTCTCCTTCCACTTTCAGTCCGTGTGAGTCCCTTATTATGAGGTGGGTTTATCATGGACTGCATACATATGGGTCTTGTTTTATTATAATTTTAGCCATCCTATATCTTTTGAATGGAGTGTTTATTTCATTTAGGTTTAAGGTTATTTTGATAGGTACTGATTTGTTGCCACTTTTTTCTTTATGCCTGTTTTTCTTCTGTCTCTTCTATTCCTTCTTTTTACAACTTTCTGTTTAGCATTTCTTGCATTGATGGTTTCGTAGTGAAACATCCCCTTAGATTTTTTTTTCTGTGAAGAAACTGAATTCCTCTATAGTTTTGAATGATAGCCTTGCTGGATAAGTATTCTTGTATTCAGTCCCTTGTTTTGCATCACTTTGTATATTTCCTTTCATTCCCTTCTGGCCTGATGTGTTTCTGTTAAAAATCATTTGATAATCTAACAGGAGAGCGTTTGTAGGTGACTCTCTCTCTCTCTCTCTTGCAGCCTTTAAGGTTCTGTTTGTGTCGTTATTGTTTGCCATTATAATTACAATGTGTCTTGGTATAGGTCTTACTGGGTTCATCTTGTTTGGGACTGTCTGTGCTTGTGTGACTTTTTCTTCCCAAGATCAGGAAGGTTTTGTGATTATTTCTTCTAATAGGTTTCCTAATCCTTGTTCCTCATCTTGTCACTCTGACACATTATACACATGTTACTTTGTTTCATGTTGTCCCCAGTCTCCCTTAAGATATCCACCTGCTTTTTATTTTTTCTCTCCAATTGCTGTTCAGATTGTGTTGTTCAGGGTTGTTACTCTGCCTTGTCTCCTAAATCGCTGATTTAATCCTTTGCTAATTCTAGTCTACTATTGAAACCTTCCATCGTATATTCTATTGTAGCTATTATCAATTTTTTTCATTTTCCTTGATTCTTATGTAAGTTGTGGATTTCCCATGCATCTGATGTATAAACTGTATGACCCTTATTCTGAATTCCTTTTCGAACATATTGTATGCCTCCATTTAGTTGCGTTTCCCTTCTCGGCAATTCCTCCTTTTCTCTCCTTTGGGGGTGGTTTGTTTGTCTCCCCATTTTAGCTATCATTGCAGAAACTTTGGTGCCAGGGTGCGAGGGGCCAATGGCCACAGAGTGGATCGGCAATTCAGTTGTGCACTCCAAGTCTCACAGGAGGCAGTGGCGTTGGTGGGGGGCTGAAGTCCCGGTGTCCGTGGGCCTGCTGCTGCCGTAAAAAGGTCTTTGGCCAGAGTGGCTCTAGGATCACAGGTGATGTCTGAGGCCCATCTGGGTGGAGGTGAGGCTGGGTTCCTAGTCATAGCAGCTCTCCCCTTCAAGATGGCTTGTTTTCTTAGAACCATATTTAACAAACAGTGTATAACATATAAATACTAAAGATTGTGCAAGAAGCCAATTAAAAATACAATGGAGAAAAAAATCAGAACTATGTAAATACAGATTTTCAGTCATACTGGACATTTTTTTCTGTCATTTTAACTGAAGAAATAATAAAAGTAAGAAAACTGAGAGGGGGTAGAGGAGGAATAAAGTACCTAATCATTTTGAATGAATGATTGTTGGTTTTAAAAAATAGTTTATGTAAGCCGGGTGCACTGGAAAAAATGAAATAGATGTTGTCAAAACAAAAATGAAGTAACTGACACATTCTAAAAAGTAATCCACATTGCCCAGCAAGTATTGCTCAATGGTTGAGGATAGAATTGTGAACTAAGATGTCTCATCATCTATTCCTGGTCAGGACAAATTCCCAGGGTGCTGGCTGATTCACCAGTTTGACACATTTAAGGAAGCCGCTGATCAAAATATTTCTCTTTTATCTATGTTTCCAACTCTCTATCCCTTTCCCTTTCTCTCTCTCCAGAAAACCAAGAATAAGCCTATTAAAAGACAAGAATGGAAAGTATCTGTTTTCCCCTGGAATGTGAGACATTTTAGTGCTTATTACTAGAGGTCTTTGGAGGACTTTTATTAACCAACATATATGGTTCTGTGTTGAATACCTCAATGGAATATTGGTAATAATGAAGTGTTTCATACTTACCATGGAAAAGGACTCTATCATTTTTGAAGGAAATGCTTGGTTTGGGAGAAGAATTTGAGGTAGATCTTGATTTTAGTTGCAATAATTAGTAGGTTTCTAACAGTTGTTCACTTGTTCAGGTTAAATGTTATGTAATGTTCATATTATGTGTACTCATTTTAGTCTGTGGATGGAAAAACAATTGAAGTAGACTACACCAAGAAACCATCTTTTCAAAGTGGGGGTGGGCAGAGGGCACCACTTCCATAAAGAAATAGAGGTG